>NC_090926.1:399825633-400128663 GCF_040938575.1 Ambystoma mexicanum | reverse complement strand
GTGGGGGTGTGTGCAGGGGTGAGGGTGTGTGTTTGTTTGGATTTGCGGTTGTTTTACAATGGATGTCCGCATGGGAAATGCAAACATTTTTGTATTGCATACATTTCTCATGCTGTCATTTCCGTTGCGACCGTTTCAGTTGCGGTAAAACAACCCCAATTCTAGATTACGCTGAGGACACTAGGCCTTTGTTGTAAGGCATTAAAGAAGCACACAAAACAGACAAGATAACATGGACAGTGGACATGCTTACACGTTTTAATGACCTGAAGGAGGTCATTTACACTGCCCCAACCCAACTACACAAGAATTGTACTTTTTCTCCTATCCTAAAGGCCAGATGATGACGGCAGTACTCACACAGAAGAGTACCATGGGCCACAAGCAATTGGCCTATTACTGTGTGGTGCTAAACTTGGTAATGCAGGGACAGTTCACTCGTGAGCAGGTGCTTGCTGCTGCCGTGTTTGCAATAGAAAAATGCTCCACGATCACCATGGGGTGTTCTGTAACATTGTACGTGGAGCATGCAGTATTCCAAATCAACGCCACGCAGCAGGCATCCACATATGAGGTTATTTTAGCTAGCCCAAATAGCCACATATTACAGTGCAAAACAGTAAACCCTGCTACTTTCTTGACTGAACTGTGTACTGAAGAAGACATTGCTAGGCATGACGGTGTAACATTTGAGGAGTACATACCAAAAGCAAAGTAAGCCCACTTGAGGTGGAAGAAGTACTTTTCATTGATGGTTCAGTAACCATTGACCAGGGGATAGGCTTGAGACATACGGGTGCAACAATTGTCCACTTAGTGGATGGAGAGCATGAAGTACTGGTACAGAAAAGGCTGCCCATGCATTATGCTGCCCAGGCAGCAGAGCTGATAGCACTTATTGAAACCTTTAAGCATCTCAGGGTTACCGGGTGACCATTTATTCTGACTTGGCCTATGTGACAACAACAGTGCATTCCGGGCTTTCAAGGTGAAAAGGAGTGGGTTTAGGAGGGCTGACGGATCCCCAGTCCAGCATGCAGCATTTCTGGATAAACTGATTGAGGCACTGTCCTAGGCCTCAATGTTACTCACCACTCCGAATAGGTCAAAGATGCGGAGAACACGACCTTGGAGATGTTGGTAGCATAGAATTCCGAATTCAGCCTTCCATCCCAGCTCCTCTGAGTACAAGACTCAGGCTTCCTCAAAGAGGGGCTCTTTTCCACAATGTACCTCTCTGCTGTTTCAGCAGAACAGACAGAGATGTCAATTGAATAAAAGAGCGGGGAGAACACACACCGCCAATACCAATGCTGCAAAAGAATACCAAGATATTAGACAGTGTTGATGTGTTGATGTTAAACAAATGATTAGAACAGTAAATGATTGGACAACTACCTATATGGATATTGGAGTGCAATTGCGTTTCCCCGGGATAATCTACAAAGAATAACACAAATGAGTGGAATAAATCTAAATCAGTATCGTTTCCCACTTTAGCTATAGAATTGATAACAACTGACCTGAGTAAAGATAAATGGAGTAGGAGGAGTCCAGGATTGAAACAGGAGTTCAGAATACTGAAGACAACGACAGGAGAAAATAAACAGGGAAGTTAGTATAGGTAAGTAACCCCGGACGGCACGAGGGACGCACTAGGGTCGGGTTGGTGCAGATAGGGAAAGCGTTCATATGCACTGAAGAGTAATCTCACAGGAAAGTCACTCAATGTCCCAGAATCCAACAGAAAACAATGTCCATGGAAGACAATAGAAATGTACCTGAGTACACGAATATGGTTGAGTAGTTGTTGAGATGATCCGGATGAAAACAGCCAAAGTTGATGTGCAGAGCGGCAACCAGGGCAGAACCGCAAGACACAGAAGAGAGCCGTATCCAGAAGCGTTCCGAGTCCAACAACCAGACGATCACAACAAGAACAAGGGAGGAGACGAAGCAATCCAATTTCAGGCAAAAGGTCAAAACCAGGAGTTCAGATAAGGATTTGTGTAGGGAAACACGAAGAAGAAACGGATGAAACCGCATGTAGCTGGTAACGCTAATTAGCAGCAACGAGCCCCTTGGAAGACTGTGGTTTTATAGTCGTAAGAGGGGCGTGGCTTGCTGTACGTCTTCCACGTACAAGGCGTGTCAGGTGACCTGGAGTACGTCAACGTTTGTACAGACGCCATGGTAGCTTGTACCTGGACCATAGAGGAGCCTGTAAAGAAGATGTATTCTGCAAGGATGCCGACGGGGAAGTCTGAAGTGTAACACTCAATGACGGCGCTGGTGATTAAATGCAATGCCCGTAAAAATGATAGACGAAGTTTCACTCGCCAACGCCGCCTTGTCCGGTACGAGAGTTGCCTGCACCATACACTTCACTTCCAATAACCCAAATTATTGAATTACAAGGCCGGGCCACACAGGAGGAGAAAGCGTTATGGAAAAAAAGACGGCATTCACAATCCCCCACTCATTTATTATGGAGACAAGAAAGCACGGGTAAAGTGGTTATTATCGCACAAATTGTTGCTGGTCGACTTCGACCAGTTGCATCATCCGTCTCATTTGCCTAAGCAACATATTGCTGCAGATATACAAAGGGCCTGGTTTGTCCCCAATCTGCAGGAAGTTCTTAACAAAATGGTGACAAATTGCATCACATGCCAAACTTGCAGCACTGGACATACCCTAAGAACAATACGAGGTGCATTACCTCGTCCTACTGGGCCTGATCTGGGAGAGTGGTGCAATGGGTGCAGGTATTATTTTTTTTACATCTATTTATTGCTTTTTTATGTTTGCGTTACAAAAAATAATTGTCAAAATAACAAAGTAGCATGTAAACTGCATTTACAATTTAGACAATTACACTAATTGTAGTATTTAACAGCAGTACTCCATGTACCTTCAAAACTTTACCGATTTCCAAACATTAACAACTTAAACTACTGCACACTAGAGCTCACACATACAAATGGCTAATTCACTCCCACGATACTGTGGATAGAGCTTGTGACCCAGTCAGTTCCTGCATGTTGTACGTCTGGTGCAGGAGGCGAGGCACATCCAGCTATATTGCAGGCTTGTACAATACTTCACAAGTGTCTATCTTCTCATCCTACACATAATTCAGGGTGGTCTTTCATCTGAAGGTGGGAAAATTGCCAACAGCATGCTTTTCCATGCTTCAAATTGGTCTGAGTGCCCATTGTCCTCCCCACGTCTTGTCCCTGCCCATGTTCTAGTCTATGGCATACTCCACCGCTCAAATTCACCCCGCCATTGTTTATATATAGGACCTTGTTTGCAGTACCAGGACATGGCCACCCTTCTCTTTGCTAATATGCAAGCTAAATCTATAAACGTCCACACATGCTTGTATTTAGGCGGCCTTGAGTACATGCCCAGTAGACATCCTAGCAGGGTCCACTCAAACTTAGTAACACCCACCTCCTTGCAAGTCTGTTCTATTCGGTTCCAAAATATAATACACACTTTAGCGCATTTCCAGAGCAGGTGCATCAGGTCCGTGTCAGAGCATGTGTATCAGGTCCGCCCCATCCGAATTACACCACGGGCAGTTGGTAGCTGCTCCTCGCCCGAATTTAGCTACTATGCAGGGGTCCATGTAGTACTTTAAGTTGTATTAAACGAAACCTAACATTTTTTGCACACATGCTTCACATCAGACAACACCTGCATCCAGCACACCTCAGTAATCTGAACCCCAACATCCCCTTCCCATTTGCCCCTCAGTTGGTCATGTGCATTTTTGTTTATACCTCCGATACATTCATACAAGCAGGTGGTCTGCTGGATTCCATCCTCCAATTGGTATAATAAGGACAATAGCCCATCCTCGGCCGGTTCCTCAGGTAACCCACCCCAATTCCTCTTAGCCACTTTTTTACTGTCATGAAGCATAAAAGTTTCCCTCCCGGTAAGCCATCCTCCCTCACAAGGTCATTCAGCTCTCTGAGTTTCCCATCTCTAAACATGTCTCCCCACGTATATATCTCATGTCTTTCCCAAACTCTGGCTTCCCCTAGTTCAGTCCGATTAGTCCAGGCATGCGCCACCATCGGAGCATTCTTAGCATACAGGACCGGCCGATGCGTCACCTTTAGTACCCTTGCCCATACCTGCCTTCCCAGCTGTAGCAGCAAAGAATTAGCTCTAATACATGCCATTGGTGTCCACAAGTATTCCTTGAGCCTACGCGGCTGCACCACCTGCTGAAGCAATCCCGTTTCCTTAGTTTCCTCTGCCAGCCACGTCGCCACAAACGTTAACTGCGCTGCCAAGTAGTACCATTCAAATTGTGGAAGTTGCACTCCCCACTCCTTGTATGACAAATATAGCGTACTCATAGTAATACTACAGCAACCCCCACACCCCCACAAGTAGCCCCTAATGATCCCCTCTAGCTGACGGAAGAAACAAGGTTCTATATAATAACCAACGTTTGAGAACACGTATAGCAATCTACGAAGTACTACCACCTTCGTTATGGACACCATCCCCATGAGTGATAGCAGCAAGCGTGCCCAGAACTTAATGGACATCTGTTTCCCATCTAGTCCTCTGACCGCGTTTTTTATATTATATATACATATATATATATATAAAAGTGCTTTTCCTATGGAAACAGCAACTTAACCATAACTACACAGCCACTACCGTGGCCATGTAATAAATATATATATTACACGGCCACGGTAGTGGCTGTGTAGTTATGGTTAAGTTGCTGTTTCCAAAGGAAGAGCACTTTTTGGGCAGCCTGTAACTCTGCTCCCCATGGAGGAATCCTCACCAAACTTTGCAAAAGAAGTATATGGGGTACTCTGAATTTTCTTGCAAAGTTTGGTGTTTTGTGCAGGGGGGCAAAAGTTATGGGGAGGGTCCCACAATGTATTTTTTTCCCATAGACTGAATGGGGGAAAATCTTTGCGCATGCCTACAGGTCAAACCATTGGACGGCTTTTCACCAAATTTGCGGCAGGGGCTTGGTCTGGAAAGCGTGCTTTTGTAAATTTGGTGACAATCCATCCAGTAGTTTTCTTTAAAACGATCAAAAAAAAGTGCCTAAAAAAATTAGTGATACCTAGGTCTGCTCCGCGGTCACACTTCCCTGTTCGCTCCGTGGACAAGATACTGATTGGCCAGGGGGTGGCGTCATGACCGCACACACGTGACGTCTTCACCGATTGGCTGCAGAGAGCCGTAATGTGCGTCAGATTGTGGGGATGCGCCCGACATCTTGGATCCCACGACAGAGCGGTCGTCAGCAGAGCCGAAATGTTGTTTTCGAAACTGTTTTACTGTCGTACAGTGCGTGGGGAGGTTTACAACATAAGAGATGGTTTATATGATGTACTTGTTTGGGTAACAGTCGTTAATGATGTATTCTCTATGCGCACCTTGTTTGGGATGTTTGTACATGCAGAAAATGAGGGATCTAGTAAGGGTAGTGTTTCAGTCCATGCTGTGGCCAGGTACCGCGTGGTGTTAGCAACCGCTACAATTGAGCACATATCGTTACTACATTTCCATTTCACTATGGGTGTACTGTTGATTACTACGCCACCATGGGTGTGACATGCTGCGGTGGTTGGGGCTAGAGTCTTGGTCATCAATGATATTTGTGATGTCATCTTTGATGTCCTGGGTGTTAGTATTAGCAGTGCACAGTGGTGGTGCGAGTTATGGTTGCTTAGTTTACCATAATTAGCGATTGTCAAGTTTTTCGGTTTTACCGTGAAGTATAGGGTTCCTTTAAGAAAGGTTTGTTACTGAATATACACATATATATGGCAGTGAAGAAAAAAAAGGGCCGAAACATGTGATGTCCTCAATGACATTCGTGATGCCATCTTCAATCTCCTGGGTGTTAGTGTTAGCAGTGCAGAGAGGTGATGGCAGGTATGGGTGCTTAGGCGACCATAACTGGCGAATTACAGGGGTTTTTCGGTTTTACTTTCAACCATAATGGCATGTGTGAAAAGTTTTTTTATTGAAGTGTACAGGTTTTTGTTAGGGTAACTTAACCATAACGTCCCCTTAAAGGTTTTTTGGGAGATATGTATATATATCTCTCCAAAAAAACTTTAAGGGGACATATATATATATATATATATATATATAATACATTACTCACCGTAATCGTATTTCTGATGCTTGTGATTCACATGCTGTGCATAGGCCGACATCTAGTGGAAGCTGTGGAGTATTACAGTTTGTTTTTCGAAACTCGAAAATGGGCGTTGACACGGGGCGTGCCAGTAATACTATCCCTAGTCTGGCGTCCACTGTACCCATGATCCCTCACGCGTGTAGGACCCCCAGATTGTATTTTTTCTGACATGAGGTAGCATGAGGAGTAGCGCGAGTACAGATAATCCAAGCAGATAAAAAGAAAGGTAAGAAACAAGCATCCATGCGCCTTTTCTCAGAGGGGAGGAAGGGTGGGTCGCATGTGAATATAAGCAGATACAAGCATCAGAAATTTGATTATGGTGAGTAATGTATCCCTTCTGAGGCTTGTGGAATCTGCTAATCTGCTTAGATCACATGCTGTACATAGATTAGCGGGCAGTACCTGAAGAAGGAGGTGGGATGTGAGAAAGGTCATGAGCAAATAAATGTCTTAGAACCGCTTGTCCCACTTGGGTATCTGTCTTGGAATGGGTGTCAATGCAGTAGTGCGGAGTAAAAGTGTGAATAGAGCTCCAAGTAACTGCTTTGCAAATGGTGTCAAGGGGTACATTTGCAATGAAAGCCAGAGTGGCCCCAATGCCTCTTGTAGAGTGGGCTCTTGGCGTGAAAGGCAGAGTTTTTTCAGAAAGGGAGTAACACAGCTGGATACAGTTAATAATCCACTCAGAGATGGCACCTTTAGAGACACAATCCCCCTCTCTGCTTGTAGTTACGGAAACAAACAGTTGGTCTGTTTTCCTTAGCGGTCTGGTCTTGTTTACATAGTAGAGGACCGCCCTACGCACATCTAGGGTGTGTAGTTTCACCTCAGCCGAGCTCTGTGGGTCTTGGAAGAAAGCCGGAAGCTCGATGGACTGGTTCACGTGGAATTTAGAAATAAACTTAGGTGAGAACCTAGGGTGTGTGCGTAAAACCAGTTTATCTTTATGAACTGTAAAGAAAGGATCTTGCACTGACAGAGCCTGAATTTCGCTGACCCTTCTTATAGATGTAATTGCTACTAAGAAGGCCATTTTATAAGTCAGGTGTTTGCGACTGCTTTTATGCATGGGCTCGAAAGGGGTGCCCATGAGCTTAGATAGCACCACATTAAGGTCCCATCCTGGTGGTGGGTTTGAAATAGGAGGGTGAAGTCTCTTTACTCCTTCCATGAAGGCTTTAACTACTGGTACTTTCCACCACGACACCTTGTTATGGGAGGTGGTGTATGCTGACAGAGCTGCCAGGTGTACCTATAGTGAGTTAAAAACCATTCCTGCATCCAGTAGGTGGAGCATGTATGTGACAATTGTTGAAAGAGTGCAATCAACCGGGTTGATTTGCTTGTTTTGGCACCAGATAACGAATCTTTTCCATTTGTCAAAGTAGCAGTGCCTCGTGTTTGGCTTCCTAGATTCTTTTAGGATGTCCATACATCTCTGTGGTAAATTGAGATGTCCAAACTCTATGACCTCAGGAGCCATGCTGCCAGGTTCAATGAGCTGGGTTGAGGATGCACCTTGTGCCCTTGGTGCTGGGACAGTAGGTTGTACCAGCCTGGGAGTCTGATTGGTTTGCACACTGCTAGTCTGCGTAGGTGTGGGAACCACGGTTGTCTGGCCCACATGGGAGCAACTAGGACGAGCGTCATCAATTCTCTGTTCATCTTGTTGACCACCTTCCTGATGAGGGAGTTGGTGGAAAAGCGTATGCAAACATCCCTGACCAGTTCATCCACAGGCGGTTTCCCTGGGAGTCTGGTTGGGGGAACCTGGATGCAAATCCTGGGCATTGTCTGTTTTCGCTTGTGGCGAATAGGTCTATAGCGGGGGAACCCCACTGAGAGAAGATATCTTCTACGATTTCTCTGTGTAGATACCATTCGTGTTCCTCTGGAAGGGAGTCTCTGCTCAAAGCTTCCGCCAGAGAATTGAGATCCCTTGGAACCTGTTGAGATGACAGGAAGATGTTCCGTCTGAGTGCCCATATCCAAATTTTCTGGGCAAGCTTGGACAGATTTGGCGAACAAGTCCCCCCTTGCTTGTTCAGGTAAAACATGGCTGTAGTGCTGTCCGTCCGGATCTGCACTGACAGATTCTGCAGGTAGGGCTCGAACACTTGAAGCGCTCTGGATACCCCCAGAAGCTCTAGTAGGTTGATATGATTCCTGGCCAATGAGCGAGACCAGAGACCCTGAGCTGTGTGGTGGAGATGGTGAGCTCCCCACCCTGTCAGGCATGCATCGGTTGTGACTACCGCCTGTATCTCGGGATCGTAAAAGGGTTTCCACTTAGACAGATTTTCTCTTGTCCACCAGTGAAGGCTTTGTACAAGTGTTGGCGAAACGACCAATAGATCGTCCCACTGACCACTTGCCTGAGACCACTGTTTCGCCAACCATTCCTGCATGGGACGCATGCGCAGGCGCGCGTGGGGGACCAGGTAAATACAGGACGCCATCATACCCAGCAGACGCATTGCTTTGCGTACCGTTATCTGGCGACCGGCCAAATAATGCGTAATTTGCAGTAGTATATTCCGAATTCTTTCCTCGGATAGAAAGGTCAACCCCTCTCGAGTGTCTAGGATAGCTCCTAGGAACTGTTTGGAGGTGCTTGGCACCAGACTTGACGACTTCTCGTTTATTGAGAAGCCCAATTCGAAGAGGAGGTCGATCGTCCTTTGAATGTTTGTTCTGCAAATTACTGGGGTCTCCCCCGTGATGAGCCAGTCGTCCAGGTAAGGGTACACCGGGATTGCCTCCCTGCGTAGGTGTGCTGCCGCCACCGCCAGTACCTTGGTGAAAACCCTTGGAGCCAAAGCTATCTGACTGTCCACCTTGAAGCGCAAGTACTTTCTGTGCGCTCGGAACATGGAAATATGAAACTAGGCATCTTTCATGTCCAATGTTGCCATGTAATCCCCCTTTTTTAGGAGGGGGATTACCTCTTGGAGAGTAGTCATGCGAAATTTTTGGAGCTTGACATACTTGTTTTCAGGCCGTAAATCCAATACTGGGCGCATTGTCAAATCTTTTTTTGGCACAAGGAAGTTAGTTGAATAAATACCCTGGTTTACCTGGTGTCCCGGGACGAGTTCTATCGCGTCCTTTGCTAGCAGATTGACGATCTACTTAAGGAGGATCTTCTGGTGGTCCAAAGAATGTATTTTTTGTCGTGGAGGATGGTTTCGGGGACGCTCTAACAGTTCTATGCAGTACCCTGCAGATACTGTGGACAGCACCCATCTGTCTGATGTGATCCCTTCCCAAGCTTGGGTGAAGTTGGAAATGCGTCCCCCTACTGGGGTTGCATGAGACGGGACCCTGAACGGAGCGTCACTGTTTTGGTGGAGGCGTGCCGCCGCCTCTACTGGGGCTGCCTCTACCTTTACCACGTCCTCTTATTACCCCTGCCATAACCCTGGGTAGACTGCTGGTTGTTATTGTTCCATGGTGCACCCTGCCCCTGGGAATAGTTAGATCCTCTCTGGGAATTTTGTCCGCGTGGGCGACGAAAATTGCCATTCCCCCTCTGATTAGGGGGTTTATTGGTTAGTTGGCCTAGGGATTTGAGTGTCTCATACTCGTCCTTGGCATTTTTCAGCGCGTCCTCGACCGCCTTACCAAACAACAGATCCGGCTCCACCGATTTATCTAACAATGATGCTTGGGTTTCAGCTTTGAATCCAGACTGCCGTAACCAAGCGTGTGTCTTTATAACAGTCCCTTCTGCTATCAATCTGCCGGCGTGATCCGCAGCATCAAAGGTTGCTTTTTTTTTTTTTACATTTGGCTTTTATTGTTTTAAACAAGGAATGTGAACATACAGGTGGGTATACAGTATGCATTGCGAGCTGCTTCATTAGAATATCCAGGTCCACCTTAACAACAGTTATCCACATTAATGCTCATTATTGCAGGAGAAAACAAAAAGGAAGAAAGAAGAAAGGAGGAAAAAGAAAAAAAGAAAAAAGGCCCACCCCCCTCCCCCCTCCCTACCCTCATCTTTCATGTCCACTTCCTTCAGGGCATTGACATTCTGAATCGTAGTGAGCTGCGTGACGCGCATCTTGAATCATTTTAAGGTCATTGATCTCCTGTGTGGTCTGAGACACGTAAGGGTTGTCAAGAAGGGGTCTTTCAGTTTTCAGTGATCGGTGGCATGGGTCAGGAGCAGTTCCTTTGCTGTGTCGAGCTTTCCATGGTTGGACTCGAGATGTATTTCGTGGTGAAATCGAACCAGACTTCCTCTTGTCGCGCAGCGTTGTCGTGTAATATTGCTGTTACTTTCTCCATAGTGTAAATATTTGTAGCGATCTGTATCCAGTCCCTCTTGTTAGGTAGGCAAGGGGCTTTCCATTTTATCACAAGGGCAGCTCTTGCCGCAAGTAAGAGGGGGGATATCAGACCTTTCACTCTTGTCATTTCGTCGTCTTCTTCTTCGAGGCCAAACAGGATCAGGAGGGGTGACAATTCCCTGTCTATGCCTTCAAGCTGTTTGATCCATCCCAGGACCTCCTGCCAGTAAATGCGGACCTTGGGGCAGGTCCACCACATGTGCCAGTAGTCTGCGTTCATCCCACAGTGTCGCCAGCATCTCGGGCTGGAGGTCTGGAACATTTTGGACAGCCTTCGTGGATCGTATTGCCATCTATGTAGTAATTTTATGGCATGCAATTTATACTGGGCCGCGACTGATATTTTGGATGGTGTCTCGCATATTTTATTCCAGGCTTGCTGGCCGAACTCTCTGGCAAAGTCTCGTTCCCATCTTGCTTTGAGACGATGGTTTGGTGCGTCGTCTTTGGTAATTAAGGCTCTGTACATTCTCGCTATGAGGCATTTAGAGGTAATAGTTGTGTCTAGGATCGTCTCAAAGGGCGTTAGTTCTCTCTGCATGGTATCTTTCCATTCCTTTCTGGATATGACGCCTTTCAGACGCAGGTACAGGAAAACTGGTATCGGGTGGATTTGGAGGGCCTCCTCGAGTTCCGTTATCAAAATGAATTTCCCCTTTCTCCAAAGCTGACCGACCCTCTCGAGGCCGGCATCGAACCAGGATTGGTATCTGGAGTGTTCCGGGATTTCCTCTCTGATTCCAGGGGACCAAAGATGGCTCAGTGGCGAAGGCCACGTGGTGACTCCTGACATTGCTCTTCCCTTCCTCCATATGTTCCACAACGTGCCTAGTATCGGGTGGTTGCGTAGCTTCCTCGATAGCTTCGATCTGGGGACCCATAACCACTCTGCCAGAGTCACATTGTATAGAGCGTTGTTGTCTAGGTGGACCCATTGGAGGTCTTTTCTATCCCGGAGATGTGGGATTAAAATTCTGAGCTGCGTGGCCTGATAATAGCGTACTATGTCCGGCAGGCCAACCCCTCCTAGCTCTTTTGGTAGTATTAAGACATGGTAGGGGATTCTGGGTTTCTTCCCGTCCCACAAAAAGTGTAGGATGGCCTTTCTGACTTGCTTGAAGAATTGATCCGGGATTGTGATCGGCAGGACCTGGAAGGGGTAGAGAAACCGTGGGAGGGACACCATTTTGATCACATTCAAGCGTCCCATCCAGGATATTGTTAGCGGTTTCCATTTCTTAAGATCGGCATTGAGGGCCTCGAGGAGGTGGGGAAAGTTGGCTTCGTAGAGGCTGTCGAGATGTCGCGTCAAGTTAATTCCTAAGTATCTCAGTGTCGGGCCTCCGATGATCAGCCCGAGATGCTCAAGGGCGCTCTGGTGTTCCGGCGATGGTTCATGTAGTGGAAAAAGAATAGATTTGGATTTGTTGATTTTAAATCCCGACAGTGCGCCGTACTCCTCTATCAGCTGGATCGCTCTCGGAACGGAAGTCGTTGGGTTTGACAAGTGGAGCAGAATGTCGTCCGCATATAAGGCTAGCTTATATTCTTTACCATTCACCTGAATTCCCTCCACTGCAGGATCAGCTCGTAGCATCACGGCGAGAGGTTCTAGGGACAGTGCGAACAGTATCGCCAACAGGGGGCAACCTTGCCTTGTACCTCTGCTGAGGGGGAACCACCGGGAGAATTGGGCGTTCGCTGAGACCGATGCTCTTGGAGACTTATAAATTGCTTTGATCCCTCGTCGGAGTGTGGGGCCTAGGCCTATCTTTTGGAGTGTGGCCTCGAGGAAATGCCAGTCGACTCTATCGAATGCCTTCTCGGCATCAATCGAGAGTAGCGCTGGGTTGATCAGCGAAGTTTGGGCCTCGTGGATCAAGTGAAGAGTTTTCCGGGTGGAATCCGCTCCTTGTCTGCCTAAAACGAAGCCTACTTGGTCATTGTGGATTATTGCAGGCATGTGTGACTCCAGTCTTGCAGCCAGAATTCTCGTGTAAATTTTGGCGTCGATGTTTATTAGAGATATTGGGCGGTAGGAGGCACACAACTTTGGGTCCCTGCCCTCCTTGGGGATAACCGTTATCAGCGCCTCCGAGAAGGAGTCAGGTGCCACGCCAGATTGTAGGATATTGTTAAATAGGGCGACCATGAATGGGAGAAGGGCATCTTTGAAAGTTTTATAGAACCCTGCCGTGTATCCATCGTTTCCGGGGGCTTTTCCCGTTGGGAGCCTTTTGATAGCCTCTTCAATTTCCTCTCCTGTTATGGGGGCTTCTAATGTGAGTGCGATATCAGTTGAGAGGGTGGGCAAGAGCGCCCGCTCCAGATATTCATTTATAGCTTCCGTGTGCAAGGGGGCGCGGGCAGAATATAATTTTTTGTAAAAGTCGGCAAAAGCTTCAGGGACACTGGGAGAAAGTGGTTCACCAGAGTTCTCTTCTGTTTGAATCGTGGGAACCCACCTCTCTTGGCGTTGGCCTCGTAGTCTTGCGGCAAGCAGGGCGCCCGCTTTGTCCCCATGTTCATAGTGCTTCTGCTTCAGATGCTGTAGCTTGCGTGCTATGCTTCCCGCCTCTAGTTGTCTCAATTCCTCTCTCTTATCGTTGGCGTCTTTAATCTTTTGTGGTCTATCCTGGTCCGTCGTTTGTGCAATGAGGTCCAGTTGTGTGATTTCGTTCCGGATCCTATTTTCTATTAGTTGTCTCTCTTTTTTTGGCTGCTCCTGCTCGAATCAGTAGTCCTCTCCAGGTCGCCTTGCCTGCCTCCCAAACTGTGTTCATAGAAGTTTCCCCTGTGTTATTGATCTCAAAGTATCGGGTAATGTCCTGCTCTAGTTGTTCTCGGAAGATGGGGTCCTTAAAGAGGGTGTCATTACAGCGCCATTTGGAACATCTTCGAGGCAGGGCCATTTGGTCGAGGGTGACCGTGACCATATCATGGTCCGACCAGGAGACAGGGTTTATAATGGCTTCAGTCATTGCTGTGATGAGGTCTGCGGTTAGGTATACATAGTCTATCCTGGAGAAGGTTGCATGTGGCGCCGAGAAAAAGGTAAAGCCAGTTCGGTTGGGGTTGGCATGTCTCCATGCGTCGGTGAGGTTGTATGCGGTCATCATGTCTGGGGCTAGTGAGCGTCTAGCACCGGCGATCGGGGGCGTCGAGGGGTGGCCCGATTGTCTATCCTGTTCCGGGTCCATCCACATGTTCAGATCACCTCCGATAATTACTTCGCATTCTGCTTCACACGTGATTTTAGGTATTATCCTCTGTAGGAATCTGTCTTGTCCTGTATTGGGGGCATATATTGCCACAAGGGTAACAACCGTGCCCTGTATGCTGCCCACCAGGGCTAGTGCTCTACCACTGACGTCCCTCCATGACTTTAAGAGTTCAAATTGGATCTTTCTGTTGATTAGTATGCCGACTCCTGCCTTCTTCAGCGGACCGGAGCCCCATTATTCCGATCCCAGCTTGGCATAGAGAACCTTCCTCTCTTCTCCCTTGCTATATCGAGTTTCTTGCAAGAAAAGTATGTCCAATTCAGCCCTCCTGAACTCTCTAGTCACCAGCGATCTTTTGGTGGGGGAATTAAGGCCCTTAACATTCAGCGTGCCAATTTTAAGCTTACCCTGCGTGTCATTTGATTCATCATGTCCGTATGACATCAGTGCGTCCGTGGAGTTCCTTTGCAGCGTCTTGGAGCCTATCGTAATAAGTTGCCGTATTGGAAGTAGTATTGCAGCTGCCTCTATCTAATAGAGGTTTTGTCTGAGGCTGTGCCATTCCCCATTACCCTCCCCCACCCGTCCCCGTAGGGTATTGAACTTCATACCCATCACCCTCTGCTCTATCGCGTCGATCTCCAATTCCACAATGAGGGTTTGTGACTGTCCGTGGTGGCGTCCGAGTTGGACTGGATGTGGACAACCGGTCTACAGTCGGACCACCAGTGGGGGTCGTAACCGTTCGACCCCATTACTAATAGTATCAAGATAACATTTTGAGCCCCCCCCCCTTCTCATGAGATTGTATAACAAACAACGGTGCGTCAAACAACAGGGATTTTTAACTTTGAGCTAATGTATTCTATGATACATGCGATTTCAGGAGTCATCCTTCCTCGGCATCTTCCTTCTACTGAACTGGCAGATCGCCCTTCGTGTGGCGGAACGCAAACTAAGGGGTGTCAAGGTCCGTGATGTAAGTGGGTTCCCTGCCAGGACCTTGAAAGCCTGATTCGCCAGGATTTGGAGCTTGAAGCCACTATGTCATTTGTTGTGTTCCGGCGTGTCATTGGGTCGCCTGTATTTTCTGGAGCCCTTTACTCGTTTCCTCCTCGGGCCCTGAAGTTCCCATCGTGCTCTGTCCTGCGCTGGTGTTCCCCGAGTCCCCTCCTCCGGGGCCTGTCCGAGAAGGTCGGCGATGCATTCTCGAATTTCTTCTTCAGAGCGGAGTAGGAACTTTCTGGTTCCATGTTCAAACGCGAGGGAGAAGGGGTATCCCCCACCTGTATCTCGCGCCCTGCTCTTTTAGCCATCTCGTGAGAGGACCGCATAAGCGACGCAATGCCAGCGTCAGTGATGAAAGGTCCTGGTAAATAGTGATCTGGGCTCCCCCAAGGGTAAGGGTGCCTCCAGACATGGCCTTAGCTAGTATCTTCGTTCTGTCTTGATATCTATGAAATCTGGCAAGACTGATCTCGGGCCTCCTGGGGGGCCGCCGGCTCTGTGGATTCTCTCGGTCTTGAGTTCATCAATGTCCTCGTCCGCGGTCAGGATTTTGACAATGTCGTGCATAGTCTGCTTGAGGTCTTCTTCTGTCTCCCCTTCTCTCTCCGGGATTCCGAAAAACCGTAGGTTATTTCTTCTCTCTCTATTTTCCAAGTCGTCTATCTTCAGGCGGATCTCGTCCTCCTTCTTTTCTAGGTTTCGTATTCTGAGCTCCATTTGGGTTTCTAGAGTGTCAATAGAGGCTTGGTTATTCTCGACCCCTTCTAGTCTCTCCTCGATGTTATCAATCCTTTGGGTCATCTTGTCCATTTTGCCACCGAGGTTGGCGCCCATGTTTCGGATTTCGGCTAGGAGGGCGGCGCTATCTCCCTTAGTGGCAGCTGCACCCGTTTCGATGGCTTCCACCGACATTGTTGGTCCTGGGTCGGGGGCCTGAGATGGTGAGCCGTAGGCGTATTTGGCAAGCTTGCTTGGTATGTTCATGGAGGACTAGCCAACGAGGAGGCACACGCCCCTGGATCGGGGGCCTTACCCTCGGGACCAATGTGTTGAAAGGCACGTAGGGAGTGTCGGAGAGTACCAGGGTGGTTGTCCTCGTGGCGGAGGTTCCTTTGGCGGGAGTGGGAGGAGGCATACGCCCTGTCTCCAGGGGCTCTACCCTCCGCACTGATCTATGTCCTTCGTCGGGTCCAGCGTCTTTTCGGGGGGTGTTGGGTGTCGGTATCGGTCAGTAGCGGGGTACTGATGGAGGTACGTGGGTCAAGATCTCAGGGCGAGGATTGGAGATGCAGGTGCAGGGGGGGGGGGCGAGCGCCACCGTGTGTTGCACTGTTTTTCAATTGTAGGGCCTCTTGTCCTTGTTCCGTTCTGCTTGTAAGTTGGGGTCTTTTCGGAAGAGGGCACACGCCCCAGGAGTGGGGGCCCAACCTTCCGCTCCCCCTTTTGTGTGCTGGCGAGTTCGCTGCGTGGGGAGAGACCCCCAGCAGCGGGGTCCTCCGTAGGTGTGTGGTTATGGTCCTCTACGAACACTGGGGGTCGAGATGTTCACTTTCTCCCCTACTGATGTGCGGGTCCCCTGCAACTACCTCGCGGGAGCCCGCGTTGCGGCCAGTGCGTAAGATGTTAGGGCCGCGGCACTGTCACCAACTTGGGGCCCCCTCTGGTTGGTCCTTGGCTCCGGTTAGAGGGGGGCGCGACGGAGGGCAGGCTCACGATGGGGCTCCCTTGATTGTGGGAGATTCGGATCACCTGCTGTCGCGGGGGGGGGTCCTGGCCGTGCGGTCGCTTCAGTCTGGGGGGGCGGAGCGGGCCCCCACCGGGGCGACGCACTCCGATGCCCCCAAGAGTGGGCGGGCACTCACCTCCGTACGGCCGACCCCTTGCGATGTGGGATCGGCCGCTCGAGGAGTCCGCTCCCTGGAAGCCCGGGGGTCCGGCCCTCCAAGTGTTCAGGAGCGGGCGGCGGTCCGCTGCTCTCTTCTCCGGAGCCCCGGCGCCGCGCTGGTCCTCCGCAATGATAGCCGGGGGCGGAGTCCAGCGCCGTAGGCCGCGGCCTTCTCCCACGTCTGCGTCCTTACCGGTGGGGGGAGGCCGATTCCGCTGGAGTTTTCTCCCGGACCGAAGGTCCGATTTCGGTCGGGGGTGGGAGGGCGCTTCCAGTGACTCAGGCTGTCGTTGTTGAGCACGGGGGGGGGGCAAAGTGGGGGCTCAATTCACTTATGGGGGCCCGTGGCTCAGGAGCTCACACGGAGGCTGGCATCGTCCGTGCGCCCCCTGGTGGCCACCAAAGGTTGCTTTTAAAATGCAACCGGACACGGCTCTTCCCTCTGCGGAAACTTGTGCCAATTGGCTCTTTAAGGGTTCTGGGGCGGAGTCCATGAGTGCCGCGAATTCTTCCCACTGGTGGCAGTTGTAACTGGCCAACAGGGTGGTGGAGATGGCAATCCTTACCTGGTAGGCTGAAGTGGAGGCTATCTTCCTGCCCAAACCATATAGTTTCTTGCTCTCCTTGTCGGTAGGAGCTTCGGACGATGACAAGGGTGTTCCCGCCCTCTTACGGGTGTTTGTAACTACCAGGGAGTCCGGCTTCAGAGGCCCCCTTATGTATAGTGGGTCCGATTGGGCTGCCCTGAAAAGTTTCTCAATCCTTGGGTTCACTGCCCTGGTGAGGTTGGGATTTACAAGTGAAGGGTCTATTCTCCTCTGAATAGACTTAAGGATAGGGATGGCCTGCGCAACAGGTCTCCTTTCTCCTATTAACTCCTCGGCGCAGTCCCTCTCTTCTTGAGCACCCTGGGTGCCAATGTGGAAGTGTTCTGCCGCTCGGGACAGAACTTCATTCAAGAGAGCTTGATTGTCGACAGGGGAGTCGGTAACCGGGGGTTCTTTCTCTACCGGGGAATCTACTCTGTAGGTTTCAGGGTCTTCCTCTTCCTCGTCCTCATCATCCCCATAGTAGCCCGTACCAGTTTGCTCTTCCAACATGCCCAAATCTGGATCCTCACAAAAGGATGTATCCCCTGGATATTGAGAGTAGGGCTGTATATAAAAAGGGGTCTGAAGACCGTGTTAGGGCTTCAAACCGGGACTTCTTACTTGGAGGTATTGGATCCTTAGAGCCTGAGGGTGCTGACCCATCGGGAGTATAAGAGAGAAAGTGTTCAGGGTTTTTTGCGTAAAAATCTGCCAATGATGACATCCTTGATGCAACCCTGTCTATGTCATCACTAGACCATTCTCTAGAACTGGGAACGACCCTTTCTGGAACTTTCTCCACCTTATCCTGACTAGACTTACTGGTTTTAGCAACGGTCTTTGGGATAACAGAAGGCTGGGACTTGTCTGTCTATGTGGAGTGGAAAGTTTTAGAGGTGTGGAAGGAGGCCGAGACTGCTTCCTTTGTTGTTTTTCCCCCTGCCTGTGGGTGGAAGAGTGTTTTCCCTGTTTTTCGCCCCTTCAGAGCCTTCCGACGCCTGGCGTCTAGGTTCGTGGGTAGTGTCCCTATCTTTCGAACGTGGAGGTAGGGACTCGGGAGCCGTCGTTACGCGGTCTGCGGGTGCGGACTCCTGGAGTGCGGTCTGGGGTTGGAAGTCGGCTTCATCTTCCAACGATCGAACTTCCATTACCTTGGGGAGCGAGGCACTCTTGCCAACAGTGGATGATTGCCTGGAGTCATGCGGCGATCTAGATCGAGAACGCCCAGAGGAAACCGATTCGGACCGTTCTCTATGTGCCTCTATCCGAGAACTCGACATGCGCGTCGAGTCTCGGTTGGACTTCATGTGCTTTGTGGAAGTGCTGTGGGTAGCGCTTGTGTCGCTGGGGGTCTTCCCCATAGCCGCCGTGCCGGACGACCTTCCGAGGTTGGGGACTTGCGCTCCGCTGTCTCTTGATGCCACGTTGCCCTCGCTGTCCGAATGCACGGGGTCGCTGCCATCGCTGAAGGCGCCCTCCACTGCCATGGCCTCCTGACACATGGGGTGGTGGGCCCAACGCTTGATCGAACGGTCCTTAAGTGTTTTCGGTTTAAACCTACTACACACTCTGCAGTTCGCCTCGGGGTGGTCCCTCGGCAAGCAGAGATTGCACGTGGCATGTCTGTAAACCCAAGGGTACTTGCGGTTGCACTTGGGGCAGAATTGGAAAGGGGTACCCTCCATACGCACCTTGTGGCAGCGGGCTGATAAGTGTAGGAATATATAAGAATGTACCTATATACCAAAAAAGTGTACAGTATGTCCACCCCCACCTCCCCTACTTGCAGGGCCGAGGCCAGAGGCCTTCCGAGGCCCAAATCCGTTGTGCAGCTCTCGACGGTCGATTTCTTCTCCGGGCAGGCGTCGAGTGTGGAAGTTCGGTGAGTCGACGTTGGGGTGGAGAATGGGGAAAAATATAACAATATTTTGCAAAAGTATGGCTAAGGCCAGGGAACTCCGCGAAATGCTTTCGACCTGTATGGCGGAAAATAATCTGAGGGTCCTACACGCGTGAGGGATCATGGGTACAGTGGACGTCACACTAGGGATAGTATTACTTGCACGCCCTGTGTCGACGCCCATTTTCGAGTTTCGAAAAACAAACTGTAATACTCTGCAGCTTCCACTAGATGTCGGCCTATGCACAGCATGTGATCTAAGCAGATTCCACAAGCCTCAGAAATATATATATATTATATCTCTTTCGGGCTGTGCGTTATCCAGATCCCTAGATATTTAAACCCATTTACTTCCCATTTCAGCCCCATCTCTGGAAGACCAGACACATCCTCCCTTCCGAGTCCCGCCATAGGAAATAGACATACTGAATTTGATCCCAGTCAGTGTTGCAACGTTATCCAGAACTTCCCGTGGGATGGGGAGATTATGCGCTGCATACAGCGAGATAAGGTGTCCCCTGCCGTCCCACCAGTATGCCCGCAACCAGGTATTCTTGTATCAAGTATACCACAATCGGTTTGAACGTATACATCATTGCGATAATGGGCACCCTTGTCGAGTACCCCTCTGTATATCCCACAATCTCGCCACTGGACTAGTATAGACCCAGCATATAAATGACTCCCCAAACCCAAATCTCTTTAACACATCCACTCCCAGTACACTGAGTCAAAAGGCTTTTATAGCATCCCGCGAAGCCACAAGTAGGCATTCTGAGCGCCCATTAATACAGTCTATCACATGCTGCAATCTACGTAGATTCAGTGACATGCAGCTGCCCGGAATAAATCTAGTCTGATCTGGTGTATTACAGCAGATTATCACCCCTCATAACCGGCGAGCCAATATGGTTGTGAGGATTTCTGGCATCATAGTTCAGTAAGGCCAATTTTCGGTACTAACCGCAACTTTCACGAGGCTTCCTTGGCTTTAGTATCGGCGTCGCCAATGTCTCCCACATTCCCAGCGGGAGCATTCCCTTGTCATAAGCCTCTTCATATACCTGCAATAGCGGTTTGAACAACAATGGGATATAGGTGTCACGCTCACCTGATTCCCGCAGAGGCGCCGGTCTTGACTGGGTGAATGCCGTGTCTTCAAAGGTGATGTGTAACACACGGTTGGTTCCTCGGGCTGGACCTCTGTGCACTGTGTGTCTGACTCGGAGAGTAAGATGTCTGCAGATAGAAAATATGGGATTAATGAACTGGGGTTATTGGGTGCCTCTCTCCTCTTCCCTTTCTCTTCTCCTGTAGGACCCCAAAGGTTAACGATCTCACCTTCGGTAGGTGAACGCCGAGCTCTCCATCTGCCTCGGGGGCAGGGTGCCGTAACCAGTTTCTTCACTGGATAAGGGTGCAGGCCTCTTGACCTCAGAGGACTGCTGTCCGTCGTTTACTGCACGAACGGTAAGTTCTGGGCACTTCAAATGTCTTAAAAGTCTTTAAGTGCGTAAGGCGTGGCTGCTGTGGAGCGGTGCCGAGGAGCACGTGAGTATGGCTTTTGACTTATGTAAAGTTCTTTTGTAATGATACCTCTTGTTTTGCAGGGTTCCGGCGATGGCGGATGGGGGCTGAAGAGAGTTGAGGATCGAACCCGCG
Source organism: Ambystoma mexicanum (assembly GCF_040938575.1). Lineage (NCBI taxonomy): Eukaryota > Metazoa > Chordata > Amphibia > Caudata > Ambystomatidae > Ambystoma > Ambystoma mexicanum. The sequence goes on along the minus strand of NC_090926.1, from coordinate 400,107,831 downwards.
TGAGGAATAGAAGCGCTTGAAAGCACGTAAGTGAGCGCTTGTTGCCTGCTTCACGATGCGCACTAACTGTCTCTTTTACCTTGCAGGTACAAGCTCGGAGCTTTAGAGAAGCTGAAGGGTGCTGGGATACCCGATGATTTCGGCGTGGGAAGGAGTGATGGCACGTGAGTAGTAAAGTTGCCCAATGTCTCTAAACGCACCTTCTTTTGTCTTTCAGATGCGGGATGCAGCGTTGAAGGCCTCCGGAGCGTGCGAAGAGCCGGTAAGCTTTTGTCTTTCAGATGCCGGAATGCAGCGCGAAGACCTCCGGAGCGTGCGAAGAGTCGGTAAGCCTTTGTCTTTCAGATGCCGGAATGCAGCGCGAGGCGTTGGTGACAGCCGCTGGACCAGGTAAGAGATGCGCTGCCACTGAGGACCGTAGTGCTAACCTGTTCTTTCTTTGTCTTTATAGGTGCTGCTGAAGACTGGATTCCAGGATGGTAAGCCTTTGTTTCCTTAGGCACAGGATCAGAAGACACGGTGAGCGTTCTGCTGCAGAGAATGCAGAATAACGCAAAGCAAGATTCATCCATCAGGTGTGGTTTAAATAGCCTCCTGTAGTGCTTAGGTCTCTCCTTCCACGGCCTCGCCTAGGTAAGAAAAGAGTTCCTGCTTTCCAGAAGAGTTCCAGTGTTCTGAACCTAGGGAGTGGCTCCTGCCCCACCCAACAGGAAAAGTAGTCCCAAACAGAAGAGGATCAGGGGCTCAACTGGCAGGTAAGTAAGCAGCATGGTCTGCTGCAGGTAAGTCCACCCAAGCATTATGAGCCCGGCGCTTCTAGCGCTGGGACTGGGCATATTTATGAGCCTGGTGCCACTGGCACCAGGACAGGGTCCAAAAGGTCCCAATTGGGACTGGCCGGCACCCGGAACCGGGGTTATGGGTCTGCTTCCAAGGGAGTTGGGTAAGTCCTGACCCTTTGGAAGCAGAGATCATGACAATAGGCCTTATAGAATTCTGACGGTAATCCGTCCACACCCGATGCCTTCCCTGAGGCTAATACTGCAATCTCCTGCTGTATATCCTCCACAGAGATAGGCTGATCTAATTGCATTGCCTGCTCTCCCGACATGCGCAGGAGGTGTCTGTTCAAGAACTGTACCTCTCTCTCCCAGGGGTACCCGTTTCTGATGGCTATATAGCTGTGCATAGAATTCCCTAAAATATAAATGACAGCCGTCAGGGACCTCACCAGGGCCCCACTCATCTCAGAGCAGTGTCATTGTTACCCTAGGTTGCTCTCGCTTTCACAGCCAAGCCAACATTCTTCCAGATTTGTCTCCCTCTTTATACATCTGTTCAAGCTTTGCCTCATAATCAAACTTCGACAACCTACCCCAGGCCTGTTCACATTTGACACGTACCTCTGCAATTTGTCTCTCTGCATACCAGCCCTGGGAGACTTGGATTCTAGTCTCGCAACCTCATCCTCCAATGCCTCTAAATCTCTCCTCAGTTGTCTACGGATCCCTCGCGCCTTAGCCATCGTCTCGCCTCTCACCACCACCTTCAGAACCTCCCATAACACACCCCAAATGCTTATTCTCACAACATTTACTTATAAGTACTGGGCAATAATTTCACTCACCGAGTCTGCAAAATGTGCATCTTCCAACGCCATTATAGGGAAATGCCAAGTTGGAACCGGGAGCCTTAAGCCTTCAGTCTCCCATACTACCACCAAGGGTGAGTGGTCCGATACCGTACGGCCTGCATACTCCACACTAATTTAATCCCCCAAACTTTCCTGGCCTACAAATATGTAATCAATCCTTGTGTGCACCCCATGTGGGGGTGAATAAAAAAAAATACCCCCTTTCTCCCAAGTGTATTTCCTGCCAAACATCTGCTAGATCCAGCTCATCTAGGACAGCCTTTAAGGCCACCGTAGAATTCGAGGGTCCTCCTTGCAGGGGTACTGATCGGTCCAGCAAAGCATCACACACGCAATTAAAATCTCAGCCCGACAAAGACATCAAGTCCCTTCTAGCAAGTTTACCACTCAGGTTCTTCACATACGTCAGGATCCCGATGTTGGGAAAATATGAATTTACTATACAGATTTCCCTTCGGCCAAAATGTCCATGCAGGATAACATACCTTCCCTTAGTATCAGTCACAACCTCGAACACCCGTAATGGGACCTACACATCCACCAATATGAGGACCCCTCTTGCAAATTGGGAATATGTGGAGCCATATCTCATTCCACCCCACTGGGCCACCAATAGTTCCCGACTATCCGGGAGCATATGCATTTCGTGCAACAAAGCCACAGATATCAGTTTTCTCTTTAGATAAGACCTCACTCGATTGCTTTTCATATGACCCAGGCCCTCTAATATTCCATGATAAAATGTTAAATTGAGGCATGACGATGTATACCTGCCCACTCGCACCCACCTTCTCAGACTTTCTCTCTAGTCTGTGGCTTAGACAGCATTTCCCACTGCCTCGCCCCTACCTCATGTGTTCCTCTCACCCTCTCCCGGCCAAACACCCCACGCTGATTATGGTCCCCATTTTCCACAAGTTCTGCTCCACCATTCATATTCTGATATAACAATCTTCTGAGCTCACAACAAACATAAGAAACCGAAACATCCCCTCAACCTTCAGGGTTGAATAATGCCCAACAGTGGAATCCTGTTGGGGCTGTCCTATATGCCTTAAGCTACTTCTAGCCATTGGGTATCGGGTCTCGTGCCAAAAACCAGTTGGCCCAAATAAACTTTTAGTTTGGGGTTGACCAAACACCATATAGTGGCGTCATTGCTTGTCCTGCATTCAACAAAACTGATTGGAACTGCAGCAGAGCAGCTATTACTTAGTCTGAATCCATAGTTCAACCATTTTCGTCTGTGTTGCAACCACCTGCGACCAGGCTAGTTCTATGACCTCGGTCCAGTTCCTTGCTCTGCCCTGGGTCCATCAGCGATTCCTACTATGCTCACTTGAGTTTGCCCACTCCGCGCCCCCTCATCTTCTTTATCCCTCAGGTTATTATGGTACAACCACATATTTGCAGCTGCTGGAGTTTCCAGAAAATAGGTCTTCCTCCATATAGGATCTTTATTGTGTCGCAAACATCAGCATGTATTTAATCCCCGTTTTGCAAAGTTGCGCCTTAACAGGGATAAAGGAACTACATCTTTGCTGGGCCAAAGGGGTGTACTCTGGGTATATTGCCACCGTTACATCCCCCTCTTAATTGATCCACCTTCTCTTGAGAAACGCAGCACCACCTCGGAAACTCTGAAATTCAGTATTCTCACTATTACTGGCCTAGGATGGGAACCCAGTGGGGGCTTACGTTGTAGGGACCTATGCACCCTTTCTACTGCAAAGCCCTGAGAGAGCTTCTTTGGTCCAATTGCCTGTAGCAGAAGTGTCTCTACATAGTCCGTCGGGTGCCCTCAATTCTCTCCGGCAGCCCGAGTAGCCTAACATTATTTCTGCAGGATCTTCCTTCCGCCACCTCAATTCTGTCCTCCAACGTGGCATTCCTGGCCTCTAACTTCCGCAGTTTCTCTGTGTAGTCTGTCACGGTGGGGACTATTTCTTCTCGGGTCATCTCTAGTCTTAACCCTCTCTGCCAGTGAGTGGACATCCTGGCGGAGGAGATGTTTGTCTATGCCCACTGCTTCAATGTTGCCCTCCAATGACGTTTTCAGATCCAGGATCGCTGCTAATGTCCTAGATTCCTGCTGCTCTTCCTTTTCCAGCCTCTCTGCGTGTCGTTTCCACCTCAGGCGTAATTTCTTTGGCATTCAGCTGCGAAGAAAAGGAATCCATAATCGTCCCCTTCTGCATATTCTTCAGGGGTGGGGGCATCGCTGTATTCCTCCGTGAAGTTCGTAAATGCTTGTCTTCTTGTGACCCCCCCTTTGCTCACTCAGTCTTGGGCAGCACACTTGTTTCATGCAGCAAGCGTAAATACCTGTTGTGCCATTTCAAAGTACCCACTACAACTGCAGCTTCTATACTTGCCAGTCAACCTGTAAAGCCAGTATGCCTTTGGCTTTTTGGTGCTGGGTCCGCACCTGAGGGGGCAGTATCTCATGCACACGGTCTAGAGGGGGTAGCCGGGACCTCACTCTTCTAACGAGCAACCATCCACAGTAGATGTTGTCCTGAACAGAATCAGGCTGCAGGGTAACTCCCCCACAGCAACTGTTCAGTGGGAGTGCTATATTACTACTCAAATCGCACTCAGATATTGGCCTATGTCACTGTGTTCTCACCCAGAATTAATAGCTCTGTTTTGGAAGCAGCATGTCTGGCCACGTTTGAATCCCTAAAGCACTACTCCTCTACTGCCTTCCAGGCTTCCCCCTTATGTCTGTCTTCCCACACAGTGGTGCAAACCAGCGTTAATTGTAGTTTTTCTGCTCCCTGTGGCTTCTCCCACCTACTGCCTGCAGTCAGCCAGCAAGGCTGCAGCATCTCACTCACTTCCAGCTGGCATCACTTACCAGCCAAATTTTGTTGCCTCTCCGGGGTCGCAGTCGCCTTCTCTGTCTCCAGTGCACACGCTGCTCATCCGGCTTCTGTCCCTCACTACCCACAGCAGAGGCAGCGCATCCCTCAGTTTGGTGCTCTGCACCCACCAGCTGATTTTTCTTCGGTGCGGCGTCGTTCCTGGCTCATCTCTGCACCCACGGAAGACTATCCATAGCACCACACTATTACCGCAGGGCCTTTCACAGGCTCGTGTTCACCGCCATCTTGGCTCCTCCTCAGTCCCGAACAATGTTTGGCAGTGCGGGCTCTCCAAGCTCTGTTTTTTCTCCAGATTTCGCCTGTGTGTAGCCTAGGGTGCTGCACCACTACTTTTTTGCTCTGAACTACGGGCAACCTCCTCAATCCGCAGTTGTAGGATCAGTTCTCAGGATCCTTGCAGGAGCTCTGCAAGACATGTCAAACCTACATGGGCTCAGACCACGCCGCCTACCGCAATGGGTGCAGTTATATGATCGTTGTGGTGTGTCACTTCTCCTGGTGGGTTGAGGCGGGTCCTTGTGCACATCCAGACGCTAATTGCACTGTCAACTTTTAATAAGAGAGGCGTTTCCTCACTGGGGTGTTTGCGATGTGCTGCGGTCAGACAATGGCACCCATTTCTTTAACAAACTTTTTAAAGAGGCGACCGTGTTGCTGGGCATCAATCATCAGATGTGCACAATTTACCACCCCCAGGCCAAAAGAGTTGTGGAAAGTTTCAATGGATTGCTGAAAGCAAATTCATCCAAGTTGTGCATTCCCCTTAAAAGAAACTGAGTGCATGGTCTTCCTCTTGCTTTATTCAGTTTGCGCACACATCCCTGTAAGGATCATCACTTATCACCACATAAGGTAGTAACACACCACATAAGCTAGTAACAGGCCGAGACGTATGAATGAACCTTTATCTCCTGTAATTGTTACGCTCACCTGGCTCCCACATGGGCGTCGATCTGAACTGGACAGCTGCGGCCTCCACCAATGTGACCAATAAACCCAAGGAATTCAACTTCTGTGGCATGAAAAATGCATTTTTCCAGTTTTGCATATAGTTTGTGCTGGCGCAATTTCTCAAGGACTGCTCGGACGTGCTTCACAGGGTCAGATTCTGATGAGGAGTATACTAGAATATCATCGATATATACGACAACACAAACGTCAATGAGTTCACGAAGGGCATCGTTCATGAAGTATTGAAAGGCTGCTGGCGCATTGCACAACCCGAAAGGCATCAACTGGTATTCGAATAACCCATACTTAGTGCGAAAAGCAGTCTTCCATTCGTTGCCCTCTTTTACACGTACCAGATGGTATGCCCCCCGGAGATCTAACTTAGTGTATATGCAAGCGTCCTTCACTTGGTCTAGTAGTTCAGGGATCAGAGGCAATGGGTATCGGTTCTTAACAGTTATCTGGTTCAATGCACGGTAGTCTATGCATGTTCTGAGGTCATCTGAGGTAACAATGTACATCCTCAGTGGCCATGGAGAAACTAGGATTTATAAAATCAGTGGAATATCTGCAATCGAGGGGAATGCACATCGACCTCATAGCCACGGACAGACACGTTTCAATTGCCAAGACAATGAGAGAGCAGTTCCCACATATTAAACATCAATTTGACGTATGGCATCTGGCTAAATCAATCAATAAGAAAATCTCTGCTGCAGGGAAAAAAAAAGGTTTGGAAAGTATTTCAGAGTGGTCCCAGTCTATCAGCAACCATCCTTGGTGGAGCTCCAAAACTTGTGAAGGGTCAGTGGAAATTCTACTTGAAAAATGTCTGTCACTGATGCACCACTGTACCAACTTCCACCGCTGGTCAGAAAACCTAAATTTCCACCAATGTGAACATGGCCCTTTGTCCCCAGTGGAGGCACTGAAGAAGAAGTGGTTGAATCCATCTTCACCGACACACAAAGCCATTGAGAAGATTGTTTTCGATAAAACTATCAAGAGATTTGAGGGGACTAACAGAATTCTGTCACACAGGAGGTTTGGAGGTGTTCCACAATATGTGCCTAAAGTAGAGGCCAAAGAGCTTGCATTTCAGCATACAGGGCATGAGACATAGGACTCTACTAGCGGTCTTGGCCCATAACGAGAATCTCGGCCGTGAACAATCTAGGACTAAGGTAATGTAAGGATGCCTCGCTACACTAAGGCATTTTCAAAAAGAAGTAAGCAATGGGTGATCAAACCAGTCTATGAGGAAATGGAGTTCGACTTTGTCAAAAGCCTTATTGTTGCTGTATTAGAGAAGCACAGATATGGAATTTTGAACGTTTCTGTGCAGAGCACTGATCCATTGCCACTCAACATTGCCACTGTGCCATGTCCACCCAAAGGAGAGCTGGTTGTGAAGTACAAATCCCGGTTTAAATAATTGTGATCCGATTGTCTTTTTGTAAATAAATGTTATTGTACAGTGTGCATACAAAGTACGCTAACCCTAACCCCTACCTTCACCATCATGGGTGCCGGACAACCTGGGTGTCATCTTTGAATTCTCTCTCTATTCACCTCATATTGCTGACCTTGTCTATATGTTTATGTATATATTTTTGTTGATGTAACTAATTTTTGCAATCTCTTCTAAATGCTGGGCACCGTTAACCGAGGGGAGGCTTGCGTATTGCAAATAATAAAACAAACAAACAATAAATCTCACTTTCAACTCAAGTCCTCGGGTACTTTATACTTTCCCTGACCTTCCCCCAAAAATTAAAAGTCTCAATAGTTATGGTTCTTTAGGGCTTCAAAGCTCGCAGACAACGAGGACAAAATTGGGGGCCTTGGAACGCGCCAAGCGAGCCGTTGCAGATGGGAGAGAAGCCAGTTTGCATTTGCACATTGAGGCACAGTACATAGATGGATTCAAACCTTCAAGTTCTCACAGATGGCTTTACTATGGGATGTTGCAAAAAAATAATGTATGCTCATTTCTAGTGAAGGTCAGCGGCTTTGATTTTCAGCTCGCGCCCTGAAGAGGCCCACAACTCGCACTGGCAGTATAAGATTCTATTGTTTTTTGACCTTGAGAGACAGGGACCATGCCGAAAGAACTTCATTTGAAGGGTGGGTGGGGGTGCAATAACGTAAGACGATAAGGCAGAACATTCTTAAACTAGACTGAGTTTCATGTTAGTTCAGTATACGAAAAATCGTTGTCAAGAGCACAGTGGGATTTACGGACTGCAATACGCAGAGACTCAATGGAAATTGCAAATATAATGTAAGTAACTTTTTAGACGCTTTTATACCGGAATGAAGAATTAATGAATGGATGCATGAATAAATGAATGAATGAAGAGCTTTGAAAATGTTTGTGGGATCGTCCTTGTAGCGGGCACATGGGCATGCAGGTCCACATTCCACACGCATGTAGACAAAACGTTGTTTCTCATTACCAACCTCGATTTATTTCGTTCGTTTTCGCATTGATTTTAGAGCCGCACATACTCCATTGCACTATCCTTGAAAGCAAATAGTTTCAGCTCGGCCGTAATAAATAAAATGAATAATATTAATAAAGATCGGCTGGCGAGACTAATTATAAATTTTATGTTTTCAAAACAGGTATATCCTTCCCTTTTGCCACTGCCACCAGTTTCAGACACTGGCAGAGGGTTTTTTTTAACCGCCAGCTGCAGCTTTATGTAAACAACTGCACCATTCTGATGATCTTATGAGACGATCGCCAAGGGCCCATATGCCCTTACGCGGTACTAGCGGCTAGAAGCAACAGATCAACCTTTACGCTGGCCTAGTACCTACTTGATGGAACAGCCTTGCGGTTCAACGTGCGACAAAAGTGCTTCTTTGAACGAAAACCAACACCCTGTGTACCATAAAGGAACAGCGCGTGGCTCACGATAAACTTTTACAGATTTGCGGATAGAGATCAAAGAAAATAAATGACTTTCGGAGTTCATATGGCAATTGCTGAATATTCTATAAACATTTAATGTCAAATAAATGTACTTTACCAAATTTACTGTGTTGCTGTTTGATTTTAAAGTACAGTTTAATATTCCGAATTGTGGCGCGCTATGTTGTGAGCTGATCTGTGTTGGTTTCCGGGTTCTGTGTGAAGTCGCGTAGAAGACGACTGGGTGCGTTTGCCTACACAGCACAGAAACGTCACGGAGAGAGGCGGGGAATATGAATGTTTTGAGAATGTCAGGCTCAGGGGATATGATTTAGTGCCGCAAAAGCAGGTCAGCCAGGGCGATGGGGGAAATGATAGGATTATCACAAAATGGCAGCTCCCTGATGCCTGTTTTCGCGTGCGTTTAATTGACGAAAACTCGGGTAAGGTCCATAGGAATTTTTTCTAAAATCGAGCGATTTAGGCTTAAAAATACATGGCCGACCGTAAGGAGCAATTCAAATTTTTGACCGAACCATTCCTTTAATCTGATGTTATTGTGGCGCGCCCACCCTTCCGCTTTGTCAGGTCTGTTCTCTGTTCGAGGGCATCTACGTCTTTCAGAAGTTGGACTTTTGCTTTAGAGTTCTCACTCACTTGGGTTTCAAGTCCTGTTTGCAATGGATCGTACATCTTTCCGCAGCAAATTTAGGTCGATCGCCACAGCGTCAATTTTGCTCTCCATTGTTCTCTGGACTGCCCTGATGGCTTCCAAGAGCTGGGAGTTTGCTGGTTCAGGGGGCTCGTTACGGGCCGTTTCAGCTTTGGTAGTGGCGGGATCTGGCTTAGTTGCACCACTTGCAGTGTAGGTTTCCATGGTGGTCTGCTTCTGCTTACACCTCGCCCCTTTAGTGGTCATCCCGCAATGATAAGCCTGCTCGCCAGCGCCGGATCCGGCTGTCTCGAAGGTGGCCATGGTATTGTGCTTTATGGATCGTTTGGTTGCTGCGCCAACCCTATGGTGCTCTCTGGCTTTGGGTGTCTCCAGCTATTCACCCGCTATATGTGAGTTAGATTTCCAGGCTCTCTCCTGCGCCCCAGGGCTCTTCTGCTGTTTGTTGTGTGCATGGGGGGCAGAGTGGAGGCTCCACTCGGCTCACTTGAATGATGGCTCACTTAACAAAAAAGTTCCTTCGCAGGAGTGAGCTCGGGGGTATTATGTAGTGGGTCGCTGGTTGTGTTCGACCTCACTAGGCAGGGTGCAAGCAGCCCTTTGTGGTAAGGTTCAATGTGGGGGGCTTGCTTCAGTGTTCAATGTGGGGCACTTAATGCCATGCGGCTCAGTCCCATGCCTTTTCAGGCCTGTCTCAGCTTGCGGTGGCGGGAGGGTTGGAGCTTTGCGAACAGGGACCCGGAAGGCAGTGGGCCGCTCTCTAGGTGACTCGCGGCTACAGTGGACGTTTCGGCGATCCCGCCTCCTTCGCTCCTTACCTCGCTCCTCTTAGTGCTCCCCCGGGCTCCATTTCAGTCTGGTCATTGGCAGCAAACTTTGGAGGGGGCCGATCATGCGCCTCTCCCCACCAGGGGCGTGCCACGGGCGCGTGTTCCTTCAGGGCTGCATGGGGTCATAGACCGTCTGTGCGCCTCCCTTCTCTGCGGGCCCTGGAGTCAGCACGCTGATCTTCACGCTGGCCGCCTGGCGACAGTCCCCTCTCGTGACTCCTGAGCCCCAGGCGCCAGGGCTCCTCGGCTGGTCTCTCCACCACCCAATCAGCGGCGCAGGCTCTTCCTCCTCTCGCGCTTCTCGCCTTGGTTTCTTCGGCTGGCGCAGGCCCACTGGATTCGGGCTGCGCTAGGACTTGTATGCAGGGCCAGGTCGCGCCGCGGCTCATTTGGCGGGTGACATTTTCCAGGGCCCGCAGTCCGATCGCGGCTCGGCATCTTGGCGGAAAGGAAGTTTGCCACTCTTCCCAACCCCAGGTAATGGTGCCTGGGGCATTCACCCATGTTTGCAGTGATTATTCGATGTATTTACTGTGCTATACCGTGACTTTGCAGCAATATCAATAGCGCATCGAGCAGAGCTGCCTGTAGATGCAACCTGCTTACATGGCGATTAGCCACGCCCCATCTCTCTTTTTATCTGTTATGCTCGTTACCCGTGGTTTACTCGCCTGCCAGGATGTCACTTTCCTGCTTGGGTGGGAGTCCCAGATTCACTGGTTGCTTGGTCCACTAACCTGCCAGGGCTTCCTCGCTCTGTTTCACTTTTTCTTTCATCTAACTTACAGCACTGTTCCTGTTCCATATAGGGTCAGCAAACTTCCATCGCCTTTATCTAGGCTTTTGTTCGTACTTGCAATGATTTCACCATCTTCAAACAGATTCTTTCTCTCAACAATGTTTGTGTCAGAAATACTTGAACTGCCTTTACTTAGGCTCTTTCTCTCAACAATGTGTGAATTATTAATACTTGCACTGCCCTCACTTAGGATTGTTCCTTCAACAATGTTTGTATCAGTAATATTCACTCTTGGGCTCTCTAGCATGGTACGCGGTACACAGCATTCACTTCGATGCTCCCCGGTAACTCTTTGGGCTTACCATGTATGACGTCTTCAGGGTTCCTTGTGTTTACCCAGGGTCTACCCTGCTGGCCCATTGACGCATCTTGTGCTTGATGAATTGTTCGCTTCCTGCTTCACCTTCCTCTGACTTTGGCAGCTCTGGCTGCCCGTTGTCGAAAAACAGCAAACTTCTCCTGTCCTTGGTCCTCTGAACACTTGCTGTTGGCCTCTGCACTGCACTCTGCAGCCTGCTCGCCTTCAGCGTCCTCCACAGCATTAGCACAAGTCCAGTGCCTCTCCAGTTTCTGGCTCCATTCGGTCAACCTCTGTTGCTTTTAAATGTCCCCATCTTTCTCTGTAGTCTCCAATAAATAGAACGCGGTGTGGGAGTTCTGTGTCCAGTCATCCTCATTACTCCATCCACCCTCTTCATCTCATGACCCACAAAGGGGGTAGAGGGAGGAGGAAACCTGGGAAATCAGTATTTATGACAATAGGCCATGTATGAATGTTGCAAAGTTAGATGGTTGGCACTGAAAGATATAACTGAAGGGTTGTCTTGACTTAGTCTCTTTCTGTCTCCCTGGAGCTAGTCCGCTCCCATGTGATCCTCCGGCAAATAGCCACTACCAGGGTCAGAGTCGGGTAGCTTCCGCTTTTCCCTGGCCACGTAGGAAATCCGTGACAAAGTTGTCAGATTCGTCAAAGGAGGCAGAATGGGTTTCCCAGGTTTTGTAAATAAAATAAAAATAAAAATTACTTCAGTGCCACAGAACCCTCATTACAAACCTTACAAGTTGAGTCATGTGCTTGCCACAGCCCTGGTGAATCACGCCTTCCTCCGCCCCTCTCACTTTAACTAGAGTCATTCAGTGAAACTTTATAGTTATTCCCAGAGATTTGTTAGAAAAATTAACTGAAGAAATATTAACTAATGTAGCAGATGGGACACACATTATCCCTCAGCAAAACCTACATCAATCACTGTAAATGCAGTACGACAGTATATATTTTTCTACAAAAAATAAATACTAATCACAGGCGTGCACAAACCATTTAGAATCTGCCCTCTCGCCATCCTTCCAACACGCTCTTCTTTGAATTCTAGGCCAACGATCAAAGTACCTCGATCACCTCCATGACTGTCATGAGGTGGACAGGTGAGTGTACGGTGATAAACAATATATGGGCCACCACTGCACCAGGAGCATAATAAAGGCTTGGAAAAAACATTTTGAAGGTACCACGTTATCAGCAGCACATTTGTTGTTCTGTGTGAATTTTTAGGGGATTTGAACTTTGATGAATACATTACCAACTCAATAGCCACACAAAGGTCAACTAACCTACCAAATCTGTTCTAAATTCCCTAATTTATAACCATGATTCATGCTGGTTTGACACTAAAAAAACGGTTTGCTCTTTTATTGGTAGTGGAATTGGCTTAACATCACGCATAATAAAAGCTATAGGTTTGTGCCAAACAATGAATAGGTGACCATCTCACGGCTTCTTTCGTTGTGCGACTTAGGTTCTGGATGTAAGGTGGTAAAAGGGGAGATTTCCTGGGGCTCACATTACTTTGCATCTTTAATGTCTGGCATTCAGAATGTGTAAAATAAAGCTGTAATAGTGTATTTTGCTTAACATATTTGATACATATTTGTCTGTTTTTTGTGTGATGGTTGTACTTTGCACGTAACCTTTATAAAACAGAATATAAAAGTAGGCAATTACATGCATCTTAAAAGGCAACACGTAACAAATATTTGTGCCACCTAGAGTTCAGAAGGTATGTGGTCATGTGCATAAAATGCAGAGGGGGTTCAAATCCTGGCTTCCCCACTTAACCAAAGTGTGTGATCCTTGGAAAAACATGCAATCTCGCTGCACTTTATTTGCAATAATTGGTCGCTAGAAATTAATCGGTTTACACGGTGTATGTTATTAGCAAAAAGCTGCAATCATGGTTTAATATAGTAGAATGGTGCTTCATATATAATGATAGTGACCACTAAATTAGCCCACCAAAGTAAATGTTCTCTTGGCAACACCACTAAAAAAAACAAAAAAATAAATAAAAAAAAACATTCGTCTTCTGACTGAAAAGTGAAATAAATGATGCATCACACTTTTTCGTAGCACCTCTGTGTTAGATGAATGTATAGTTACAAATAAATACATAATTCAGATTTTCCATACTAACGTTCAGGAAAGTAATGATTCTATTAAAGACACAGAGGCAAAGTATTATGCTTGCTCTCTTTATTCACCAACTGAGCAGCAAAAACCAACAACGTTTAAAAAACATCAAACACATGAAAGAACTTCCTTCCAAAAGGACAGTCTCTTCTCACTGAACACCTTAATTCCCCAACTTCTTCTTGCATGCAAATGTCCTCCAATCTGGACCTAGCTCCACATGTAAAGCCCTGCAACACTCCTATTTCGATACTCTTTCTGCCGCTGCTCCGAGCTCCTTAATACTGAAACCTAACATTGTTCTGCAAACTGAACTGTTGGTGCTGTGAGGAACCCGAGGGCGTCCTCACTTCTTTTCCCCCTGGATCCTCCTCTCAGGTGGCCAGAGCAAGGCCAACGCTTTTGGATTCAAACCCTGGGTGTGTACATATGCGACTGAGGATCACCTGGGTGCATTGAACTTGAGGCAAGGGCATCCTTAGGTGAGACATGGTATCCCCCATTGCCTTTTCAGAATGAACCTTCCATCCCTCAAGCCTTTGTAGGCCACTATCAGCCCTTTCACTATTCTTCCCTCAAAAATGTCCCCCAGAAATACCACTTTAACACTGGGATGAGGAAGAGACCAACTAGGAGGACACATCCTCATTTGGGTAAGATGAACACATATCAGCCTCATATTGTTAATGCAGATACTTATCAGCAAAGTACCAAGGCGAGAAAGAGACAACACAGAGTTATGCACACTTTTGTTAAGTTTATATATGCTATGTTATGAGTATGGAACTTTACCCACTCATTTTTCTGTATGAAGAATTCTGTCAGGTATGTTCCATTTTAGAGTGTTTTCGTTGGAGGCAGGCAGTTTGAGAGCATCAGCTGTGCCACAGGGTTGTGTCTGCTGCCTGTTGTGTTTTCACTTCAATAAACCCATTAACTTTGAATGAGCAGTGCCTGTTTATTCAACATTGGCGACGAGGATCAACCCACTGCTTCTCCGACCGTATCACATTACTTTCCTGGACACAGCGCCTCCCTCCCAGCAGCCTGGACACCAGAACATGAAAACAGCACACGGCTGATGAAACAGAAACGGCTCCCCGTCTTGCCGCTCCTCCCAGTGATGGGAGTTTGAGCGGCGCCCTTTTCCCAGCACAGCTGACAGCATCACAGGCAGCAGGTGCAGGGCTGCGAGCCCTTTAGGTCAGATTGGGAGGGGAAGGGAATCTTATCCGTGTGCGCAGAGTATCTAGGGGACGTACTTTCAAAGATTGGACATATACATTGTATTTCAGTAATCAAGAGTCTGTGCATATACAGTACTAGACGCTTGTTTAATTTTGAACTGAGCCTGAATCTCCATGTACCACTAAACAATGAATGCTTTCCTGAACACTCCATACTCTGTCTAAGGAAGAAGCCCGGACTGCTGGAGAGGCCCATTGTGATGTCACAAGACTCGCCACTGTGACACATAATATTAGAAACTTGGAACATTCCATTTCACAAATTCATTCACAGTAACCTCAGGGCAGCTAATCAAACTTCAGATAAATCCATTCTGCAAGCACACAGAATACTCCCGGCCCTCTGCTCACCTGCAAACTGTCCTACCTGCACCCCTCACCTGGAACAGACGAAATGGCAGCGGAAGTTTTCACATCCAATCTAGGAAAGTTATCCAACTTTGAACATGATATAAAGCTAAAACCAAATTCCAGACCCGTTGTACACAAGGTGAGACCAGTTCCACTCAAACTACGACAACCACTGAGTGAAGAACTTGATAATCTGATGCAGAAAGGGCTGATAGAACGCATCGAAGGGACAGAATGGCTTTCTCCTGTTGTTCTAGTGGCAAAAAGCAATGGAAACTTAAGGCTGTGTGTCGATCTGAGGGAATTAAATAAGAACATCTTCATTGAGAGGCATCCACTACCCATCATCTCAGAGACTCTAGCCACATTGGGAGAACCCAGTTGGTTATAGCCATCCAAAAAATTGCAAGACACTTTGAGCCAAAAAAGAACATTACTTTTGAAAGGCATAAGTTCTTTCAACGTACCCAGGATAGTGCGGAGTCGGTCGAATCTTACGTGGCTTCACTCAGGACACTGAGTCACACATGCGAGTTGGGAGCACTCACTGATTCTCTCATTAGAGACCAACTAGTGCATTGCACGAATAGCTCCAGAGTATAAGAGAAACTACTGGCCAAGGATGTCTCGCTGTAGAATTAACACGTAGTATTGAACAGATGTCCCAGTACATGAGAGAGATGAAAATTGACAAGCAACAATCACAAGGCTTGGCACAAGGAGTGTGTGCTGTTCAACAAAAGAGAACACCCAACAAAAAGGAGTGGTGGATTCAGAAGTGCACAAGGTGCGGCAATTCAAGACACATGGCAAATTGTCCCACATGCCCAGCGAGATTTGCAGAGTGCTACAAATGCAAGAAGAGAGGGCACTTCGCAAATGTGTGCAGATAATCCTCCATTAATGCTATTGAGAAAAGAGATCCTGCATCTGCTAGTCATAGTCACACATTGGGCAGAACAATTAATGAAGCTCCCATTCAGGAAAACAGTACTCGCCACATATTCCACATTTATGCAGTATCCGACGACAGTAAGGGTCCTATTGATCAATTCGAAATAGATGGCTGCAACATTGAAATGAAAGTAGACTCAGCCTCCCCTTGGACAATAATATCCCTGGATACGTTCAAGAACGTTCTAGGGAAGAAATGCAGCATATTATCCCAAACAGGAGTAAAACCATGTGGATATGGAGAGTCATCTATTGCCATGGTTGGAGAATTCCAAGCAAGAGAAGCATACAAAGGGAGAGCATGTATGGCCAATATCTTTGTAGCGAAAAAGGGTGCATCGTTATTGGGATGGGATGAGCAAAGAGAACTTGGTGTCCGCATTCAAGCTAATGCCAGTGAACCAGTGACAATTGCTGAGATTGAAGACAAGTGGAAAAAGGAATTCCCGGAAGTTTTCACATCCAATCTAGGAAAGTTATCCAACTTTGAACATGATATAAAGCTAAAACCAAATTCCAGACCCGTTGTTCACAAGGTGAGACCAGTTCCACTCAAACTACGACAACAACTGAGTGAAGAACTTGATAATCTGATGCAGAAAGGGGTGATAGAACGCATCGAAGGGACGGAATGGCTTTCTCCTGTTGTTCTAGTGGCAAAAAGCAATGGAAACTTAAGGCTGTGTGTCGATCTGAGGGACTTGAATAAGAACATCTTCATTGAGAGGCATCCACTACCCATCATCTCAGAGACTCTAGCCACATTGGGAGAACCCAGTTGGTTCTCAGTAATTGACTTATCTGCTGCATACCATCAAGTTCCACTTTCAGAACAATGCCAACATGTTACCGCATTTGTAACACCTCTGGGCACCTTTAAGTACTTACGGATGCCTTTTGGGTTGGCATCTGCCGCATCAGTTTTCCAAAGGGTGATGGAAGAAGTATTAAAGGGGCTCAAGAATGTGGCAGTTTTTCAAGACAATATCCTAGTGTATGCTGAGTCGGAGATTGAGCATGACTGTATATTGAGAAATGTACTGCAAAGGTTAAAGTCAGCTGGCCTCACAGTGCAGAGGGAAAAGTGTCGCATTTCTCTTAGAGAAGTTGGATACTTAGGTCATAAGGTTTCAAGTCAAGGAATATCTCCAAAAGTTAAGCTAGTAGAGAATATTTGTGGTGTTCCTGCTCCGACAGACAAAGATCAACTTAGATCCTTTATGGGCATGGCCGAATATTACCACAAGTTTGTGGAAAAGTTTGCAACCATTTCCTCACAATCGAGGAATTTGCTAAAGAAAGGGGTGTCTTTTAATTGGACAACAGCATGTCAGGAAGCATTTTCCACCATAAAAGAGAGTATATCAAAAGCACCCTCCCTAGGCAGTTTCATTAGGGTAGAAAGACAGTTCTCTCAGTTGATGCGAGCCTGACTGGGTTGGGTGCCACATTGTGTCAAGTAGATTCAGGTAAGGAGGTTCATACGATTGCATTCGCTTCCAGACCATTAAAGGGAGCCGAGTGCAATTATTCGGTAATTGAAAGAGAAGCTTTGGCCGTTTATTGGGCCATTTTACACTTTAAATATTTTCTATGGGGACAGGAGATCCTGATTAAATCAGACCATAAACCACTGGTACAACTACTAGGTAGTTGTGATTGGGCAAAAGGCTCGCCCAGGATTGCGAGATGGATGATTGGGCTGCAAGGTTACAATTTTACACCCAGTTACAGTCCAGGCAAAGACAATGTAGTTGCTGACTGTCTGTCCAGGCTTCCTTTGGATCAGGTGGGACTAGTCCCCAGCATAGAGAATGAGGAGGATTTGTGTATCTCGAATATCCCAGAGAATGCTGTGGGGAAAGGAGAGTGGGGTGAAGCTGATCTAGAGGATTCGTGTCTTTCCAGAGTGAAGGAGTGGACTAGGTTGGGATGGCCCAGGAAGGAGTCTCTAGATAGAAACTTTGATCGCTTCTATGAAATTAGGTTAGAATTAAATTTGTCTGAGAATGGTGAGATATTGAGAAGAGGATGCAAGATTATTCCCCCTGTAAGTATTAGAGCTTGCTTGGTTGACCTAGCTCATCAGGGCCATCTGGGCATAAGTGGTACCAAGAGGTTGGTGTGACAGTCATATTGGTGGCCAGGGATGGACAGCATGGTTGAGAAGAAAGTTAGAGACTGTAGGGAATGTAGAAATGCTGTTAAAAGTAAAGTTGTCCGAGAAGTTCCACTCAGTCCAGTTAAAGTTCCTAGTGAACCCTGGAAAAAACTCGCAGTGGACATTATTGGCCCTATCCAAGGTCTGGGGGATGGTTTCAGATTCATGGTGGTACTAATGGACTACCGACACCAAGTGGTTAGAGTGTAAGGCATTAAGAGAGGCTACCACCAACGAATTGATCATGTTTTTTGAGGAGCTATTTTACAAAGAAGGGTTTCCCACAGAAATTATAACAGATAACGGAGTGCAGTTCTGTTCACAAAGAATGAAGGAGTTCTTACAGTGCTATGAGATCAAGCATTCCAGGACTGCTCTATATCATCCTAGGGCAAATGGCATGGTTGAAAGGACCAATAGATTCATTAAAGGTGGCATTCAATTGGCACTAAATTCGGGTATTGATTGGTCTAGGTTGTTGAGGGAAATGGTGTGGAGTTATTGTATCACACCACATTCCACCACTAAGGTTTCACCATTTGTCTCACTTAAAGGGAGACAACCTGCCTCCAAATTATGCCCAGGATGGTTAGGATTG
Source organism: Ambystoma mexicanum (assembly GCF_040938575.1). NCBI lineage: Eukaryota > Metazoa > Chordata > Amphibia > Caudata > Ambystomatidae > Ambystoma > Ambystoma mexicanum. Next base: position 400,089,338 of record NC_090926.1, on the reverse strand, counting down.
GCTGGATGTGTGAAAGTAGATAGGAAGAAGATAATGACTTTGATATGCGAGGCCCAAGATGTATATAAAACAAAGGTTTGATTCCACATTTCATGTTAAAGAAGTGGGATTGGTGGAAGGAGACAGTTCTCATAAAGAATCTCCGCTTTGGTGTAAAATGTTCTGAAAGCAAGTTTTTAGGTCCAAGAAAAATAGTAACCATTCGAGGCAATGTGGCTATACTCGATGGTGGTGAATGTTGGTCTATTTCTAGGCTTGTCAAACGCACTTTAGATTCTATAGTCGACGAAGGCAACATGGAGGGTGTTGACGAGGGTGGTGAGTCAACTGATAAACAAGATGAAGGAAATTCGCAAAGGACATTACATTCAGAGGAAAACAACATGAGAGATATAACTAAATCAAATGAAGGACACTCGAAAGATCTGAATCTCAGCATTGATAGACAAGTTAGGAGAACAAAGAAATTTCCGGATCGATAAGGATTTTTATTTGGAGTAAAATGCCTGGTACTTTGTCCTGTGTAACATGCAAGGGGGGAAGGTGTGTTAAGTTTATATATGTTATGTTATGAGTATTGAACTTTACCCACTCATTATTCTGTATGAAGAATTCTGTCAGGTATGTTCCATTTTAGAGTGTTTTCGTTGGAGGCAGGCAGTTTGAGAGCATCAGCTGTGCCACAGGGTTGTGTCTGCTGCCTGTTGTGTTTTCACTTCAATAAACCCATTAACTTTGAATGAGCAGTGCCTGTTTATTCAACAACTTTCTTTAATGCAAACCTCCCCAGACACCACTCTGGTACCGAGACGAAAAAAAGGGCTATGGAGGATTTCAGATGGAACTGCCAGGCATGTCCCGTTAATGAGTGTTACTATGGTCAGGCAATTGGACTGAAAGACACTCACCTGTGGTAATTTGACAAGCCAAATGGATATACAAATGCAGGCTGCACAGCCCGAGAGGGGAGAGACATCGGAGAGAGGCGGACTGGAGAGACAGGAGGGGGAGACATGGGCGCTGGAAGCCATGTCGAGTAGGGAAAAGGGACGCCGAGGCCGGCCATGATAGGGTTTGAAGTCCTGCTCACCCTCTGTGTCAGCGACAAGCAGCAGAAGCTGTGGGGTGCCGAAGCACTCTAGTTGCCACTGCCTCCAGGAGAGTGAGCAGGGCGCTCTCAGACCTCCGCAAGAGAAGAGTAGAGGTATTGGAAGCTGAAAGCTGTACGAAGAACGTAAAAAGTCGACGAGAGCTGCCGCATGAAGCCAGTGAGTGGAAACAGGGAACACCCATAGCGGGGGCACTCCAGGAACCTGATGCAAGCATCTTTTAGATATCAAACAAACTGGAACTTGTCTTAAGTACTGTTGAATCCTGAAACAAGTGCCTATAAATATTGAACACATATATATATATATATATATATATATATATATATATATATATATATATATATATTTATAGTCTATCCCATACTACTTAAAATCTGAAGGGAGCCGCGGGGCGGGGCTATTTATACCACTACATCCTATTGGGGCAGGCGTAAGCGGGCCAAAACGACGCAGATAGGACACAGAAGTGTTGACATTATTCCTATGGAAAATGTCTTTATAAATATACCGAGGGTTCCCAGCCTGACAGGGAATATTGTAAGCATGTGAATCCATGAAAGATACCAATGCTGGAGAAATGGAGTTACAGGTAAGAAACTACTCCCTTCTCCAGCATTGGATCGTTCATGGATTCACATGCTTAGAATAGATTGTATAGCAGTACTCCTAATTTGGAGGTGTGTAATGCAAACCAATATCATCATAGCCACACATGCATTTTGCAATGGAAAAAACTTCCAGTCATGGTACATTAACAGTAAAAAACTCATTAAGATAAATTCATAGAAGGATACACCCCTCTATGGGGCTTACCTTACTGAAACAGGTGTCGTAGGACTGCTCGTCCCATCTGCATATCCTCTGCATGTTGTTGCTCGAGGCAATAATTCTGGGTAAATAAATGTGGCACCGACCAGGATGCCGCTTTACAGATATCTCCCAGCGGGATCCCAGACCACAATGCCGCTGATGACGAAGTGGATCTCTTTGAATGGGCTCTTGGATGCTTTTCCAGCGGCTTCCATGCTTTCGAGTGGCAAAAAGCAATCGTCAACGATACCCAGCGGGCCAGTCCTTGTTTTGAAATCGCTTTTCCCTTTGCCGAAGGGCCATAAGCCACAAATAGTTGTCTTGTACCTCTAAATTCTTAAATACGATGGAGGTAAAACTTTAGAGCTCTTTTCACATCCAATGTATGGAGAGCTTTTTCCGCGACAGATGAAGGTGTTGCGAAGAATGTCGGCAGTACAATAGAAGAATGCTTGTGGAATATAGTTGGACATTTTGGTATGAAATGGGGGTTGGTTGCCAATACCACTTTGACTTTGAAATATCTCAAGTATGGCAGATCAATAACGAACGCCTGTAGTTCCGAAAGTCGTCGTGCCGAAGTAATAGCCACCAAAAAGGCTAATTTCCACGATAAGAATTTTAAAGATGACGACATAGGCTCGAAAGGAGCCTTCATTAGTCCTGCCAGTACCAGGTTAAGACTCCAGTTCGGAGGAAACTTTTTAGTTGGAGGAAAAGTTCGAAATAAGCCTTTCAGGAAATGTTCAACTAACCAATCACGAAACAGTGGTGTTGAATGTCTTTTACGAGTGCATCTCGAAATGGCTGCCAGATGAAACCTTATTGAAGAAAAAGATAAACCCCTTTCTGCTAAGTGCAGCAAGTATGGAAGAAGCTGTTCTGCCGCGATATTCAGGGATTTCAATCCTGGTTGATCCTTGCACCACATGCAGAATCTCCTCCACTTACATGCATACGAAGTATTCGTGGACGGAGCCCGCGCGGCTTGTAAAATTCGACGACAGTCCGATGAAATGGTTAGAGCCCCAAATTCGGAGAAGTCAGGAGCCAGGCTGTCAGGCTGAGGCCGTCCGGATCGTGATGCCAAACTGCTCCCTTGTCCTGAGATAGAAGGTTCAGGATGTTCTGGAACCTCACTGGTTGCGTTATCGACAGCTGGAGCAGGTCAGAGAACCACGACTGCCTCGCACAGTACGGGGTCACTAGGATCACACGACATGGGTATTTGTGAATCCATTGTAGAGTTCGTCGGATGAGTGGAAACGGAGGAAACAGATACACAAACTTGCCCGTCCACGGGAAGGAGAATGCTTCCCCCAGTGAGTCGGGTTGTGGCCACCTGCTCGCGTACTGTGTGCACTTCTTGTTCTCTCTCGTTGCAAAGAGATCCAGGGAAGGATGGCCCAATTTTCTGAAAACATTCGCCAGTTGTTGGTCGTTCAACACCCATCCGTGCAGCTGATTCATCTCTCTGTTGAGAGAGTCCGCCTGTACATTTTTTACTCCTGGCAGGTGGTAAGCCAATATATGCATCTTCTGTTCGAGAGCCCAATGCCATATTTCATGAGCTTCGGTCGAGAGAGTTCTGGAACGAGTACCTCCCTGCTTTCTCAGCTAGAACATTGTTGTTGTATCGTCCATCAATATCCTTACGACCGATCCCTTTATGCGTGGTAAAAATGATTTCAGGGCCCAACGTACTGCCCTCAATTCCACTACGTTGATATGAAGGGTTGACTCTTCTGATGACCACAGACCTTGCACTTCCAGGGACTCCAGATGGGCTCCCCATCCAGTCAGAGAAGCATCCGTCAACACCGTCATCTGAAACTCTGGTTCCTGCAGGGGCATCCCTCTCGTTAGATTTTCGAAGAGTTGCCACCACTGCAGTGCTTGCAAAAGCTTGTTGCTGATAGTCAATTTGTCTGACCATAGTCCACGACTTTTTGACCATCGCTCTGCCACAAATTCTTGTATTGGCCTCATGAAGAGACGACAGTTGTTCACTAAGGGGATGCACGACGCCATGGCCCCTAGTAGTGACACGAATTTCCTTACTGACACCCTGGTGTTGGCTTTCCACTCCTTTGCCTTGTGCCTAAACTTGTGAACTCTCCACAGATGGTTTCACCAATCCTGACTGCGTCTGGAACTCTGCATCCAAAAACACCAAGTTCCTTGAGGGAGTTAAGGAGGACTTCTCGAAGTTGATCGCAAAGCCTAACCGCTGCAGAAGTTGTATGGTGGCCTTTAGACTTGCTTGTGCTGTTATCGGAGACAACCCCCTTACCAATGAATCGTCCAGATAAGGGTACACATGATGACCTTTTCTTCTTAGCCAAGCTGCTACTGGAGCCAAACACTTTGTGAACGTCCTGGGAGATGACATTAGTCCGAATGGGAGTACTTTGAATTGATAGTGGGTTCGTCTGACTACGAACCTCAGAAATTTTCTGTGTCGTCGACGCATTGGTATATGAAAATATGCGTCTTGCGGGTCCAACGATGCCAGAAAATCCCCCGGCTGTATAGATCAGATAACCTCCTGAAGCGTAAGCATCTTGAACTTCAGACTTTTTAGTGTCTTGTTGAGAGCTCGAAGATCTAGAATGGGTCGCCACTTGCCGTTGGGTTTTTTGACAACAAAGTAACTGGAGTAAACTGCCTGACCTCTCTTGGCCACCGGGACCAGTTCTATAGCACCTTTTTTTCAGCATCAGCACCATTTCTTGTTGTAATATTTGAAGATGGGGTTGCGCCGAAACACAGGTGGAATGTGCGGTGGCACGTTTTTGAACTGCAAAGAGTGGCCTAGTTTCACTGTGTCTAACACCCACCGGTCTGATGTTATTTTCTCCCACTCGTTGACGCGGCAAGACACTCTGCCTGTCACGCTCACCTGATTCCCATGGAGGCGCAGGTCTGGCTTCGAGTGGTGATGCTACTTCTATGGTGAAGCGCAGGACTCTGAAGATGGACTCACTGGCTCGCAGGAATATTCCCGTGTGCGTGAAAAGGGAGTATTACCTACTGACGGAATAATGCTCAAGCCTCCCACTCCCTTCAAGCCCTCCACGATACCCTTCCTCGATTCCCCGTGAAGTCTCACCTTAGGGTCTGGAAGGATGAGTTCTCCATCCTGCTTCTGATGCAGGGGCGCATTGAAACCCAGTTACTTCACTGGATTGAGGTTTGATGGGAGTTCAAATAAGCTTGACTATTCAGGTAAGGCGCTGTAAGAGTTCTGTAGCAAGTTCAAAAGTTCAAGCCTTATAATAATGTTCATTGTCTTATTGCAGCAAGCGCTAATTGCTTATGTCTTTTTTCCCCATAGGGGCCGGGGTCCGGAATGCCAGGAAGCGGCAGGACCCGAAATGAAATGGGAATGACCCAACAGGTAAGTCTTAGAAGGAAACTGAGCTTTTCCTATTCCCTTCCTTCTCTCACCTTGTGTTCTTGTCTTTTTCTCTCTAGGCTCTGGGAAGTGGCTGCGGATCCGGATGATCGCTGCTGAAGATGGAGGTGCCCAGGAAAGGTGAGTGAAATGCAGCGCTGCAGCGATCGAAGCAAAATGCTTTTAAAATGATGTCTTCCCTTTCAGGATCGTCGGTGTGAAGTCTCTGTGATGCAGCTTTAGCAGGTAAGGTCTTCTTTCTCTCCAATTCTCTCTTAGCAGGTGACCCAGGATGCTGACAGGCGTGGCTGAAGTCCAGATGCAGGAGCTGACACGGTGAGCGTCCAGCTGCGAGGAGCAGAACAACGCGAAGCATGAGTTGCTGATATGGCGTGGTTTAAATAGCTTTGGAAGAAGTTCCAGGTATGTATCCTTCCACAGATCAGGTATGTATCCTTCCCCGACCACACCCAGGGGAAAGTAGGTCCACAGGTAAAGTAGTTCCATTCAGGCCTCAAGAGGGCCTGGATGTAGCAGCATGGTCTGCATCAGGTAAGTGCACCTTAAAACACTTGAACACATGTCTAGCTTTATGAGCCTGGCACCTAAGGCGCCAGGACAGGGGTCCAACATGAGCCTGGCGCCTAAGGCGCCAGGACTGTGTCCAAAGGGCCCCAGCTTGGGTCCGCTGGCACTTCCCTGGGGGAAATGATGCCTGCCTCTGGGGTTGCTGGGTCGGACCTGGCTCCTTGGAGGTAGGCATCATGACACTGCATCTCAGGACGTCCTGAAGCTCGTCATTGTTGGGTCTTTGATTGCTTGTCTTTCGTGGACGATAAATAGCCTCCTCTTTTTCTCGAAGCCCGATAGTTTCGGCCTCTTCGAGTCGCTTGGGCAGCTCGCCTATAGCCTTGAGAGGAGTACGATGGCCTGCTGAAGCCCCGGTCCCTGGACGACACAAATCGGGAATTTCCTGATGCCCCACTGAAGGGACGAAAAGAACGAAAACTTCTGCCACTCTAAAGGGCTCCAAGAGCGTGCTGTGTCCGAGTCTTCTTTTATGCCTTTTAAGGCCTCGTCCACTTTCTCCCCCAAACAATTGCTCCCTTTCACGCGGCATATCGAGCCCTTTGAATTGTACCTCTGGCCTAAAGTTTGTACACTTAAGCCAGGCTTACCTTCTCAAAACCACTCCATTGTTTATTTGTTTAAAACCCGATTCCGCCAGGTCTACAGTGATGTTAATTGAGTGGTTTGACGCCTCTTCCCCCTCACGCACCAGCAACATAGCAGATTTTCTGTGCTCATCCGGTAGATGTTCCAGGATGAGGGCTAAACGATGCCACATTTCCCTGTCGTATCTCGCCATAATAGCCAGAGAGTTGGCTGCCTTTAAAACCGTTGTCGCTCCTATCGACAACACTTTCTTGCCAAAGGCATCTTGCCTCCTGGCCTCGTTGTCCGGGGTGGGGGGTTGTGCATTTATGCTGTGACCTCGCCTTTCTTGCAGCAGCTGCCGATACTACCGGTTCCAGGGAAGGCTGAGAAGACAAACATTTTGGAGTAGACTCCGGAGCTTTAAACTTCTTTTCCAGTCTGCCTTTAACCGCAGGCTCCGAAAACGGATGGCGCATGGTTCGTAACCCTTCTTGCCAGACGTGGTCTAAAATGGGGACCGAAAACACAGTCTTCTTCCTCTTCCCCATACGATCAAACAAGAAGCAGTCTTTCTTTTCCTCCTCCGGGGCCAGGCCAAACTCGGTACATGCCATCATTGCGTGGAAGGAACCGATGTCATCCGGCGGTGATGGTTGCTCCGGACTTCTTGGAGCTTCTACCTCAGCCTCCGACTCCCAGGTCGGGTCTCTTGAAGGGGGATGATGACATGTCTGAAAAAGACTCTCCTCGTTCCGACTCTGGCAGCTCTCCTTTCTCTGGGTGTCAGCGTGGAGGATCTTCACTAACCGGAAGGGCTGTTGGTAACCTGGCCATTGACCACGGGGCTGGACCTGGCTCGTCGTCGGCCGGCATAGCATGTACCACTGCAGGTGCACCAACGTGAGGCAACTTCGCGTCCAACCAGCTCAATAGAGTCTGCAATGTGGACAACACTTCCAAGGACAACACCACCTGGGGATTCAGTAAAGACGTAACTGGGATACTTCGCCCACTCAAGACCGTCAACGAATTGACACCCTGTAATCCAAGATCCATTGGGCCAACCACCGGTTCACGGTCGTCTTCTACAGATGATATTGAGAAGGCCGCTTCCTGTTCTAACAGGGCCTCTGGTAAGATCGGATCGTACACCTCCGATTGCCAGCCCTCCCGAGGGGCCACCGTCGACGATGCCAACTTCTCAACAGTCATCGTCTGAATCGACGGAGTGATTGCAGGAATAATCTGTGCTGATGGTAATGAAGGCGTTGACGACCAAACTCCCGTTGACGACAACGGTGGTTGTGGCGCAGAGTCCTGAGGCATGCCTGCCTTTTCTGAGCTTGATTTATGCTTCGACGAATCTCGACTCGAGGATGACCTGTGGTGGTCTCCTGAGGAGGTCTTTAACAGATCTTTTTTGACGAGGAGGAAGAAGATGAAGCTTTTCCTTTTGATGACGATTCCCTCGTAGAATGTTTCTCAGAGGAACGTTTCTCTGTCGAACGTGGCTTCTTTGCCGGCGGCTCTGAAGAGACATAGCGGCAGGGGGCTACTGGAGATTTAGATCGAGGCCAAACTATATGTAGAGCCTACCTCAGAGGGAGGGTCCGCTCCCGCGCCGTCATTCAGCCACGTCACCAGACGTCTATTTTGGTCCTTCAGGGTCTTCTGTGAGAAGCCTTTACAAATCTCTCAACTGTCAGCCGAATGATGAGGATGAAGACAATACAGGCAATCCATATGCCCATCTCCTTCGTAAACCTTTTCTAATCCGCATGTAGCACACAGACAGAACAACGCCTTCCCAGACATTGGGAAAGAAAACAAAAAATCAACCTTGTAAAATAGCAGATAACACAAGGTGATCCCACTACTTTGGTAGACGGTTGAAATCTGAAGGGAGCTACGGGGGCGGGGCTATTTATACCACTGCGTACTATTGGGGCAGGCGTAAGCGTCCCAAAACGACACAGATAGGACAGAGAAGTGTCGAAATTTTTCCTATGGAAAACGCCTTTATAAATATACAGAGGGTTCCCAGCCTGACGACTGGGAATATTCTAAGCATGTGCATCCATGAACGATCCAATGCTGGAGAAGGTGATTTTGAATAACAAACTAACAGACATTTTAAGCATTTCTGAATGCCGCATAGAACAAAAGCAAGTTATGAGCATGCCTGAATGGAAAGAAAGCAAGGTGTGTGACGGCATTATGAAGGAGGACACATACAACATATTCTGAATTCAAAATAACCAACTTAACTTAAATGTCAGGATGGAAAAGGGCCTAACTTGCCGTATGCTAAGGTGAGATTTCCCTACCTAAATAAAACTAATGGAAGTCTAAGTCAAACTGTTCAACATCGGAATCTTTCTGTGTCCAAAACCTATGCTTGCACTCACAACTATAACTATACAATGTAAAGGGATGTCGGCAATCAAAAAGAAAACCGTGTTCAACACAAAGCCCTGAGCTTCTTCCAGCTCCCTTCCCCAAGTATAAAACAGTTCATCAAAGTTAAGTCTCAAAGTTCCCTTTCATAGATTTAGAATGTAATAGTATCTTCAGGTCTATGGCTTTCCTTCCACAAGTTAGGACTCGTGTTTCCCTTCCGAATGTCACAATTCCAAAAGAAACACAAAACTGTCCTCGATTTCCATAGTATAGTCGAATTCTATTTTCAAATGTATAGTTCTGATAATTTTGTAGCTTTCCCACATGTTGAAAAAGTCACTGTAAGTCATCTTTTCACATCCTTTAATATCGCAGCATATGGTAATTGGTTTATAATTATATTCATTTGAGCACTTCACTGCATGATGGCTTATATTGATTTAAACTTTTTCCTCCCCTAGATTATACCCGTTTAATTCTGTTTAACAGCAAATTCTTAATCCAATTAGTGTTTAATAATTGTTAGTTTCACTTTAAATGCATAGTTCAGTGTGCGGAGACCTTCAAAACGTGTCTTGCCACACGCGATCACTCCGATGCAAGATATTCCTTTTTAATTAATATTTAACAAATGAAACTGTTCGTTGTACTGAGACTTCAAAAACATGTCAGTTTCCACACATGACCACTCTGATACAAAAAGTACTTGCCTTCATTGTATTTTTAATTTAGTTGTTCGTTTCCCTTTAATTGAGCAACTCACTGATCAGAAACCTTTGAAAACGTGTTTCAGGCGACACACGACCACTCCGATACAATTTATTTCAAGAAACGCTTCAGTTCACACACGCTCACTGAGTTTCTCAATCATTAGAAACTCACCTGTCGCTTTGAATGCTTGTGCTGCAATGCGGATCATATGGCCTTTCTTCTGTGTCAGGGTCCCAGTCCCTCAGACACTCCTGGGGTGGTCCTACACCCCAGGGGAACAAGCATATTGAATGGAAAGGTTTCTCACATGTGGTACAAGTAGCAGATTGAACGGAATGAATTGTATGAGACACAAGTGTTGGCAAAGCCAATAGAATCCCAAGAAGGGTATGAGAGGAGAAACAAGTACTGATAAAAGCTCAAAGTGTTAAGGGAACTGCAGGTTAAGAGGAAACCCGTATTGGCAAGAGCCAGAAGAAGACAGAAATTGTAACAAAGTGAATGGTGGCCAACCAAGCCACAGTAAATTATTGGAAGAGTGTAATCTTGATGAAAGGAACAAACTTCACTGTCAAAGGAAAACAGTGGGCATTTGTTGATGGAAAGCAGATAAGAAGGGGAATCGGTTGCATGACCTGAAATGGGTGTACCGTGTGGTCCGACAACTGCGCCTAGACCGAGTGCCCCCCCCTTGTTGGAAAAAGACAATGAAAGTAACTATAAAGCAGCTTGGGTTTTGCAACAGTCACTGAAGTGATTTTGAAGTCAAGAAAACTATTTATGTGAACCAGTAAAAAAGTACTGATGACAAAAGAGTTGGGAAGTGTCCCAAGGAATTGTTTTGTTTTTAAGAGCTCGAAGATTTGAACTCTCGGGGAAGGGAACCCAGATACTTTGTGAACTGTGTTTAACTTGGGGATGGATAAACGGATTACAAGCCAAGAACTGGAAGAAGCTCTGAACTTTATTTTGAACGCTACTTTGTATGCAGTGCATTGTTTTATTTAAGTAGGGAAATTCCACTTCAGCATAGGGCAAGTTAGGCCCTACTTCATCCTGACATTTAAGTTAATAAATCTTTGTGAGTTAAAACTTGAACCTATTGTCTGGGTCTACTTCATGATGCCTACACAGTGCCCATCAAGGGACAAATTCCTCTCCTGGTATATGCTCCTGACCTGATCTTACCGGATTCTTCATGAGCCTCCCGACTTGGCCTCCGCTCCTAGGGACAGTAAAACATGTTATAGACACTCACATAGAATATCAGGTGGGAAATCGTGCGCATTTGCGCTGCTTCCCTTTCCCTTGGCCTCGATGTTTATGATAAGACGCCTGCATCGCTTGGCAACCACACATGCCCTCTCTAGCCACTCAGCGATTGCTTGGGTGGGATAATACTTCGCCTCTGATTCTTTAATAGAATTACGACTCCTAACAGTAGTATGGAAAATGTGAATTCTATGTCAAGACCCGAAGGCTCGTATTATGCATGTTCAACGCTTACTAACCACCAACGAGGCCACCTGTTAACCGGGCTTGAAGTAAAAGGTCTTTGATGTTGATTCATTTGACCAGTCGGCGGCCTTCATGATAGCTTGAAGCCGTGCACCGCTCGCAAAAGCTTTTGAAGCCATGACACATTGTGCTGAATATACTCTAAATCGCTCAACGTCAATCCCTGCCTGGAGCATGAGCCACTTGACCATCGGCCCAGCGTGGCCACCGACCTTGCTTTAAAAGGCTTCCGAAATGCAATGAACAAACCGCTGGAACGAGAGGCCTGGTTCTCTCTTCGCACTTGAAGACTTCGGACTGTCTGACTTGGTGTGTTCTGAGAAACTCTGGAAGGCACTGAGGTGATAGCGTTCTTGGTCCTTCTCCTCACGTGAAAGGTCACTCCTTCCAGAGAGAAGGATTTGCCATCTAACTCCAATGCTCCAACATCCAACCTTCTTTGACATGGCAAAAAAGCATAGCCAACCTGGCTGAGAGCTCTTTCCTGGACAGCTACTAGTTATCTGGCCATTTCAGCAGAAATTTCAGTACAATGTCTACGTCCCACAAGCATGTGTATTACAGCTTTGACGGCTGGATCACTCAATCCCTTGAGCAGTCTGGACACCAGAGCATGCCTATAGGAGCACCTAACACATGCTTGTGCCCAACAAGTTGCCGACCTGAGCGATTGACCGTCCTTTATGCCGGTTACCAGTCATTTGGTCGAAAAACTTAGCATGTTTGACTGACAGCTAGGACTGATGAATGGGGGTTTTCTGCATAAAAGCAGGGCCTTTGGGACTGGAACTTTAGAAGTCGCCACAGGACCAAAGAATACGAAGAGGGAGAAGCTGAGCCGACCTACAACGACGACACCACCGGTGGAGCCCTGCTGAATCGCCTCACCACTTCCCGACGACAGAGAAGATCCCCAGTCCGGAGAGTCTTCTTCCTTCGACTGGGGGGGATAACCGGTCTGCCTTCTTTTTCGCCTTCCCAGATCATCTCGTGGCGGCCTTGCTTGTGCCAAGCACCCCGGCAACCGGTATACCAAGGGTTACCACTACCGCAAATAAAAGGGTAGTACCTTTTAACCGGAGAACTCCGGTTCTCCAAATGGTCGAATGACCATTTGATCGAAGTAAAAAATGGTCGAAAAAAAAGGTCGATTTTTAAAAAAAAAATATTTTATGGGGGGGTTCTGCCCCACAACCCCCCTTTTTCTTTATTAAAAATATTTTTTAAGCAACCAAAACTTAAAAAAAATATATAAATAAATAAGAAAATTCGACCTTTTTTTTCGACCATTTTGATTCGATCAAATGGTCATTCGACCATTTATTTTCGACCATTTGACCGGACACCCTATATGCCTTTGGGCGGCCAGGGTTGCTAAGCAATTGGCCACATGGTGAAAAATGTATTCAGTTTAGTGTCCTATGTAGTATAAATATTGGCCTAAGCACATTCGCATTCACATCACACTACAAATCTTTTGCTGCAATAATGATGGTCACGTTGCCATTTTGTTTTATTTGCCGTCTTGGATGCAATGTTCAGTGCCCTGCTCATTTTGCATTTTTGCTCTGAACGCGGTAGAAGACCGCAGCATGAACTTTCTGACAATTACGAGACAAGAATGCACATTCTGCTGAGCGTGTGTTTGTCTTACACTGTAGAACCTTGAAGCCTTTGCAGGAGCACAGCTAATATACAAGTAGGTGCCCGCCTGTCTCGACCATGTTTTCCCCGCTGAACCATTAATTGTAATAATGTGCATCTGAAACCGTGCTCCTCTAGTGAAACGGGAAGGACCATCTTACACAGAGGTGAGCAGCCTTGCTTTTTCAAGCAGGTTACTGAACCAAATGGCTAGTCTAAAACAATCTTTAGAACTGTTGTCACTTTTTTTCCAGCTAACTTGTTTTCAGTAAGCAATTGTAGACCAGCTTCATTAGAATCCTTGTATTGTTACGTCATGGAGATCTACACTCTGATATATATATGTCTATACCTAAACATACTATCTTCCATATACTTATGCTTATCTATCTTCTCTAATCACTACAGAAAAGACCTTGAGTTACAGACCATATACAAACATATTTGTTGCTCAAGTGGAAATCATTATTTGGACAACATCCTTTTCTCTAACATGTAAGTACTGAGTGTATCACACTACAGACAACATATAGAGCAAACTTGTTTTATCTAGCGCAAGACACAGTGCTCCCCTCCCCTTCTCTGATCTATATTCTTTTCTTCTTCCTTCTCTCACACCTACAAAATATCAACGCATGCCCTGAATCCTCCTGAAGAACCGCCGCATATCTGCGGTGGGGAAACACGTGTCGAGGAATTGAGGAACTATATTGTCCTGCTCCAGCTTATAAAGCTGAGTTGCAATCACCAAAGGAGCCTCTTTTTCCAAACATCACTTCACCTCAAAAGTCAATCTTAACTGCATCAGGAAACAGGACCTACCGACCTCAAAAGTATATGGCCAAAACCAAACTCATATACCGATCATCATACACTTTACTTTGTGACGGCAACTAAGCAGACTTCAAGTCTCAGCCATAATGGAACTCTTTTCGAACATCCAGTGAAAGCAATTTTCAATATTCAGTGAAAGTAATCCAGGACACTTCAAGCCACCAATACTTTTTGCCAACTATACCTTTCTTGCAAATTAGAATTTTCATCTCAACACTCAACCAAGACCCAATCATCAACTTAGTGCAATTCAACTAAGAACAGTACGATTGTTGTATGGAAAAACATTAGACTTTGTTAAAACTTCAATCTGAAGTAGAGCTATTTTTGCTCTGATTTATGTTATACCCTTTTTTTATTTTTGTCACCCTCTCTAGGCTTGATTGTCCTATATATGCCTACAATTAAATACTTGTTATTAAATATCTAGATTTTTTTAAACTAACTACCAGTGTCATCACCTCATTTTGAGAAGTGCGACATGAGGTCCTTTCTTCTATTTTCCAAGTCTCTCGAGCCCAGGTCAGCCTCTGTGGCATCCCTCAGTTGCAGCATCTCAAAGCCTTTTTGAATTGTTAATTTGCTTCACATCTTCCACCTAGAGCGCCTTCACTGTTGATCCCTCTTCTTTTTCCTCTAGTGAAACCCCTATTCCCAAGCTTTAAAGCAGAATGACCTTGGGCTCTAGGAGCAACACAGATAAGCTGTACAGCAAATGTTACCTTGTACTAGGGAACACAATATGCCCCCACGCATTGCTTTGCCTTGCCCTCAGACAGTAAATTGTCAGTAGGAGGACAGGCAAATATGCAAAACCGTTATCTTAGTAATACCATCTCTGTGGAAAGGTCATGAACCCTATCACATGAGGGGGCTGGACAATTGTTTCATATGTGATCCTGAATGTATATATGTGTGTGTTTTTGGTCACTCGCTCTCTCTCGCCACAGTGTTTGTACGCTCACATCGTGGGGCACTGCGACCCGATCGCGACTGTAATAAACTTTGTTGTTTGACCTCTTGACTGGCTATTCCCATTTCTTTGTAGTAAGCCTCATTTTGTGGTCTTTCAACATTTTGTGGTCTTTCAACATGTCTCAACATGTATTACATCTGCTGAAGTGGGATGGCCGTTCCTCACCAGACACCAACTTCAACCACTTGCACAGGTGGAGCTATAGGACTTAGTCATCTTCGGTGCCCAGGATTCTCCCAACAAGGAGGTCAGCCTCTCCCGATAAGCCTGGCTTTCTCCAGGTATCCCTGAAATTACCCAGGCTACCAATCTGAGGGTGTCTGGGCGCACTAGCAGATGTGTGGATCCCGCCGGGTCCCGAAGGATCCTGGGCCAGCTGGGTAACCATGCTGGATCGTCGAGAGGTCAGGGAACCAAGCTTGGTTCTTCAAAGCTTGTGTTACCAGTACTACCATTGCCTCTTTCCGTCTCACATATGCCAAAGTCCTGGATATCATTGCGAAGGGAGAGAAGACGTAAGACTGGTTTAACCTCCACTCTTGCATGAACGCATCTGTGGCAGCTGCTTCTGGGTCCAGTCTCCAAACTGAAGAAATGTGGTAGGTGTCGATTTAGCCTGGACGCGAGAAGATCCGTCGCACAGGGACCTTTCAGAACCATCAGACTGCAAAAAATCACTGTGTCCAGCTGCCAATCGCTGGAATGACTGAGGTACCAAGAGTTCTTTCTAGGCTTCTACTTGATATTCCGCCGTCACCTTCATCAACCTGCTCAGACAGAAATGCCAGAATACCTTGGCTATCTCCAATAACAGTCTGGACTTTGTGCCTCCCAGCCGATTGATATATTGCACAGCCGAAACATTGTCCATTTTCAACAGGATGCAGCACTGCGCTCAGTCCTGCGTCGGACTCCTGATCCCAAAAGAGCCTGCAAGCAGCACCATGCAGTTAATGTGCACCCGGCTCTCTGTCGGGGACCAACGGCCTGCAGTTGAGATCTCTCTGCAGCGGGCTCCCCAACCCTTGCGGCTGGCGTCCCACTCTATAATCAAGTCTGGGAGGGAACCGAATGTGGCTTTCCCATTCCAAGTCTCCATGTGTTGGGCCCACCAGAGCAATTCCGTCTTCGCTTCCTGCATTAGCGGGACTCTGTGCTCGTATGATAGGTCCTGCTGCAGGTGCTGTATTTTTAGGTGTTGCAATGCACTGTAGTGGAGATGTCCGGGGAAGATTGCTTGAATGGAGGAGGCAAGCTTTCCCACGATCCTCGCCAGTTCTCTCAGGGACACTTGACCTCGGTTCAGAATCGTTCTGATCCCTTCCTTGATGTCACTTGTTTTTTGAGACAGTGGATTCAGTGTCCATTGTAGTGAGTTTATGACAAACCCCAGAAACTCCATCTTCTGAGAGAGAATTGTTTCCTACTTTTCCCAGTTTAGAGTAAACCCAGCTGGTCTAACAATTGCGTTGTTTCCGTTACACGTGTCAGCAGTAACTTGGTGTCCTGCACCATAATACATATGTCGTCTAGATAGATTAGGAGCCTTGCGCCTCGCTGGCACAACTCTACTTGTTTCAACACCTTGGTAAAAGCAACAAGGCGCCGAGGACAGCCCAAACAGAAGGAAAGTGAACTGCCAATTTTGTCCCTTCCAAATAAATTGTAGGAAACGTTGATGTGGTTCCTATACCGGGATCTCTAGATACGAGTCTCAGAGATCAAATACCTTACATCTTGAAATGGCGGAATATTAGAAAAAGATTGAGGGTTCCGAGATTTATTACTGGCCTGACTGTCTCTTCTCTTCACTAGGAAGAGACTGCTTACAGAGCCTTCTGCTCTGCTGTCGACCAGTCGGATCGCCCATTTTCTTAGAAGCATTGAGATATCTTCTGACATGAGCCTCTGCGTTTGTTCGGAAAAGATCAGTGACCTGGGGAGCTCTGCCTGGCTGGGCTCCGCATAAAAATCTAGTTGTCATCCTTTGCTGAGGCGACGACCTCGGATGCTGCCTGCAACTCCTGCAATTTAATTTGGGGTGGATTTTGACCAAAATCAATCTGCGCCTTTTGGGCTGCCAGAGCCCAGTTGCCATTTTCAAGCAGGCAGGCTGCTCTCTGTGCCCAGACTTGTGGGTCCACTTTACATGTTTTCTGCTTAGCTTCCTCAGCCATATCCATTACCTCGGCCAGCAGCCCTAAGGTGTCCAGTAAATTCCCCTGGCAAGCGGACCGCGACCGGTCTATTCCTTTCCGAATATCTTTGGCCTTTTCGACTTGAACGTCTGCATTTGCGTGTCTACGACTGGCGTTAAGCACCTTTTTCTGGAAGCAGGGGCCTAGGACACTATGCCCCGAGCTTGTTCCGACCCTCCTTGGACAGCAGAGCCTTTAGCCTTTTACTTAGGTCGGAAGCTACTTTCTTTGAAGAATGCAGTTTATCGTGGTTAGACCCGCGATAAACTGATACTAGCCCCACACGCAAACTTAGATATCCACATGCAAGTGGCTTAACAACCCGGCACAGAGGCTGATTTGGCGACGCGTCACCATGGGAACCTAACAAATAGTCCCAAGATGGCGTCCGCTTCCTCAGTACGAAGCCAACGCATATGACTGCAGTTCTTTGAAAGTGTTCCTTTAAGTTTTCGCGCAATGCGCTTTGTTTAACTTTGGTCACATATCGCAATAGAAGTTATACTAATCAAGTCGGGTCAGAATACTATCATAACAATCGGAAGCAACGGACGTGTGAGATTGGATATTATATATGTAACGTTGCATCTAATTTAGTCGACATGTAGCTTTTTATTTAGTATTTACACAAAAAGAATGAGGTATGCTATTAATGCTCCTATAGGGCATGATTCAAATTAATGTGCGGATTTCATTAACAACATGAGGACTACAATAGGATTACATAATTCTTTCGCATCTATCTTGGTACTAGATTACATATAGATGGGATTTGACCCAACACAAATAACCCAAATAAGAGGAAGCAATGAGCCCCTGCTTGGGTAAGTCATGATGTATAAGAGTTATGTTTCATAAAACACGTTTAGGTCTGGTATAACCGTGACTAATTTAATATCCATTTTTTGTCTCTGTATGTTTGTTTGTCCATTCCCTTCTCTCCAATTTGAATTGTATGATGTGTCTAATTATCATCTGTCCAATTACGTTCTTGGTGTTTAATATGCTTTTTTGTATCGATGCCAAATTTCTTGTTTTGTTTATGATGTCTTTTGATTACATATGAATATGGTGGAATTTATTTTTACATTTGTATGAGGTAATACCGGATGACTCTCGTTTCATTGGTTCTGTTGATTTGGCATTGGATATATGGACTTTTCCGCAATTCTGTATTACCATTTATTATTTTTATTTTCACATTAGAATAGTATGAATATACAAGCCCTGATTTCAGAAAGGCCAGCAAAGGCCGAAACACGTGTCATTAATAAAGGGCGATTTAGAAAATTTTATAACAATACAACACTTTCAGCCTAAATGGGCGCAATGTCCTGGATTTCTTTCCATGCTTTTGCATACTTGTACTACAGTTTATGACAGGTTTCTCTTGGCTTACCGTCAAATCCAGTGACCTGCGACGAGACGATAAATTGTTTTGGACATGTGGAATTAAGGGGTTTTTCCTGTCCCCATTCCATATGTGTTCAATTTGTTACAATTAGTTGAATTTTTTGAGACTTAATTGTGACGAGTCGCCTAACAGACTAGCTGTAACAATAAGCATGGCTTTCTTTCTTATACTTTCTTTGAAGGGTCCCATTCTGAAGATGTGGGGTGTACCAGCAATCAGGGGTCAAATTCCCCTTCTGAATGGTCTGACTTCTGTGGCTTTTTTTCGCTTCCTCCTGGCTCTTTTCTGTTCCTTCTCGCTGTCACTGGAGTCGCTCGAGGGGCTAGAGGGTAAGTCCTCATGCAGGGCATTCTTTGCAGACTTTGGCACCTTCTTTCTGGAGAGTGAGCACTTAACACAGTGTTTGGGTGGGAACCCTGCGGGGGTCAGGGCTCTTGCAGCCACACTGGTGTTAGGCTTGCCGGCACGGTCCTCCCCCTTATAGAAAAAAACAACTGCTTACGCCCATATCAATCTGGATTCCATCCAGCAATGGGTACGGAATCGGTTAGGATTTCACTGCTGGATGACTTCTCCAGGACCGCAGAGAGGTCGGAGTGTTAATTCTCCTGGACCTCTGCAGCATTTGATACTGTGGATCACGGCATCCTACTGACCAGTCTTGAGCAAGTGGGTGTTGCAGGGCCCCTACTGACATGGTTGGAGTCGTTTCTAAAAGGAACAGATACAGACAGTTTCATTTTAGGCCTGCCAATCACCAACTTCGGGTTTAACCTGTGGGGGTTCCTCAGGGGTCAGCCGTGTCCCCTCTTTTCAATTTGTATGTGCGCCTATTGGCAGACCCGATCACTGAGGCTACAGTCCTATTATATACCTACACTGACGACACACAGTTAGTGTTTTGGCTGGACTCCCCACAAACTGAACCCTTCAGCAAACTTCAAGACTGCCTGGACAACTTGGGCAAGTGGATGTCTGCCAATTGGCTTAAACTTAATGGAAATACAAAGCAGGTCTTGGTGTTTGGTCCCCAAATGGCCTGTAGTCTATGGCAATCTCAATTTTGGCCCGACTTGCTGGGTCCTTGCCCAGCAGTATGTGTGTCTGTGAAAAGCCACGGGGTGAGGCTCTTTCCCAGTGGATTTTGAGAAGCACAGATATCGGCAGTCTGCAAGGCCGGGTATGGGAAACTTAAAATCCTGAGAAAGCTTTTGCCTCTACCCTCCCCCCAGACAGTGGAACCACAATGGTCACGCCTACTATAATGGGGTCACTGGACTACTGGAACGGTATATATTTGGGGCTACCTAAATGCCAGATAAAACGTATGCAGGTCCTCCAGAACTCAGCAACAAGACTGGCGCTTAATACGCCCGGTCTGACCCCCTCTGCAGCTCTTCTTCACCGCCTTCATTGGCTCCCAGTGGTGACACGTATTGAGTTTAAGGTGCTCTGTATCACTCACCGGGCTTTACACAATATAGACCCAGAGTATTCGAAAAATAAGATTGAGCACTACTCTGCTTCACAGCGACTTCTTAAAATACTGAAGTACCAACGAACACTGCTGGGAGGGCGCTCCTTTTCAGTTATGGCTCCTACGCTATGGAATTCACTTCCTTTGTCTCTGAGAGTCATGGTCGAGTACCTTCCTTTCCTCAAGGCCCTCAAAACCCATTTGTTCTAAACTTCAGTGTGCATTTGTTTTTTGGTACAGAGCTTTGAATCTGGCTGTACTGCTATTTTCAGCGCCTAGACGCTTTCGGGCCTTAGTTGCACTGTATACTTTTTAAATAAATAAACTGTTTACCATGGTTTTCTTCTGAGACCTGAGAGGGAGAGAAAAAGAGAGGGAGGGAAAGGGAAAGAGGGAAAGTGAGGGAAAGGGAGGGAAAGGGAGCGAAAGGGAGGGAAAGGGAGGGAAAGGGAGAGAGAGGGAGACTTGCTTATTATAAATTACACGATTGTGCATTTCTAAACTTAAGTGCACGCTCTACTTAATACTGACAATAAGAATGTACCATCTGCCACTCAAACAGTAAGGAAAGAGGATTGAAATGGTGTTGCAGGGCTTTACGTGTGGAGCTAGGTCCAGATTGTAGGACAGAGTCACGTGCAAGATGAAGTTAGGACATTTAAGTTTTCAGTGAGAAGAGACTGTCCTTTTGGAAGAAGTTCTTTCATGTGTTTGATTTTTTTTTGTAACTTGTTGGTTTTTGCTCCTTGAGTGGTGAATAAAGAGAGCAAGCATAATACGAGCCTCCAGGTCTTCACATATAATTAGAACTCTTCTGCTTTCAACCTTAATTTAATTTTAAAATGTTTTTATTGGCATTTGATTGGGTACAAGCAAGCATTTCGGTGTGCCGCTTTCCGTTCAAGTCATACATTGATGCCAAAGTTTAACAGTAACCTTTAAACAACAAAAACAGTTTCCTACACAAGTCTTACGGTGTGTTGCATAGTTTGACGGGGTAGGTATCCTGGTGCCCGGGATACAGTTCATACTCCTTCTCGCCTGGTGTCACCAGTGGTCATTGTCAGTTGGGTGCGGGTGGGTGGCCGCACAGGCATGGGGCAGGTGTGTCTCACAATGTGTGTCTCGCTCAGGGGGGTTTATCATCAGATTGGTGGAACATGCCCCACACCAGTGCCTTCCATGCGACCCATTTGTCGTTGCCATCCGGCTCCAATCTATTGACCCCATCCATCCACACCTTGGTTTCCGCCTCTGCCCACCTCTCAAATTCCCTGTGCGATTTTTCATATTGTGGCCCCCCCAGCCTTTTCCAAGGACATGGCGATGGTTCTTTTGGCTAAAACGTATGCCAGGTCATTGATTCCAAGCATGTGCTTGTATTTGCTAACCCTGGGGTAGGCTCCGAGCAGGCATTCCTTTGACGACCATTCAAACCTTACTACGCCAGCCGCTCTGAAGGCTTGTTCTATACGTGCCCAGAATCCCTGCACACGCCCATACCCCCAGAACATGTGTATCATGTCGGCTCCTTCGCCTCCACACCACGGGCATAGTGAACAAGCGCTCCTGTTGATTGTGGCTAACCTGTGCAGAGTTATGTCGGTGTGGTATAGCACATTTAGTTGTATCAGTTTAAAGCGGTGATTCCGCAATACTGCTTTGGGGTAACCCAGTATCCTCTCGCATTCCTTTTCCGTTATGACTGTGCCCAAAACTGCATCCCATTGCTCTTTTAATTTTATGCTTTTGGGGGTTCGGCGTGTCCATTAGCATACTGTACAGCCTGGAAACTGGCCGCCAGCCGTCGCCCAGGTTGTACATCAGCGTGAGTATTGGTTCCGCTGCGGGTTCTTCCGGCCAGCCCTCCCATCTATCTTTAGCCACCTTTTGGACTTGTTGGCATCAGAGAAACTGTCCAGCCGGGATCCCTTCTCTCTCTTGTATTGAGTTGAACTCCCTAAAGGCCCCCTCTTCGTATACATCCCCCCCCATGCGTATATCCCTCTCCCTTCCCATCTTCTCAACACCGCCATGTCTGTGCTGTCTCGGCATGTGTCCGCTGCTATTGGCACTTCTGGGGAGTAAGGGCGTGCAAGTTTCAGTAGGGCTTGCGTCCTCCTCCATATCTTCCTTCCTAGCATTACCACCATTGGGGTGTGTTTTGCGCCCCCATATGTTACCCACAGTATTTCTTTCAGTCTAATGGGAGCCACCAGGTGTTGTAACAGGCCAGTTTCTGAGGTAGACTCGTCTGCCAGCCATTTGACCACATGGCAGAGTTGGGCTGCTAGATAATATCTCTCTAGGTTTGGCAGTTTCACGCCCCCCCCCTTGTCGTACGGTAGGTGTAGCGTTAGTGTTGTTAGTGAGAGGCTGTGGCATGCGAGGCCCCCCAGAAACTCCTGGATCAGTGTTAGAAAAAAGGACGTTTTGATGTACTAGTGCACGTGGTTAAAGAAATACAGAAAGCTCGGTAGGATGATCATTTTGGTGATGGCCACTCTGCCTAGTAATGACAGTGGTAATTTGGACCAGAATTTCATAGACCCCCAGGTATTTCAATGAGTCTGCCTCCCAGTTGAGTCCCACTGCTGGTAATGCGCTGATGTCACTTCCTCTTAGCCCCACTAATGGGAACATACAGGATTTAGATCTGCTGAAATTGATTCCCGACAACTTGGCGTAAATTTCTAGTATGTCTAGGACAACTGGGACGTTTAGGTGTGGGTCCCTTACGTATAGCAGCACATCGTCTGCGTAGAGAACCCCAACCCAAATGCCGGCATCTAGGTCCTGTTTCCTGAGGTATATCGCTATTGGCTCAAGGCCCAAGATGTATAGCATTGGGGACAGCGGGCAGCCCTATCTGGTCCCCCTCTTTATGTCCCAAATTGCAGACACCAACCTCCCGGTTTTGACCCTGGCCTTGGGGTTCGTGTATAGGATCCAAACCCAGCGATTGAAGACCTCCCCAAATCCAAACTCCCTTAGTGCCGCCAGCAGCCACTCCCAGTAATGAAGTCTAACGGTGTTATAGCGTCTAGGGAGAGTATAGCGTATTCTCTTTGGGATCCCTCTGTCTGTGCCAGGATGTGATGCAGCCTGCGTAGGTTTAATGCAGTACTGCGCCCTGGTATGAAGCCTGTCTGGTCGCTGTGTATTAGCCCCCCTATTATTCTGTTCAAGCATTTAGCTAGTATCGTGGTGAGGATTTTAACATCATAGTTCAGCATCGCCAGTGGGCGAGCGAGTCGCATTCTTCCGTTGGTTTCCCAGGCTTGGGTATCGGGACAATTAGCGTTGCTCTCATGGACCGCGGCAGTTCCCCCTTGGTATATGCTTCTCGGTAGACCTCGAGCAACACCAGCGTGATGACTGCCTCATACGTTTTGTAGAACTCCAGAGGGAGTCTATCGCTACCAGGTGTTTTACTGGAGGCAAGGGACCTCATTGCCTCAGCAATGTCATCCCCTGTAATTTCCTCATCTAGGGCTTCACGTTGTGCCGGTTCTATTTTGGGGAGACCTATTTCTGCCAATGTGTCCAGTATGTCTGTTTGCGCCACCTGGTGATCGTGGCTATACAGGCGGGAGTAAAAGTCCCGGAATCTGTCGTTTATTTGCCGTTGTGTCTTGTGTACTGTGCCTATTGCGTCTTTAATCTCCGTGACTTGGTGCCGTGGGTGTTCCCTTCTGCACAGCCACGCCAGTAGGCTGCTCAGTCTGTCTCCCTCAGCATGTGCCCTGGCGGTTTTCACCGTATAATCACATTTGGAGAGCCTCCCCCATACTTCCTGGCAATCCCCTTGCAGCTGTGTCAGTTCCCTCTCCTCCTCCCGTGTCCCGTGTGTATTAGCCTCTTTGTGCTTTATCTCGTCCTCCATTTTTTTTCCAGTTCCGCTCTTAGCGTTTTCCTAATACCTCCCGCTCCTGTGATTGCCTCGCCCCTCACCACTACTTTCATTGCTTCCCAACTGTGCCCCATTGTTCAACGCTGCCCACATTCACCTCCATGTAATCCTCCAGTTTATCTCGCGGCCCTTCCGCAAAAGCCTGGTCGGTCAGAGCGTCTGTTGACCTGCGCCATAGCAATATGGGCGGCCTGGGACCCCTCGCTTTCCACGTCGCCAGCAGTGGTGAGTGATTCGAGATCGACCTCCCCAGGAACTGTGCTGAATCTATTTGTGACTGGTGGTGCTTGGGCATGAATAGGTAGTCAATTCTGGTGTGTAGGGTGTGTGGCGAGGAGAAGTACAAGTGTCCTCTGTCCGTTGGGTGGAGTACACGCCACACGTCGGCCTGATCTAGGGCCTACACTAGCGCGTTTAACTCCCCAGACGCTGCATCGTTTCTGGTGGCTGTCGATTTAGATCTGTCCAGCTCCCAGTCCTTTACACAATTGAGGTCACCTCCCCAGATACAGAAGCTGTCTTGGTGGTGAGCTAATCTGGCCCCCACTGCATCTAGGTGTTTTGTGATCCCGTAGTTGGGGAAGTACGAGTTTATTATGCAGACTTCGACCGGTTCAATCCATCCCCTTACTACCAGGTATCGACCCTCCGGGTCTGCCTCCCAGCTCAGTACTTTGAATGGAACCGCTGGACTTAATCAAAATGAGTACCCCCCGGGCATACTTGGAGTAGGGAGCCCCATAACACTGTCCATCTCAGTGGTCCCTCACCGTCCCCATGGTTTGCTGCGTCAGGTGGGTCTCCTGGAGCAGTGCAATGGACATCCTCTTCCTGCTGAGAAAGGACTTCACCTGGCTCCTCCCCATATATATGACCCCAGGCACCGGACATTCCATGTTAGAATTCTGACTGTTAGCCATTCCAGCCTCTTGACCCCTCTGGACCCAGGCCCCGTCCCAGCAACCCCTTTCGTCTCTCGACCCAGGTAGCCTTTCCCCCTTCCGTTCTCACACATCAACACTCCTGCACTTCATGGTGCACACCTCATTTTGTGTAGAAATCAAACCGTTTACAACTCCAAAACAAAACCAAACAAACTGTTAACCAGACTAAAACTAGTTAACTGCGCTCAGCGGCCACCCTTTGTCCATGGCGCTCGAGTGCCCCCGCAACTGCCAGACCCTTCTGGGTCATGGCGTGCAGGCTGTGGTGCGTCAGCAGCTGGCTGACGCTGAATAGTTTGTAGGGCGTGTTCATTCGCTCCGTCAGAGGCGGCTGCCTCGCTCTTGCCTTATAACAGGATGTTTTGCTCATCTTAATCCCTGTCCCGCGCTCGTGGGGCCTTTTGTTACTGTGTTCTCCCCCCCCTTTCATCCTCTGGGTCCGCTGCCCTTCACGTGACCGTCTCTTTGCCATCGTCTAAGTTTTGTGCTCCAGCTACATGTTGGCCCCTGCTGGCGTTTCCAGAAAGACAGCCTGTCCTCTGTAGAGTACCTTGAGCCGAGACAGGTACATCAGCATGTACTTGAGAGTCAGCTTCCTAAATTTCAGCTTGATCGGGACAAAAGAGTTCCATGCCCTCTGTACAGCCGGGGTGTAGTCCGGGCATATGGCTATGTTGGTATTGTCTCGGCGGATCACGCCTCATTCTCTGGAGAATTTCAAGATAATTTCTCTGTTGCGGAAGTTCAGAATTTTTGCTCTCATAGGGCAAGGGTGTGAGCCTGGTGGTGGCCTTTTTTGTAAGGATCTATGGGCCCTTTCCACAGCAAACCCCTGTGATAGTGCTCCTGCCCCGATTTCTTGCAGGATAATATTTTCGACAAAATCCGTTGGGTTGGATCCTTCCATTCCTTCCGGGACTCCCAAGACGTGCATGTTGTTGCGTGAGTGCCTCCTTCCGCATCCTCCGCTCGGGCTTCCAGCAGCGCGTTCTTCCTTTCTAGCTCCGTCAGCCTTTTCCCCAGATCACAAGTGGTTTCTGTCGTCTGCTTTAGCACTGTTTCGGCCGTCGTTACCCTCTACGTGAGGTTCCTCATGTCTCGTCTCATCAGTTGTACATCCGATTTTACCTCCTCGATCTTTGTATCTATGAAGGATCGTAGGACTGCGATTGCTTCAAGCACCTGATCCTCCTTAGGGGCAGTGTCCTGTCCAGGCTGCTCAGCCTGTGTTTCTGAGGCGGTTTGTGGGTGCCCCTTTTGTTTAGCGGCATTGAAGGAGTCCATGATTGTTCAGTCCTTCTTGTGTTTTGTGGAGGGCATGTCCCCAACGATGCCTGATAGTCTCTTCCTTTCACCTTGGTAGTATGCACTTTGCTGCGTGTGCGCTGATGTCCTCCCTGTGAGGGGGTCCCTCAGATTAATTCAGCCGGGCGCCTCTCCCTGTCGTAGTTTGTGCTCTTTGGTTTGCCTATCGGGCCACCCGCAGCCGTGGGGGTTAGGCGCTGCTGTTTAGTGTCCCAGAGTTTCGTTGGTGATGCCTCGGCACCAGGCCAGAGTTGTGTTGTATTCACTGCTATGTAGCAAGCCGGGAGTCCCTTTGTTTTGGCCAGTGCGGCATTCCAGGTTTGCCCGGCTTGGTTTGTGCGCTGCTATTGCTCTCGTGCAAGGGTCCCTCAGATCGGCCGGGCGCCTCTCTGATTCGTGGTACATGCTTGTGAGTTTATGGTTCCTTGTGTCAACCGCAGCCTGTGGGGGTTTGGCGCTGCTGTGTGGTGGCCTAGTGCTTCGTTGGTGACTCCCCGGCACCAGGTTTAGGTTGTGTTGTGCTCTACGTGGTGCGGTGGGCCTTGATTACCTTCGCTTTGGTTGATATGGTGTACTTGGATTGCCCAGCGCAGTTTGTGCACCACTGTCCCTCCCGTGAGGGGGCCCTCAGATAAGTTCAGCCAGGCGCCTCTTTATATTGTGGTTTGCACTCTTTGTTTTATGGTTCCTCAGGCCATCCGCAGCCTGTGGGAGTTTGGCACTGTTACTTGGTGCCCCAGCGCTTCATTGATGATGCCGCGACACCGGGCCTGAATTATGTTGTGCTCGCCGCAGTGCAATGGGCCGTCCTACTCTTTGCTTTGATCAGCACGCGCTCTTTATTCGCCAGGTGCTTCCCCCGTGTGTGCAGGGCGCCAGGGGTGGTAACTCGGCTGTGGACCGTGTGCTGTAATGTTACTCTGCCCTAGCAACGGCCTGGTTCTAAGCCTCCCTTTACTGCCTTCTTGTGGGCTGTGGTGGGGTTATTTTGCCCTGGTTTTGCAACCCGGTTCCTCTCTCCCAGGCCAACTCGCTGTGGTTTCGCAAAAATGCTCCCCCTGCCCGCAGAGTGTCCCAGCGTACCTTTCCGCCGCTCGAGGGGTCCTCTCGGAGCTCCACGTCGTCGCTCCTGATGCAGCCAGGCGTGCGAGTGTTCCTTCGGCCTGCAATGGTCACGCCTCCCCCTGGGTGAGACTCTCCCTCCGGCGCTTGTTGCCCATAAAGTCGCGTGGCGGTCTCCGCTGATTTATACGCAGGGCCCAAAGCCCGGACGACCCGTCTGCCCCTCCCTGTTGTCAGCCTCTCGTTGCGGGTCACTGGTGGCTCAGTGCGTATCTCGGGCCGTTCCACCGTCGCCCTTGCTGCACCACCTCGGTGCGCCCAGCACCTCGGTCCGGTTCCTTCTCCCAGCCCGCTCTATTGTGAGGGGGGCTCGGGCAGCCGCAGAGTCAGGTCCCAGGCGTTCTTCTCAGGCGCTGTTCGTTGTGTCAGAGCGTACAGCACTGGCTTGCGCAGTCGTCCGCTCCTCCGCCTCACCGCCGGGATGTGGTTGCGCCGGCAATCTTGGATTCCAGGGTGCGGGGAGCCTTCTTTGCCGCTTACTTTCTCGTTCCCCGCACTCCAATTTTACAATCTGTTTGGATCGGGGGTTGAGGAATCGGTTGATATACCCACCGGTGCGAGTATATCCACTCGAGTTAGTTTATTCGAGAGTCAGCGTAGGATCAATTAAGGATCAAGGCAGGAGCTCCGAGCCACCACGTCCTCACGGCATGCCACACCCCCGCTTTCACCCTTACTGGTTACTGCTCCCTATCCATAATTTGTTTGCTCCCTACTCTTTTCTCCCTTAACAAAGAGTATTGATAATTGTCAGGCAGAGACTTACTACCTACTGATGGGGCAGAAGAGAGTACTATTTTAGGATGCAAGTTTTAGGGCATACTATGCATGGATGGTGTACAGGAGGCCCAGGGTTATCAAGAATGGTGGCTAAGGAGTGCTTTAATAATAGGCGTAGCCACACAACTTATTGACACACACTTATATGGGAATGAAAGGTTGATCCAGTCAGCATTGAGCACTTACCTGTGCTAAGCGCACAAATATTTTACTGGTAAGATTTGTAATGCTTTTCACCTTTGCAACTCAAATGGATCTGTGTGCGCACATTTGGCTGCTGAACATTGGCTGCCAATGCAACAATATTTATATTTGAAATGCATTGTTAATCTCGTAATGTGTTTTCCCATATTTTATTGATGCACCTTGCTATGATTCCACTTCTTGTGTTACTTTTCTTGATGTTCTTGGTTATCAAATACAGATGCTGGTCTCAGTGATTTCAATACATATACACATCAAGGCATCGGGTTGGCTTTGCCACACTTTTCAGAATTCATATGTCTGCCCAGCAAAGACACAGAATTCAGGGAGGGCCTGAAAACTCTTTGAATTTAGAGCCATCTGAAAGTCGGGGAGAAACTCTGCTCTGTTCAATATGATTTATTGGGCATGTTGACCAATGGGATTAAATGGTACACGGTTACTACTTGTAAATAGAACATTTTACCAGCACTAACCCATACTTGATTCTCAACTGAGCCTAGGTCTACCTTCCTTCTGCTACCGACCTGCATTGCCCCACCTTATCAAACAATGCTTGTGATCCAGTGAGTGAGCAGGTTCCCCCTTTTTTCTCTGCTTTGCTGAGCCCCTCAAGAACGGTTGGATGTGGAGCTGGAGCCATTAGGTTTTGGAAAGAAAGTGCTGCTGCCCCACAGGGTGACAGTGCCCCTAGACGGGATCCCTGGTTGCTGGCCTCCAGTGTCCTGGTTTGTGTTGCCTGGCAAAGGGTGACAGGGATGCAACTCGATGCAGTTTCATGGCACAGTTCCATTCACAGTTGGGTGCCAGCTTTGAAGCAGCCTTATTTCTGGGCGCAGATGGGTCCGATCTATGAATCGGAGCATGACCTTAAAGATGTCTGCTGTGACTCGAATCTCACCTGCCACATGTGTATGTACGGAAGCTATGGTTACTTTCTTGCCCATCCTGACTGTACTTGGAAACTGTACTGTGATCTCCTAGGGCCCAGCACACCCTACTTGTTCTTTGTAAATTGCAGTTTGGTTGCCTAAGGCCCAGAGAATCCTGATTGTGCTGCATTAACTGCACGTGTGAGCTCATGTTTGCTCTAGTGTAACATGAATGGAAGGCATAAAAGGCTCTAGTAAGGCTTTATTGCCCTTCATTCACATCAAGCCACATTTTCATTCATTTGTATGGCAGAGAGGGGAAAAGGGGCAAAATGCAACTAGTGTTGCTGCCACCTCTTTCCTCTATGCCATACAAATGCTGAAGATCACCATGGGGTCCACCTGCTTTATGCACCAGCAAAAAGCAGGCAGGCCCCATTGGGATCATCGTTTACATGGCAGAGTTCAAATGTGCAAGGCAAAAAAGGTGGCATGCACATTGTACGCCGCTTTTGCCATGCACTTTTGCACTCTGCCGTGCAAATGACGAAAATTCGAAAGCAGGGACCTGTGCACGACAAAGTGCATGCATCAAGGTCCCTGCACCCAAATTTACAGGGAACTCTAAAAAGACCCCGAGTGTTCTGTACTGCCTCCTGCCCACCACTTCCCACCCTGCCTTTCCTTTTGCTTGCCACTCACTCTCTTGTCCCATTTTCCTCTCACATCCCAGAATGCACACCTATGGCCCGTTACTCGACTGTTACTATTCCGTCTATCCATACCTCTATCGCATTCATTAGAGACCGCTGTGTCAGAATTGATTTCTGAACTCTGCTCTGGTGAACAGATGTTCAGGCGGCTACCCTTGTTTAGTAAAAGTTAGTTAGTGAAGTTAGCCAGGACCCTTAAATCTAGCTTGGAGAGCAGTCAAGGCCAAGTCTCAGGAGTAGTGGGGGTGATCCGAGGTCTTGGATGAGCACACACAGAACAAGAATTACCCTTAAACAGTAGTATATAAAAAATATAGAATGTATTAGGTCCAGAACAAACAAGTGAATAATGAAGAACACAGTAATACTACTGAAATTAACTTTAGCCTAATTTAAATCATATCACATGCAGCCTGCAGCCGTTGACAGCCGAAGAATGTTCGTCAAACATACAGCACGCGTTAACACAGAAGGTCAGTGTGCACACTTGCTGAACAAATATTTGTAGGCGCGGCAAGAGCCCCGATTTCCAGGAAGGGGTGCTTTCCAGTTCTGGCAGAGGAGCAGACCACAGATGTATTTGTATTTATTAGGTTTATACAGCGATTTACGCCAAAGCGCTTTACATTATAACAAGATACATAGAAGATAACAACAGTAGAAGCAGTTTAAACATCATGAATCAAACCAATAAAACAGTATGTAGAACAATTTGCCTAAGATGATAAACGAGAAAAGGAGGGGGTGAAGAAGGGGAAGGAGAAGGGGGACAGGATGGGAATAGAATGAGGATGCAAGAGGAGGTGAGGAAGCGTAGGAGGAAAGGAGCAGGTAGGGAGAGGGAAGAAGGGGAAGACATGAGGGGAGAGAGAGAGAGAGAGAGAGAGAGGTGAAAGGAGGGATAAAGGTGTCAGGGTGGGGAAGAAGAGGAGACTTCAAGGAAGCATGGAAGGAGGAGAAGGTGGGGGTGGAGCGGACAGAAAGTAGTAAGGAGTTCCAGTGTAGGGTGGCAAGTAGCTGAAAGGAGCGGAAACGAGAAGAGGCAATGGGGATGGGGGAACAGTGAGAAAGCGAAGAGGAAATGGAGTCGTGAGGAGCAAGAAGACAAAGGATACGGGTGTTAGAGTGGTAGAGGGATTTGAGGGGGGCAAGCAGGGAAAAGAAGGGAGTCCAAAGAGGACAGAAGAACAATAGAAAAGACGAGAGAGGAGATTAAAAGTTTAATGGCATGGAAGGTGAGATAGGAGCAGACTTTACGAATATTGAAAAGGTGGTAGCGACAAGTGCGAGAGGTAAGGGAAATATGATGGGTAAAGGTGAGGGTGGAGTCAAAGTGAATGCCTAAATTGCGAGCATGGGGAGAGATAGGAAGATTAGAGGGGGAAAAGTGAATAAAAGGAGGGGCAGAGAGAGGGGGAAGAGTGTTAGAGGGAAAGAATAAGATTTCAGTCTTATCAGGGTTGAGAGAATGTGGGATGACATCCAGTTTTTAATGGCAGTAAGAGAGATGAAGGTGGAGGTCAGGCGTAAAGGAAGAGAAGGAAAGGAAGAGATGGGTGTCATTGGCATAGAAATGGTGAGAAAGTCCAAAGGAAGAGATGATAGGGGCGGGAAGGGAGGTGTAAAGAGAATAGAAAAGGGCCAAAAACAGAGCCTTGGGGTACACCGTAGTCCAAGGGGAGCGTAGAGGATGTATGACCGCCCCAAGAGACAGCAAAAGAGCGTTTGGAGGAGAGCCAGTTGAGAACTGAGCCTTTGAAACCAAAGTAGGAAAGAGTATTGAGAAGGGGTGATAGACGGTATCAAAGGCAGCAGAGAGGTCAAGGAGGATGAGGACTGAGGATTGCTTAGAGTAGCGAGCGGTGAGGAGAGAGTTGAGAACATAAGTGAGAGCGGTCTCAGAGGAGTGTTTAGGGCGGAAGCCAGATTGGGAGGGGGAAATGAGAGAAAGGATAGTGACAAAAGCTGAGAGCTGAGAATAGACTAGGTGTTTGAGTATGTTAGAGAGAAATGGTAGATTCGAGATTGGACGGAAGTTGGAAGCAGGAAGGGGATTAGCAAAAGGTTTCTTCAGAATAGGGATAATAGTAGTGTGCTTGAAGACGGAAGGGAAGGTGGCAGAAGAGAGAGATATTGAGGGAGGTTAAGTAAGGAATGAGAATAGGGTAAATCTTTGTAATAAGGAGGGTGGGGAGAGGATCGGAAGGGGCAGCAGTAGGATGAGATTTGGAAAGAAGGAGGGAGACGTCGGAAGGAATGATAGGAGAGAAGTCAGACAAGCAAGCTGAAGGGGAGTGCAGGGAAGGGGGAGGAGGTGAATAGGACAGGGAGCAATTCATGTTTTGGCGAAGAGAAAGAATTTTGGAAGAGAAGAAGTCAGCGAAGTCAGAAGGAGAGAGGGCAGACGTAGCTGAGGGGTCAGGAGTAGGCAGGGAGAGAAGACGATATAGGGTTTGAAAGATGCAGAGAGGACGAGAGGCTTGGGAGTGGAGAAGGTTAGAATAGTAGGAACGTTTAGCGGAGCTAAGGCAGGAGTCATGAAGAGAGTGGTAGGAGAAATAGGAGGTTTGATTAGATAGAGGGGAATTTGAGCCAACGTCGCTCGAGGCGACAGCGCATGGACAGAAGGCGAGGGAAAAGACAGGGTTGAGATGGTTTGCGAGAGGGATGGAAGGAGGAGATAGGGTAAAGTTGATCGAGAGTGGAAGAGATAGAAGAGGACAGAGGATAGAGCTTCATTAGCAGAGCGGAGAACTCAGGGGAGGAGAGAGGAAGAGCAAGTCTCGAAAAAGAGAGAAGGGCTAAAGTTATGGAAATCTCATCGAGAGAAGGAAATGGGGGAGGGTAAAGAATTGGAGGGAGAGCGGGAGTAAGGGAGAAGGAAAGTAAAGCATGATCAGAGAGATAGTTGGGTAAGGTAGAGACGGGGAGGAGGAGTAAGTTGAGTTAAAGATAAGATCAAGATTGGAAACAGAAGAGTAAGTAGGAGAGGAAGGGAGAAGAGAGAGGAGGTAGGAATCAAGGATGGAAAGAAGAGGGGAAGGTTGAGGGGGAGTAGGGAGGTGAAGGTTGAAATCGCTGAGTACAGTGAGGGGAGAATGTTAGGCAGAAACCTGTGCAGTTCCCTTGGGGACCAATGCAAAAGATTTAGGACTACAGGTATTGGCAGTAAACCCACTTGGTAGCAGTCTGTACCACCCAGATTTACCTGGTATCTGTGGCTGAGCAGTCAGACTTCCCTCAAGAAGAGTTAGGCAGTATGTAAAGTATACACAATAGATACTCAGATACAATAGCACAAGCAAACACTGACCAGAGCATTGGTATCGAGGTATATAATTATTTATTTAAAAACACACTTATTGAAACACTCCAGCACTAATATTGTAAATCACTCTAAACACCGTTACTATTATTATATATACATCCCTTATTCCTTATCAAACAAGTCTTAGTTAACACCACTTATTTCCAGACAGAGGTGAGTGCTTAACTATAGATGGCACTCCAATAAGTTAACGTAAAAGAGAGGGAAAAGGCAGAATGTAGGAAAATACACCACACTAATACTTAGGAACTCTTAAGCAAGGCAGGAAAGTCAAAAGTTACTTGTGAGCCAAAGTCCATAGGCTGGGCCCACTCTTAGAGAGAGCAGGGCACAAATGTACCTAAGATCACACAATGACAACAGGCTTAAAAAGTCTTGCAGGGAGATCAGAGAGGTTTTAGTTAGGCTCAAAAAAGTTTAGCCAGGGTGTGCCAGGCTAACCCAGGTCCGAAAGCCGGGGGCTAAATCTACCCCATACAGTCGGTTGCAAGGGAAGCCAGGCGGAACACAGTACCTTAGGTGGAAAGGATCCTCCAGCGGGGACAGTTGTTCCTGGCAGCCGTTGCAAGTCACGGTTTCGTCCAGAGGAAGAGGAGATCTCGACGTGGAGGAAAGATGAAGGTCGTTGCACTGCCAGGGAAGAAACCAGCCACAAAGTTTTCCGGTTAAAGGTACTACCCTTTGATTCGCGGTAGTGGTAAAACGTGGTATCCCGGTTGCCGGGGTGCGTGGCACAGGCAAGGCAGCCACGAGATGCTCCAGGAAGCGAAAAAGGAAGCAGACTGGTTATCCCCACCAGTCGAAGGAAGAAGACTCTCCGGGCTGGAGATCTCCTCTGTCGTTGGGAAAAGTGGCGAGACGGTTCAGCAGGGCTCCACCGGTGGTGTCATCGTAGCAGGTCGGCTCAGCTTCTCCCTCGTCGGATTCTTAGGTCCTGTGGCGACTTCTGAAGTTCCAGTCCCCAAAGCCCTGCTTTTATGCAGAAAACCCCCATTCACTCAGCTTAGCTGTCACTCAAACATGCTAAGTGGTGAGCTGGGCCAATCAGGACGGAGTGCGACTTGAGTTCCCTAGGCAACTCAGTCCAGGGTGCCTAAACCCCCTCCCGCACCCCCTGTGGTACCCAGGCAGAGTGGCACCACTTTTGGAGGCTTCTGTGGAGAAGCCCGCCAAAAAGTGGAACAAAGGGCTCGACGTAAGTTGGAGTCACAGAAGAGAACACAAACGCCATTTTAGAACCGAGTCTTGGCAAAAAATACCAACCGGAGAATTAATATTAATTAAATAAACCGGGGGTATGTTCGAGGCTATAGGAATTAAATAATTAAAGTTGGTAGCCTCGAACAATGGGAAAATCCCATAGGAATATATTCGCGGTCGAATATAAAAGGTAGTATCCACTGCCACCAGCCAAAACTCGATCAGGGGGGACGGAGACGTGCCCCCTCGACTAACAGACCCCGGGTCGAATTGCCCCGGCCAGTACGTCCACAATATGATGGTTTGTACTGGTTCTGTTCAGAATTTGAGACTAGTAAAGTCAATGGTGACTTTACATGCCCTGGGAGACAGTAGTCAGTCCCAGGGTATGGAGTCTATACTGGGGGGTCACTATGACGACACCCCTGTGTTACTGCACTGAGGGTGCTGTGTAACACACATCACAAAAACACATGAAGCCCTATGGAGTAAAAGACCCCATAGCCCATTAAACACATCTAGAGTCAAAGAAACGCACTCAAATCATGCCCAAGAGTGAGGGTAAAAGAGTCTCACTCTTGGCAGGAGAAAAAAATAAACCCCAAAAATCCAGCAAAGCTGCTGGGGGACTCACTAGGTTAGGAAATTCAGCCTAAACAGAGAATTCTCCCTAACAGAGAAGGAAAGAGAGAGTTAAGAGAGGTGGTGGTCAAGGTCATCGTAAAAGGAAGAGGGTCCAGGAGGTCTGTAGACGATTAGAAAGGAAATAGGGTGAGGGGAAGTAAAAGATTTGTACAGATATTCGAAGGAGGGGAAGGTAGGAAGAGGCAATGAGGAGGTAGAAGAAAGGTATTTAGGGTGGGAGAGGAGACCAATGCCACGATCAGAAGAACGAGAGACATGAGAAAAGGAGGAGCAAGAAGTGGTGAGAGAGGCAGGAACAGTAGAGTTGTGAAGGGGATCCAAGTTTCGGTTATGCAGAGGAAATGAAGGTTACGACAGAAGAACATGTCCAAGACGGCTGCGGTCTTATTGCAAAGGGATCTGGCATTCCAGAGAGCAATGTTGATAAGACTGGAAGGTTAGAGAATAGGGGGGTAGATGAGGTTAGGACAATGAAGGAGGGTTGGAAGGGGATGGGGTGAACAGGGAAGGGGTTTGAGCAAGGGAATGGACATGAGGATAAGGGGGAGGGAAAAGAGGAGAGGGAAGGAAGAGGGGAAGAGGGAGAAGAGTAAGAGAGGATAGAGGAGACTAGCAATGCGCATGACAGAGGGGAGAGGAGAGTACTGTGATGAAGAGAGAGTAAATGGAAGGAAGAGGGAGTAGTGATGAAGAGAGAGTGAAGGGGCGGAAGAAGGCCTCAGTGGCCAGAGGGATAACGCTAGGAGTAGGCCATGTGGCCCAGGTTGTGGCAAGAGGTTCGCGGTCCGGAAGGGCCCAGGAGGAAGCAGCCAGGGGCCGGAGTGGGCCGGGGCCCAGATGGGCAGGTGAACCGCAGATCAGAAGGGTCCAGGTAGTAACAGGCGGTCTGTGGGAAAAGAAGAGTCCTGGTGGTGGCACGGGCCAGCAGACAGGAAGGGTCCAAGTGGTAATGGACGGTCCGCGGTACAGAAGGGTCCAGGTAGTAGCAGGTGGCCCGTGGGAAAGAGAGCCCTGGTGGTGGCAGAGGGCCAGTAGACAGGGGGCCCGAATGGTAGCAGACGATCCCCAAATCAGAAGCGCCCCGGTGGTATCAGGCGGTCTGTGGGAAATAAAGTACCCAGGTGAGGGCAGGGGCCAGTAGACAGGAAGGGCCCGGGTGGTGGCAGGCAGTCCTCAGATCAGAAGGGCCGGTGTGGTAAGAGAGTCCTGGAGGTGGAAGGGGGCCAGCAATCAGGGGCACCCAAGTGGTAGAAGGCGGCCGTACGAAATAAAGAGCACTGGTGGTGGCAGGGGACCATCAGACAGAAAGGGCCCAGGAGGTAATAGGCGGTCAGTAGATCAGAAGGGCCCAGGTGGTGGCCGGCAGTCAGTGGGAGGAAGAGCCTTAGTGGTAGCAGGGGACCAGAAGAAAACAGGGGCCCAGGTGGTAGTAGGTGGTCCGCAGATCAGAAGGGCCAAGTGGTAGCAGGCAGCAGTGACGGTGGAGGCCACCAGTGGAGGCAGGCGGCCCGTGGACAGCTACACGACGTCATGGAGATTAATGGTGAGAGGAGACAGTAGCAAGGCATCCGTGAGGCTGAAGACAAGGAGGCCGGTGCCGGCAGGGAGGACCAGTGGAAGCAGGCTGTCCATGGACAGCAGCAACACGTCGTGAAGATTAATGGTGAGAGGAGACAGTAGCAAGGCATCCGTGAGGCTGAAGACAAGGAGGCCGGTGCCGGCAGGGAGGACCAGTGGAAGCAGGCGGTCCATGGACAGCAGCAACACGTTGTGGTGATTAATGGTGAGAGGAGGCCGGATGAGAGGCCCGCAGCGATGGTGGAGTAGGAGACACAGCCGCCAGTATCCAAAGGCATGGGAAGCATGAGCTGGAGTAGGCACGGCCGCAGTGCCTGCACAAACGCAGAGGGTCCAGTGTAGAGAGGAGGCCCTGGTGGAGATGGCGGCCCGCTAACAAGAGAGAGAGAGAGCGGGTGAAGGAGTCAAGCGCAGGAGGCGGAGGCCCAAGACGAGGGCGGAAGAAGACCTGTCTGGTGCCAGCAGGGGAGGGCCCGGTGGAATCGAGGGGCCTGTGACAATGAAGGAGCAGTGGGAATGGCAGCCAAGTATCACCAGGTGCGTGGAGAAGAGCAGGAGCGGCCGGAATACCTCCACAGACGCCGTAGGGGCCGGTATTGAGAGGAAGGTCGAGCTAGCAGGAGAGCGAGAGCGGGTGAAGCAGTTCTGGAGCAGCAGGCAGAGGCCCTGCATGCCCGCACTGGGACGAAAGCGGGGAGGACCCGAGTGGAATAGAGGGGCCCGCAGCAATGAAGGAGCGGCGGACACGGCAGCCAAGTACTACAAGGTGCGTGGAGTAGAGCTGGAGCAGGAATTTACCAACAGGGGGAACAAATGACAGCTAACTGCTTGTTTTAACTACGCGCCAGTAGGTGGAAGCTTTGACTTCACACCATTAGGTGTTATCTGAGAGAAGCCAGTGGACTTTACAAGGGGGAAGTGTTATATCTGATAAGGATTCGCAAACAGACACATCGCGCACATTCACCCAGTTAAGGCCTATAGGTTCCATACAAAGTACTGAGTAACAAGGGAGAGAGATGTCTCTTAACAGATAGCCCTGAGGGCGCTAGAGACCCAAACAAGATGGCCGCTCATCTGTGAGCTCCCGCGCGGCCTTCATATAAATCCTTAACAATCCTGTTTCTACCGGTGGTTTAACTCTTGGACATTGCCTCCGATCCATAATAAATAAGCAGACGAGAGTAGTGGCCTGGGTCCCAGCCGATCCCGAAGACTCCAAGCAGCCTACTGCCAGCTCGGCGCAACACGGCATACCCGAGGGGAGGTGAAGATCAGTAGGTCCTGCAGCGCCCGCCCACCCCCCGTGCCCCTCGGCGGAGCTGCCATGGAGGCCGTGCACCTTCAGTGGACCAGCGAGCAAGTGAGGGCGGACGGGGAACACGCTGACCGCCGGGGCCGCGGAAGCACTGGAGCACCGCCCCTCAGCAACACCAGGGGCCGTCCTCACGGGAAGCCCCTGGGGGACGGAGAAGATCTGAGGGCCCAGCGACATCCACCTGCCCCCCTCGGCCCTGTGGGGGAGCCCCCATAACAGCTAAGCGGCTCAGGCAGATCTGCGCAAAAGGACTGGCGACTTCCCTGGTGACCGACGGACCCTCAGAGGTGCCTCAGCCCTGCCCCCTGGCCTCGCTGAGCACGATTCCCGGGTGACGGTGTCGGGTCTTGGGAGCAACGCACGCCCTAGATGGGCGCTGCAAATCTGGGGATCAGTAGCCTTCACAGAGGGTCAGAGTGTGCAACACCCACCCCCCCGGAAAACAACTGAAAGTATGCCGCTTGCCGGGGAGCCCAGGGAGGTGGGTACCGGCAGAATTCAATCATCCTTACACATCAGACCAGCCCCGGCATTAAAGTGGGACGCGGCGACCGAAAGATCACAGCTCGGCGGGGACCTCAGCGAATCTTTACACGCCCTGCCATTTCGTTAGCTGACAGCGCCCCGGGCCCACGGCAGCAGCCGGCGTGGAGACAGCAGCGGAGAGAAAACCAAGCAGAGTTGCCAGGTACGGAGTGTGTGGTGGGAGGCGAGGCCTACACATAGCATAAAATCCGGAATTACTCTATCCTGCAGTCCCAGTGCGGGTCTCTTCGATAGGGCTAGAAAAGAGCATCTCCTTCAGCAGTGCCCTATCAAGCAGCCCATCACCTCCAGGGGATAGAGTCTGCACCG
Source organism: Ambystoma mexicanum (assembly GCF_040938575.1). Taxonomy (NCBI): domain Eukaryota; kingdom Metazoa; phylum Chordata; class Amphibia; order Caudata; family Ambystomatidae; genus Ambystoma; species Ambystoma mexicanum. The sequence goes on along the minus strand of NC_090926.1, from coordinate 400,050,912 downwards.
ACAGCACATAAGAAGCAATGCGAACAGGGTAAATTTACCATAGCCGGCATTGGGTCACCTAATAACCAGGCGAAATTCAGAAATTATCTCTGCATTAAAGGGCTGGTGGCCGCGTAGACCAGCGCATCCGCCCCCTGCAAGAGCTTTGGCTGTTGGTACCCTACCACTTCTGCCACCACCGGGAACATTTGCCGGGAACGATCAGCCGAAAACCAATTTAGCATCACAGAGTAATAAAGGGACCAGCACAAAACCTCAGAGGGGTGGGGAATACAACAATCAAGGCAACTCCCCTCCCCTAGATAAATAAATAAATAAATGTTTTTATCACTCAGTTCCATCAACCTGCGAGACCCTCCAACCGAGAGACTAACGACACTGCCCATACGGCCTCATAATGGGAAAGATGGACAAAATGCAACGCAAGCTGAACTTTGAAGCAGGTACCTCAGCTAAAACACCAAGGCACAACGCCAACCCCGACTCACCGCCACCCACATCAAACCACGAGGAAAGTGACCCCCATTCGCTTGACATCAGAGCACTCCTAGAACTGAAATCAGGCATCAACAACCTTGACAGCAAATTGAATGATCTCTCGTCCAAGGTAGACCAAGTGCAACACCGGCTAGATACCCACAATGAATGCTTGGACGAAGCAGAACATCGAATCTCCAATCTCTACGACGGAGTAACATCCCTGTCAGCCAAAGTGTCGTCTCTAGAGGCCCAAATGAAAATAGTCAATGCGCGTAGCGAAGATCTTGAAGGGCGCTCTAGAAGGAATAACATCCGGATAGTGGTGGTAAGAGAAGCAACAGCAAGGCAAAATGGAAGATTACGTGGAGGAAATGTGCAAGTCCCTCTTCGGACCAGAGTCGCTCTCGCACCCATTAGTCATCGAGAGAGCACACAGAATACCGTTGTCAAAACCTCCTTCGGGAGCCCTATCCCGACCAATAATTGCAAAATTACTTAGCTACAAAGATAGAGATGCAATACTCTGTATGGCTAGGGAAAAGGGTGAGCTACAGCATGAAGGTTATACCGTTCACTTTTATCCTGACTTCTCGCCAGCCATCCAGGCACAGAGGAGGTCCTTTACACACGTTAAATAAAGGCTACGCACAAATCAGATACCTTATTCAATGCTATTTCCAGCCCTACTGAGGATACAACATCAGGGAAAAACTCTGTTTTTTCAATCTCCCGAAGAAGCAAGTATATTTCTCGATCGAGCAAGCTACCGTCCACCCGAGAACAATCAAGCTCGCGCCTAAAGGGAAAGGGCCCAGAGGAACCCGCCATATGCAAGCGGAGGCAAAGGAACGCAGCATAAAATGAAAGAAACCACCATCGGTACACACAATAAGGGTTAGAATACCCTGAGGCCGCGCGACTTGGGAAGATCCAAGCGCCCCTAGCGCAGCAACGTTCAAGTTCAGAAGTTATAAGTTAGAGGGAAGGGGAATCATGACGAGCAAGTTGGGGGTTGCTCAGGGGGAACAGGGGGGGGATTTCAAGCAAGTTACCCACCACATGCGCCGCCCGGGGGGAGACCGCACCCTGCCTGTCATCATCGTGCTAAGTTCCAGCGCCTCGGTCACCCAGCTGCTACCCGCAGACCACTCCGTGGTGTCCCTCGAATGCAACACCACACAAGCATTCAAAGCGGGAGCTCTTCAGGGCCGGCGCATGGCCTTATTGTTTGATTGCTTTGTTTTTTTAAGGCAAAATGCCAATAAAGAAAGTTTTTTAAAAAAAATTAAAAAAATAATTTAAAAAAAAGATAGCCCGCAGAAGCATACCATGCATAATGATGCAGAGCTCCATGAATGCCATAATGTGCAGTGAAGGCATTAACTGAACGGGTGCAGAGCTCTCACCGAGAGATGCAAAAACCCACCTAATGTAGTTTTACCTAGGAAACCCAACTCAAGGAACACCAGCAGACTTGCCAGTGCATTGAAGCCTGAGGGGCTGGGGAGGAGTGCAGAGCAGAGGAGTCCAGAGCAGAGCAGCAGCGGATAGTACTGAGACTGCCAGGCCCAGCTAAGCAGAACTCGGCAACCGAAAGACGAGCGGTTTAATTTGAAGCACACTCCGCTCTAAACGTGAGTGACGGGTGTGGACTTGCTGAGTACATTGAGACTGATGGCGTGTACTATAGTGTACCATAGCTTAATGAGACAAAGGTTACACTTGCTGTTAAACTAAAACCACCACATGTTCTAGTATTTATCTATTCAAACATGCTCTTTGCCCACATGACAATTTTGTTCATAGGTGTGATGTTATGTTTTATCTGCTTTTGCTTTAGCTTGTTTAATGAAAATAAGAGCCCTCAGAAGATCGGGGTTCATATTAAATGAATTAACATGATAACTCCTGTGTCAAGTGTATGATTCAGAGTAATGTGTTCGAGTGTTATCTCTTTGAGTCCAAGAACTTTACAATTCCTGGCTGTATCTGTATAATCATGTTGATGAGCACATGCACCTAGGCATGCCTGTCTTAGTTCTGCGACACAGCCTAGGGTGAATTTTGACATGAATGACTGATGATCAGGGGTCTGTTTTGACAGCCTCAAACGAGGTGGAGATAAGAGGCTCATGGTCACGCCTAAATTCTAGGCAATCAAATGTAGAGTCACTTTTCAGTCAATGCAGTGAAGTGTGGATTCCCACCAAAACCTGTGAGGACAACTAACACAATGGCCAACACCAGAAATGGATATCCCCAACTTAAGAAGTCCAGCCCTACGAAGATTGGAGCCTTGTGCTCAATGTTATGTTTGCGCGTAAAAACTCTTGTTGAGACAAAGTTTACAAAGGACAAACTTAAACAGGAAGGAAAAGTTAGAAGAGTACACTGGAGTGTGAGAAATTTGGTTCCAAGAGTCAGAGGCAAGTCTGCTAAGGAGAACAAAGCTATCCCCAACTTTCGGATAAATATAGGAAGCAAGAGCCACCTAAATCAAGACAAGGACCACAAGGGATCCTTTGTGCGTAAAACTGGGATGGATGAACTAGGGGCCACCTGTAAGTGGTATGATTACTCACAGCCCTTAGCGCACTCCGGGTCCAACTTTGGCAGGTTTAAAGAAGGTCGCTTGCACTACGAAATCCTTTCCTGGGTGACGCTTCAAAGTGCACAGGGGCTGCGGGTGCGGATCCAATTTACACCTGGAGGTGGATCTCTTGTCACAAATGCAGGACAAAGAAAGCACAGATGCATCTGGTCTTGGGACACTTGAAGAAAAGCGGGAAAGTTGCCAGCAACGACCGCCACTGAGCACCTAAGTCTCGCAGATTGACGCACGCTTCTCTCTTGTGGCCCAAAGCAGTAGGGATGACGAGATTTGGCAAGAAGAGGCTTTGCAGTGCGAAATAGGGTTCTCCCAAAGCTTGAGCCGAAACTCAATTCAGCAACTCTCCAGCATGGGTGACCAAGGTGCAAGCTGGTCAGTCCAGTGGAGGGCCCATGGACACTTCCAAGAAGGCTGGTTTGCAGTTCACCAAGGAGGCGGTGAGAGTAAAAGGTCCCACCACTCCAAATAGTTGAACCACCTTTGCAGGTCATCGGAGATCGAGCACAAAGTAGGGCTCTATCGTGACAACAGCGGGCTCAGGGTGCCAAACCTTCTTGGTGTGGTTCTGGACAGTCCTTGGATCTGCTTTGCTTTACAGGATACTTGGCTCTGTGTATAGGTCGATTCGGACCTAAGGGTGATCTGCGGGTCTGCACTCAGAGCCCCTCCTCATATCCTAAAGGTCCAGGGCGGGCTTTGACCCGGCTGGCCAATGAGATCTGCCCACTCATGCCCGCCAACAGTAGTCCTATCAGGGACTACTGTGGCTCTCACGTACAGAGGTACACCAGGCATTCTGGCACCAGTAGTGTGGATTGAGACCAGACAGTCCCAGCCCACTTCCTGGGTACCCACCCATGCGTCATGCATTAGCCTGTGAAAACTAACGGCCTTTGGGGGAGAATGCATGCCCAAATAAGGACTCCCCGGGTCACAAAGAGCATGGGAAGGCCAACAGACAAAAGTGCCAAAGAAGAAGACAAAAGACCTTGTGGCACGGCCATGAGGGACATTAGCCACAGTCTTGAGCCATACGCGCTAATCGTGGTATGGCTCAATAAAATACATGAAAAGGCTTCTGCTGCCACCAGTCTACTCCTAGGCACATTGTCAAGGGAGACACAGACTCAAAAATGATTGGTTCGAAACCTTTACTTACTAAAATTCTTGGGTTGGTGTAATGCCTAACTGGCCCTAACACTAAAGAGATGGTTCCCTTAACTGATGTTGCTAAGGGCCATCGAAGTCTAAAAGTCCAAAATAAAAATCGGTCTGCATTCAAACCTATGCTTGCCTTCACTCTTAGGCAAAAATGTGTTAGGAAGTCTTTCAAAAGCAAAAAGTGGTGGTTCAACAAAAATAATTGATTTCAGGTGGTCTTCTCACCAGATGCAGGTTGGTCAGCTTCAAAAGGATGAGTTCAATCAAAAAGGACTGCTCATAGGACCTTCTCCATAGTTCATACAATGTCAATGGGCCTCATTACACGGTAGGCGGTAAAGGTTTACCGGTACCGTTAAGGGCACCGGTACCGGTAAACCCTTACCGCCTTACAACGAGGTCCCTTTGCGGGTCCTCCCTTAACGCCTGGTTTTTCCAGGCATTAAGGACGGGACCTGCAAAGGGACCTCGGAGCTAATTACGGTAACGTTTGCGGTAACGTAATTAGCACCTTCCCCATTCCCATTATGCCCTATGGGGCAAAAATGGGAATGGGGAAGGGCCTTGGTGAATGGGGAATTACCGCCCCCGCTCACCTTGGAGTAGGACGGTAATTCCGCCATCCACCAAGGCGGACTCGGTACGGTACCGGCGGCAACCATGGCGCTAATAGCACCATGGTTACCGCCTACCGTGTAATGAGGCCCAATGTCTTTAATGCCTTGGGTGCCCTTCCCCAAGCTTCAGTTCCTTCAGTAACACAAAATAATGACGATTCCATTTTGATAGGCCTCTAAAGGTTCCCTTTCCCAAAGCTCGGGCCGCTTTCAAATTCAAGCACAAGTTCAGCTCTTAGGCTTCTCAGGTTGCCTTCCTTGGGTTTAGGCACCCCCTTCCAGTTCAAACACTAATTCAGTTTTCAGGCATCTCAGGGTTCCCTTCCCCGAGCTTAGGTCCTTCTGGAGCCAAATAAAAAAAAAAAAAAAAAAGAAGAAAACATGAGTTCAGTTCGTCGGTATGTACCTTTTTCTTCATACAGTTCTTTCAAAGGGTTAGCATCAGAGGCTTTTGAAAACGCCAGGTTATTTGCTCCTCCTAGGCGCGACCACTCCGAGCTTGAACCCCTCTCTTATTTCCTGCCACTAACCTTTATCCTTCAGGGCCTTTCTGCACTCCTTGTTCCCCTCTGTTTTCTTGACTTTCTTTGTTGTGCCCACTGGCACTTTTCTTTCCTTCTCCTGCAAGCATGCACTCGCCTCTTCGTGTCCACTGGCACCTTTCTTTCCTTCTACGGCCCACTTGCACTTTCTTTACCTTTGCGTGCCCACCTTCCAATCTGCTGAGTCGCTTGGACCCTTCTCTCATGTTTCGGAATGCTCACGCCCCCTCTTTAATATAGCCCTTTTCCTTTGCGTCCCTTGCGCACTCTGCTTTCTGAGTTTCTCTTTACTTCCTCTCGATCTCATCATTCTTTCAATCTGCTTTCTTTACTAGTTTCCTTTGCTTTCCTCTTTTCCGCTCCGTGCGGCTTTATGCATTTTCTTTCGCCCGCCCCGCTTCAGTCAGTCACATGCTCCCCAGCCTCTCTCTCTCTCTCTCTCTCTCTCTCTTCCACGAGACTCACCCGGACAGCAGCGCAGCGACAAGCGGTCCCTCCTAGTTCTGCGGGCTGAGGTCAGGGTCTCACCACCTGCCCCTCAGACAAGCTTGGGGCCTGTACAGGTCCCAAGGGAACGAGCAATGTTCCAATAACCAACAGCAGCCTGCAAGGTGCTTCGCTCTCTGGAGACACCGTTCCCTAGCCACGCTGCAGCCCCTCAGAAACACTGGCCCATTGTCTCTGCATGCCGTTCTCCCCTAAACCATCGATCCTGCTGCTCTCTGCTCTTGGCTTCTCTGGTCCAAAAACCATCTCCAGCTCGCTCATTCAGCTCTACAGAACCACACCTTTTATAGTTGGAAAAGCAGTCAAGTGGAGTCAGGTGTGAGTGATAATTAGTGAATGGCTCTGCCTGACTATCAATGGAAAACAAAAGAGGTGATGGCTGGAAGATTTGGAATGAATGAATCCGAACCTCTGGCATGGCTCTGGGCAACCCTCCAGACCATTGTTCTTTGCCTGCCAAGCCATTACAAAAGGTGAAAGACCATATGCAAATCAGACTTGGTGCCACCTCAAAAGGGGCTGACCAGCCCAAACTGCTTGGTCACATCCATTCTGTACGAGACCACAAGCATCCCCAATCATGTTTTGGCCTTGTTGGGCCTCATTAGTGAGGAATAGTTTGGAGGGGGTCGGGGGGGGGTGACTGCAAAACAAAAGGTGATGGCTGGAAGATTTGGAATTAATCCTAACCTCTGGGCAACCCTCCTCCATCATTGGGACAACTTAAGTTATTTCTATAGCCGGTTTCCCTTACACTCCCCATTTATTCCTATGGGAAATCTACACTACTCTGGTACCTCTTCCTCGTACCAGTATTGAGTGGGAGATGGAACAGTTTGGAAATACCACCATCAAAGCTGAGGGATAGGGCTGTAAAGTGAAATAGGATTGGAGATTAGATTGATGGTTAAGTGCTACTGTTCCGCAATCTTGTACTTTTGGCCCGGAATTCGTGTCTGTACAAGCCAAGATCAGCTTCATGTGGGGGCTTGGCTGCCCCTTTCCTACATCGTCGGAGATTGCCATGGAAACTAGCAGTGGCAACGCTCGTTGTCCAGAAACCCGTCGCCATGACTGCTGTGTCGACTGAGTCATGTGATCTGGTCAGCCAGCTGCCACAGACCCAGCCTCCTACAGCAGCATTAAAGTATAGTAACACCAGCATTCGGTGCTTCCGATTGCAGCTACTTTCCTTTCTTTGCATTACCAGTGTTTCGTTATCCTTATTCCTGAACCGTTTCATCGTGGTCGACATCTGCCCGCTACTCGGACTGCCATTGCCTCTGGTCCCTGTGCCTGACTTGTTCCAGACTCCTGCCCGCTACTCAGATTGCCATTGCCTCTGGTCCCTGTGCCCGACTTGTTCTTTTGCTGCCGGCTCCTGACCACTACTCTGACTGTCTCTGCCTCTGGTCCTTACCTGCATCTCCTTTGTTGTTATCCTCTCCACTACTCCACTGCAGTCTGGTTCTTAAGCTACGCTTCACCTACTAACACAGCTACAAACTCCCTGCTGTTAGGCCAGCACCTGTTCCAGGACTTTTGCAAATATCTGCAATCCGTTGAAGGATTCTTGCGCCTGGTGGAACTAGTGCACATTCAGGACACTCTGCTGTTTATTTCTCCTGCGTGTGCACCATCCCGGATCTAGTGCGTCCCTCATGCCGCCCGGACTCAGAATCCCTTACTAACCTTCCTTGTTCTTGTGTTATCCTTGTTTGGACTTCCTCTTGTTACTGTCCCTCTGCACCTTCCTTCTCTACTCAACATAAACTGGTAAGAAAGCCTTTCTTTTGTTACCTGCGCTATTGTACCCAATTGTAGCAATCGGGTAATACAGGTTTACTGTCTTCTAGGACATTAGGAATAAGGGTTCTTACGTCCACATCACCCAGCTTGTTCTGGAACACTCCAGAGCCTTGACCACAAAAGTGATGGGTGGAAGGTTTCGAATGAATCTAAACCTCTGGCAATTGCTCTGGGCAACCTTCCACGCCACCGTTTTTTAGCCTGTCTGCGCCGTTGCAAAAGGGGACCACCCATGTGCAAATCAGTCAGCAGCTGCCGCCACCGAAGGTAGCAGCCCAGCCCGAACTGCTAGACCCCTTGCTCACTAATCTTAGAGAGGCACAGATCCACCCTACTGATGAGGTCCAACCAGACCGAAACACGTGTCTGGGGTTTCTGTTGGTACTCTTGTTCAGAGGAGAATTGCCTAGCATTTCGGTGCTGGACTGCTCCAGGGCAGGACAAAGACTGATACGTTTGGGATATTTCTTCTCTGTGAAAGATAGTGAGCTAAAGACTCTGGGTAAGTCTCTCGTAACCAGGACTAATGTTTGGCAGAGGGACTCCCAAGACCACCCTTGTTAATTTACACTCCAGAGCCTTGACAGGTGATTCACGCTTACCTAGTTAACTTATTATCCTCAGTATAACTAGACATTGATCATCTTGTTTTTCTCTTGCAGTCTGGTTACATGGCCGGGTGTTCTCTCCGCTCTTTTATGCGATTCGTTCCTCTGGTTGTTTTCATCTACGTCAGAGGGGTGTATCATAGAAAAGAGTTCCCTCGAGCGAGGAGGCCTGGGTTAAGGAATAACCCAGGCTCTTCAATCAAAACAGTTCAGCCAAGGAACTAGCACTCGCCTATCGACTCCTCCGGAGCAACCGGTTCAGTGAGTAACAATAGAACACCATTAGGAGATTGACAGTGGAGATAGGAACATCCTACAGCCTTGTTTTTATTTAATGGGATAGCTTCCCCTTGTGAGAGAGTATTCCATTTCTCTGATGTTTTATTATACAAATATGGTTCTTGATGGTTAACAGATGAATGGATATTAATATCACTGTCTTGTCTCTTTTGTGCTTGATCTTTCTTCTTACCCGATCTCATGTAATTAACTCTTTTCCTCATCTCACTTGGACCATGAATAATGGGGTTTGAGGAAGGAAAAACACTGTTGGGGTCAAGAGTTATAAAAGGGTTTGCTCTCCCTAGCCGTCCATGATATTTTATCTTCCCTTTTCGTGAGTGATGGTCGAGGGGTAGGATAGGTCTCTGGTGACAATAGCCCACGAACAACAGGGGTTGTTGGGGATGGATTAGGTCAAGGAATGGGGGATACCATGTCTCGCCTTCTTGGATGCCCTCCCTGCAGTCCCAGAGGACCCTCTGCACAGGTGATCCTCCCTCGCTGGTCCGCCAGCAGGGTTGGGATCTAAGAGCAATGGCCCTTGCCTGGCCAACTGAGCAATGAATCCCTGGGGACTACTTTCGAGAACACCCTCAGTTTTCTCACACCAGTTACCAAAAAATGCTTAAGGGATGTCTAGGGCCTGATGTCTAGTACAGTAATGTACTTTGCGCACTGAAATACAGTTGCCAAAAGTGTCAAAGTTATAAGATTAAGGAGTACTGACTGTCAGAAGGACAAGTCAGTTTCCCTAGAACAATGAGTGAAAGCCCGGTGAAGTGCACCTGGAGGCTCCGCTTCACTGGCAGAAAGTCAGGACAGGAGGCTGAAACAAAAGCAAAAGGTTGGGGGGCCACAAATATAGAGGTAAACTAGCAGTAATTGAAACTTGTACCTAACACTCGGCAATCCTGGCTATGCAGCCTCCCCATTCTTTTCCACCACCTATTGGGTGAGGCACGCACACGCCCCTCATGGCCAACTTCCCCTCTCCAATTTCATCTATCCTCCCGGTCTACCTTCCAGTTACCCCTCTACTCTCTCACCTATCCCCACCACTCTTACACTCAGGCTATAGAATGTCCAATCAATCTGTAATAACACTGATCACACACTCTCAAGACCCCCTCTAACAGTCATGGGTATCATTGAAATATGGATCACTTGCTGTACTCTTCTACCCTACACATTAAATGCTTTATTTTCGTCCTTGTCCCGTGCTACCTAAACGGAGGTTGGCATTGGCCTTCAGGTTAACAAAGCCCACTTCCTACCACTGACTTTTTACCATTCTCATTCAAATTAAACCACCCAACCCCTCCCACCCACCCCCTCATCATCATCATCCTGATCTACAAAATCACTGACCCTCTTAACTCCTTCTCAGACCTGCACCTTTCCATGACTCCATGTCCACCACTGTACATATGGGAGACTTCAATGAAGCCTGTAGCCCAAATAGGGCCCGGATGGCTATAATGGGCTACATGCTTGTCTCCCCAAGGAGAAACTAGGAAGATAGACACCGGGGCTGAACAAAGTACTTTATTTTATGTAGTGGGTTTACTTTTTGTGTGTGTCCGTTAGTGTTGTGGACTAATCCATCTAGTCCACCATGGAGATGGATTGAATGTTGGAATAAAAAACGTTTAGAAAAAAATAAAAACAAAATAAATAGAAGAACTCCCTGCTCCAAGAATGGACTGTGCAAGGGAGACTTCTAGATGAACAAAAAGAAACCGCTAGGAAGAAAAAGAAAGTTAGAAGAGGGAAGAAGAAACAAGAAAAGGAAGAAGACAACAAGACAAGCAGGAAGAGACCGAAGCGATCAAAGAATTCCTGGGTTTAAAGACATTGTTAGCGCGGGGCTGCATTAGTCGGGTGACGCAGCTACCCTACTGTGGGCCTGGGCTGCGTGCCCGGAGCAGGCCAGGAACTCACAGGTGCGTGGGGATGTCAGCCCGCCCGGGGGCTAGCCAGACAGGCCCACTAACATTAAAAGGGCACAGGCAGCATGTGCGATGCTGCCCTGGCCAAAGAGCTGCCTAGTCTGGGGCACATGGGGAGGGGGGCCGATCTGGGAAACTCAGCCATACCCCTTGACGGCCCGCCCTGGGGCCAGTCGAGACAGACCCAATGCAGAAAGTTAGCCTGGGCCACGTAGGCCAGGTAACCCGGGAGCTGAAGAGTGGTGAAGATGAAATGTAATCCTGTGCTGTTGGAGCAGCTCAGGTGAACAGAGAAGTACCAGGCCACTGCGCTATCACAGCCCAGGGGAAGACCATATCCGGGCCGCTCAGTCATTATGGCCCATGTGAAGATTAGGCGGCCCGCACCCTTGCGTCACTCAGATGCAAAGCAGAGCGGTCATGGTTGCAAGGAACATAATGACACACAAATGCAGCTGTGATAACGGCAGCATTCCTATTGGGGATGCCACCTGAAGGCAACCTGGCACGCCTCGTGGCATGGTGGTGATGTGGGAGGACCCCCCCCAGGCCACAGGGCCGTCCAAAATCTGGAAAAGTGGCAGCAGAGCAGCAGTGAATGTGGCGGGGTGCGGGGTGGCCCCACAGGCTAAGAGGCTACCTTCAAGAAAGATACACAGCACAGGTTATGGCAGTGATGTGGAACAGGTAGGGGGCCTCCGGAAACATTTATTAGTGCAGGCCACACAGCGAGTTTGGGTGGCCTCAAGTGGTGGAAGGGGTGATCCCGAAGAAAGAAGCTGTAGGGGCCTGGCTCCAAATTCCATCAGTGACAGACTCTCCCCCATCCTCCAAGTCATCAGCTGAATCCACCACATAGACAGACCCAGGAAGGTACTGAGAAAAGGGTGGCTGACCGCAGCAGACACCCCTTTGTTAGATAGTCTACTCTACATTAAATGTTTGTCAGTGTTTGTTAACTTGTGTATACATGTAGATGTAGATTTTATACTCTACATTTAAATGTTTGTCAGTGTTTGTTAACTTGTGTATACATGTAGATGTAGATTTTATATTATGTCGGTATACTGTAGTCTGCAGGGTATTTAATGGAATGTTGAGTAGGTTAAATTTAGAGGTTTAGAGTATACAGCTTGCCTGGGCCGTGGGGGGGAGTGGTTCCCATGGGCGCTTTCCCTGGTCTAGGAGGAGGGAAGGGTGCACCCCTCGCCTGGAACAGGACCGGAAAACAGGGGTTAAATAAATCAATCATCCCATCTACCAACCAACTCAAACTCGACTCTTCTCTCTGACCACTCCCTTATCTGACTTACAATCTACTCATTCTCAAGGAACCTCTCCTGCCCTTGCCTTCCTCCATCCCCATCCTATCCCCATCATCTCTAAACGCACAGTAAAGCCTGGTTCACTGCCATCGTACCTAGCCAAATTCAGCCTTCTCCCTCCCCTGGCCTCCTCCATTCAGAGGGCCTTTTCTGGTTTTAATTTGGTGCGCTACTCATTCCTTGACCACCAACACTCTTGAACCATTACAACCTCTACTCTGCGTATCCCGCACTGGATAACCCCTCTGGTCCACCTTCTTTAATTGACATGCAATGCCACCTTTGGAAATGGTGCATGACTCTGACCCCCTCTGCCCCCTCTCTTCACCTTATAAGGTTACCCTCCTCTCCTTCACCATGGCTCCTGACTCCGCCAAATCAGTCTATTTCACCAATGAAATCTCTAGTCTTCGCGCCCACCACCACAAACTCTCCTCCACACTATAAGCCATGCTAACTTCCCTCACCCTTGTTTTACCTCCGCTTCCCTATCTGTCAACGACTTTGCTCACTACTCATCTTCAAAAATTGAAAAGATCTGCAATATTCTCTGTACCCTCCTGCAGCTCCCTACTCCCCCCTCCACTCATCTCTTTACTTCTCCTACCCTAACTCTCCCAACAAATTGTCACCCATAATGAATAGCTGCCAACCCTCCTGCGCACTGCTGATTGCGTTCAAGCTAGCAACTGCCCTACCAATCTTTAAAACGCATGCAGCTCACCCCGTCAAACCCACCAAATACCTATCTTTTACTTTTCTTTCCAAGTATTCTAAAATCTGTATTCAAAAGGATACCCGCCTACCTTGATTCTAATTTCTTTCATGGCCCTCTACAATCTGATTTCACAGCTGCCAATCTACCGAATCTGCCCTTTCCCACGTCTATAAATACCGAACATTTGCCCACCACTTGCGGCTTTACTTTCTCCTAATTTTACTTGACCTCTGTGACAGGGTCATGACCCCGTCAAGGGAAGGGAGCAGGGACCCTTCTTAACCTAGTGCAGGAGGCTCCACAGGACAAAAGCCAGTGGTAGCCGTGTCTTCAATGCACGAATTGGGAGTTGAAGTGGGCCTTTGACCCCACCACCCCCATGTTCCAAAACGTCCCTACTGGTACTGTGCTTTATCACCCAATGCCTCTGAGTACATTTTATTCAGTGTTCCCTTTCCCATTTCAGAACTCCAACTCCCACAGTACACCTGGGAGGAACCGAGAAACCTGGACCTGAGCCAGAAGAAAAAAATCAAGAAAAGCCACTAAATGAACTTGTTATTTCCCTGCCAAACAGAAATGAGACCCCAAACAGTCAATCTGACAAACCAACTGGACCCCAGGCAAATGCGGGGTGGTGGTGAGCAGGGGGAGAACAGCAGACAACAAAGTAGAAGTGAGGAGAGGCTCCAGGGGCATATGGGAGACACAGAAATCTTCCCTGAAACTAATTGGCAAAAATACTCACCAACAACTGAGGAAAGCCACAGCGATAGGGAGAATAAGCAGCCGGAACCAACTAAAGAAAGCCACAGGGAGAATGAGCAGTCACAGCCTCTGGTCGCTACCACACGAGAAACTGTTTACAAAGACCTCTTGGGAAAGGGGGAGGGGCTTAGAGGATTTTTTAAAGCCTTTTACCTGTGTAACACAATCCCTGCGGAAAGGACAGGCACAGATTAGCTCCTAGAGTCAGGTAAGCATTGCAGTCAGTACAAGAGGCAAGGGGAGGCAGAAACAGCCAGGACCCCTGTTTAACAGGAGACAGAAGGACAGGGAGAGTGCGGGTTGCAGGGGTGAGGTCAGTGAGAGGTGTGAAGGTGGGCTGAGGGACCAGGTGGATGGCCAGACAAGTGGTATAGAGCTAGCGGCAGAATTTGAGCAGAGTGAAGGTGAGGTCCTTGTGAGAGAGATTTGGGGTTGTTTTACCGCAGATGAAATGTCTGCGACAGAAATGACTGCATGAGAAATGTACATTATACAAAATTGTTCGTACATTTCCATTTCGTATATCCACGGTAAATCAACCCTGAATCTATAGAAACACTAACCCACGCCCACACGCCCACCCCCTACTTACCTTTCATTCCGATGCGCTGTGTCTCTGCAACGCTGGTTCCCTTTCACTTTCGTGATCGGGAACCGGCGCCACAGGGCCCTTCCCTTTTTTTTCCCGTGTTTGCAGGACAGCTGCGGGGGACACAGCCCTTTTTAAAATTATTATTTTCTTTTTTTTCGGGACTGCAGGACAGCTGCGGGGGACACCCCTGCAACCACCGCTCACATTATGGTGAGCAGGATAGACTCTAGACCAAATCCAAATGGCCTACCCAACCAAATGTCAAACTTTTGGTAGGTAGAACCTTTGGTGGCACCTATTTTTGAACTTTTAAATGGGTAGGTCATTTGGATTCAGTCTTTTTGGTGGAAACCGTGAGAGATAGTGGCATCATTTGCGTAGTATAGTGTCAATAGGGGGGCTGTGGAAAAGGTGAGAAGGAAAGATATAGGGAGAAGAGCAGGGCAAAGGGAGAGAGAGTAAGTATGGTAATGAGAGTGCAAGGCGGTAGTGGGAATAGTGGGGAGGGTGGAGTGAAGTGGGAGCAGAGATGAAGTTAGTGGTAAGAAACAGGTGGAAAAAGTGTGGCAAGGCGTGATTAGAAAAGAGCGGTTTAGTGACTGGTGAGGGGAGAGTAATAGTAGTGCAGAGAGGGGCAAGTAGAAGTGCTGAGACGGGAGAGCAGTAGTGGTGTGGAGAGGGGATAGCATTAACGGAATAAGATCAGGATCTGGCGGTAAAGAGAAAGAGGAACATAAGAGGGAAACAGAAGGAAGAGTCGGGTAGAGTGAAGTGAGACAGCAAGTGGAATAGAAGGCGGAGATAAGGGAAGGGTAACAGAGCAACAGAGAGAGAGTAACATCAATGTGCAGAAGACCAAGTGGGGCATGAGTATGTGGAAGGCACAAACTTTTATGTTACATCAAATTAGGGAACTTAGAGTAGGTCAACTTAGATTGCTCCCAAAGGGAGATAGACAGAAAAGATCTTTGCACGTTTAGGCCTCCAGAACCAGTCAGATAGGACCTTAGAGAGTAGGGATTACCGATATCTAAAGACCATCTTAGGGTTGAAGTATGCCTCGGCTGGGGGGGCAACAGCCTGCACTAGACGAGAAAGGGATGGCCCTTAGCAAGCTTAAACCCCTTTTCCAGCCTGGTGCATTCCATTGAACAGATCCACTTGTCTGAAAAAGCATCCACCTGCCCATTCTAAAAATGGAACAATCTACTTGTATTATCATTGACAAGTCTGCTCATATTTGAACAATCTGCACTTCTTAAGTTGCTTAGAGAATTAAAAACTATTGAATCTTCCTGGAGACTCTGCAAGTTATTAAGGCCACCTGTGACACCTCATAGCTGCTTTTGACATGGTGGAGCACTCTTCTTCTGATGCTTGCTGACCTTGGTATTCAAGACACAACTTGGCACGAGTTGACTCTTACCTAGATAAAAGATAAATTCTCCATTTCTTGGAACACAACCACCTCAGAGTCTACTCGCTCTCCTTGTTGAAGTCTCGCAATGCAACATACTTGGCCCCCTACTAGTCACCCTTTATGCCACTTGTCAAAGAATGTCCTCCACATTGCCTCCATCCTGGTGAGTTTTTCCATGAGGAACGTGTTCCTTTTCAGATTCCTACTGCTTGTTAACAAATCCCTGCATGGACCCCCCCCCCAGCTAGCTTAGTTTTCTATTAATTCCCCCAATGCACCCTTTGCTCTAACTCAACTTGCACCCTATCTTGCCCCCTGACCGCCCTGTGCCTTCTCTCGCTTCCACTTATTCCTCCTAGCTTTGCATCACTAAAGCTTACTTTTGACCCACCTTTTACCTACTCCCACGTTATTTCCACCAACCCCAACCTCTCTGATCTGGGTAACTGGATCACAACCAGTCCCCGGTCAACCAGCTGTATTGTCTGCTCTCTCCATGGTATCTGTACATGTACTCCCCATCATTCACCAATCATTTGCTCCCTATCCCCACTCCTAACGTACGGCACCCGATTCATGATTGCCCCGTTGGCGGTGTATTGCTTTGGACTTTTTCAGTGCGATATACCAGTTAACCTCAATAAAAACTTAACTACATGGTTTACATAAAACATTTTGCTCATTCTTTTAAATACATACAAGATCTTAAGAAGAAAAATATATTAAAATAAATATAATGTTTCCCAACAGACATCCATCTTACAGTAGTCAGTACTATAACTATTTGTTAGTCGATATCATCCAGACTGTCAACACTAACGAAATTTGTTTTCCTAACGACAAATTCATCCAAAATATATCATCTCTTAGTGAATCTAAACCATAAACAAAATGACTGTCACAAGAAATATATGTTATATGTACTTAAGGTAGATAAAACACCCCAAAGAAAACCTAACTCCACGGTTTGGGGTTTACCATCAATATTTATACAAAAGGGAGAACAGGTGCATATGTGAAGAATGTTAATTATGATCCATAACCATTGGTCCTGAAAAAATGGACTTAGTACACAATACATTCTTATAAATTTGATCATTTTAATTCTCCAAAATCAATAAAACACTACTAAAAAACTTGTTTAAAAACACATACAATATAACCCAAGATTTTAACCCACATGGTGGGTATAGCAACAACCTAATGGGATAAATTACATCAGAATTAACAACATGTACATTTCAACAAACACATAACAATTACAATGCCGCCCTCTGTACTTAAACAGAGTGTCGATTCACAAACAACCATATCCCGACATGTTTCAGTTCTTTATAGCTTCTCAATGCTTGAACTTTCTTCACATAAGTTCTTCACCACCATGTAACCCCGGGTAGAGAGCACGGCAATCCCAAATGAGGCCACTGTAGTGATACACAAAATTGCAAATTTGCCAATCAGGGCTTTAGATGACAGCATTAGCCGCTGAAAGCCAATAGTTTATTCAAAGTATGTGCCAAAAATGCTGACAGTAGTCTGTTGTAGCACTTCCATTACGCAGTAGTGAGCTAAAAGGAATATGCAGGCCTAGTAGGAGTGGTAGGTCACATTATGCATTGTAGTAGACAGGCAGGGTGAAGGCCCCAGTTCTGTAGCTAATAGACATTATTGGAGTGTTTGGAACATTATGGCACCTATATAGCGCTTAGATAGCCAATCTTAAGCGCTATGAACACTAAACTATGAGTGCATGCCCTTGCTCACATAGGGTTAATTCATCTCGACTTCTCTTAGAATATTCTGCCTTTCTAACTGTAGCCCTGCATGGTTTCGTAAACTAATCTTTCTCTGGCAAGGCACTGATAAGACATTCCTGAGCTTTCGCGCAGATGGGCTCCAAGCAGGTAGGGGCACAGAAAAGGAGCACAGTGGAAATTCACAGAGTTGGGTTTTTCCATGAGCACGCCTATATTTTGCACAGGGAAAGTTCTGGAACTGTGCGTCATGGACTGACAGCACAAGATTATAAAAATGCATGCCCACATGACTCAGGTGGGAGATCGATCTGTGGACTTGGTTCGAGCAAAATCGAGTGTCCGGAACCTGCTGCTCTGTCGGCGCCCTGCAGCGCTGTCCTCTGAGCGGGGCTTGCAACAGCTAGCTTATGAGGACCAGGGTCTCCCAGTGCTGATTGAAGGGGCGTAAGACTGTGTTTCTCTATGTTTCTCTAAGTTCTATGTTTCTCTATATTTTGCATTTCTCTAAGTTTTGTGTTTTGTAATCTTCTCTAACTTGAATCCCAAGATGTTGCTAAAAATTCACTGTTTAGAATAAATGCTAAAACTTTTTGAAGGTGTCATTTGTCACTAGCATGAGTTCACTGCTCGGCACAATAGAACCTGTATTTTGGGCTGAATTGGGTAATTTTTGCTCTCAAGGGCTGGTCCCGAGGAAGATTTTCCCAATATCAAGACAGCCACCTGCACAGAACAAAACCAACACCTCCATATAAGACAGTGAGCTACGTTCTCAATGTAACACACAAAACCTCTAGGCTACACCAATGCGTTGGCTAGAGGACTAGGCCCAGTTCCTAAATAGGCCTGCCCTAAACAAGTTACCACTACTATACCTCTAAGTGTAGCTTTAGTAGTGCAAATGTCGATGTCAAAATCTTCAGACTTCTTCAATCAAGTCTATATTATTATATGGGTTCTCAAGGTACCCCTTCTAATTCCAAGGTCTGTATAAGTGACAAAAATTATAAACAGGAGACATAAATACAACAGTGTCCTCAATACCACGGTATAGTATCAGAACAACGGCGTCTACACCTTATAACCCAACGGTTCCCAATGTGTCTGGTGACTACGCGCAAGTCGCATAGTATACCAAATAGCTAACACCTAATGGCTCGGTCAACACATGTGTGTCAAATGACCACACACACACCCTCTAGTGTGTCAAATAGCTGTACTCTGACAAAAAACACTCACGTCTTCACCTTATAGCCCAAAAATAGATCACCCTAAATGTATCCACATCCAATGTATACACACACCATGCAAAGTACTATGATGCTTAAACCAAAATACCTGCAACAAACAGGCTTCACAGATGTTCGCTTAGGAAATGCTTTAATGTAGATACCGAAGTATCACATGTGAGTAGTCTTTCACGTACAACTCTGCAAAAACAAGTGAACCAATGTATCAATGTTTTAAACAGACCAGTAAACATTGTATCAAACGCTATGACTGGAAATCCAGTGTGTTTAGAAACAAGTAAACCGGCGTACCAGTACATGTCTTAGAACGAAGCGGTAGATATTACACTAAACGCTGCGGCTGGAAAAGAACAGCGTATTAATACAATTTTTGAAAAAAGATTACATTGAACGCTGTGACTGACGGTGCTGCATATAGAGAACAAATGCGGCAGCGTATCAATGCGTATTTCAATAAACGCTTTGGCTGGAGGTCCAGAATATTAAATACCTGATCAAACGGAACTTCAAAAGCTCTCTTGTGGCCACGGCATGTACGGGCAACTTCGTTCTGCCACCACGCTGTGGATTAAACCTAGTGTAGAAACAAAAAATGGACTTGCAACGCCCAAGAGCAGTAATGGAGCTCAAAGAAGGACTCGCCCACAACAGTGGCCTCGTAAACTACAGGAAGTGGATACATCGAGCGTGAAACACACCCTAATCTAAATGGCATATTGAAACAAATACCCGGTGCAGTAAATGTACACCATGACAACACAAATAAAAGATAAGATTACACAGTGGTGAAAAACAACTAAAAGGACAATGTCCCATAATCAACACGAAATGGCATCACAACCCTCAATTAGTTTAATGAAAGCCATGTCCAAATGCTTGCACAATTTTGGCGTTGTAAATTAAAACATTACAAAAGAACATTAGATGACAGGGAATCATGAATTAAAATTGGCATACATATAGACAAAGTCTTACATACATAAAAGCACAGCAGGCTTAGATGTCATGTGCCTGAAGACCATTTACAAGTTCATTTACAGAAATGCAATTCAAATTAAGCCCGTCATTGCAGTGAGGTAGTTAGAAAACAGCAAATATAGAAACCACATAACTCAGATTGACATGTTGCCACTCAACCTCCTCGTTAAGTCCTCCAATATGACTCTGGCACTTAAAAATCATTTTCTGTTCAAAATTTAAAAGTCTGCGATCTATTTCTTGTTTGGTAGTACCATTAATTTTTTGGAGAATGACCCATCTGAAATCTTCATGTGTGTGTTTCATTTCTATAAAGTGTTTCACCATGGGAGCAGCAATCACTTTATTTTTAATGCAGCTCCGATGTTCTATCATTCGTGTTCTGCATTTCCTATTAGTTTTTCCGATATATTTCAGCTCACAGGGACATGTGATCAGATACACCACATTTTCAGAATTGCAATTAGTCATTTCGTTCAACACCCAAGTGCACGATTGATTCAACTTAATTTGTTTGATCTCTTCCGTATATTCACACATCAAGTAATTGCCGCATGGGAAGTGACCTTTTACAGTGGCTAGGCCCCATAAGGTAGTTTGTCTGGGTGCTGATGGCTGTTTTACTGTTATGTCATTCCTAATGAGCCGTTTCTTATATTTTCGCTCTTTCTGAATGCTATAAGAGGAGGTGGAGTGACTTCATCTCGGTACACCTTTTTCCAAGCTTTCTTGATGATACCCTTTATCTTGTAGGACAGATTAGAAAAAGTATTCACAAACACAATACCAGTTTTTCTGTTTTTGTTTTCTCTCTCCTTCTTTTCCAATAAAGACTCACGATTATTATTGAAGGCCCTTTTGGATGATTGTTTTACTAGTCTGGCTGGATACCTACCCCTTACTCAACAATGTGTCTGAAAGCTTTGTTGCACTTTCACTATAGTCCTCATTTCGACTGCTATTCCTCTTGAGCCTAAGAAATTGGCCAAAAGGGAGGTTGTTTAATGTGATTGGCATGGTGACTATTATAATGCAAAAGTGCATTCTTATCCGTTGCTTTCCTATAAGGTTTGACTTTTAACACGCCATTAAAGTGATGCCCCTGTCATGAGAATCCGCCTGAAGCCCAAAGCCAAATGTAACTCCTGGTATGACTCGGATCTCGTCACCCTAAAACGCAAGTGCAGGGTGGCAGAGAGGAAATGGCGTGCTTCATGTTCATCCTCTGACAAACTGGCCTGCCGCCTGCTCCAAAGGCAATACCGTCTCTCCGTTCTCACCAAGAAGAGAGCCCTTATCCAAGCCTGCATCTCTGCGGCATCTAACAACTCGGCCAAACTCTTTAAAATATGCAAGGAGCTTGCCAACCCTGCTGCAGTCTCTACCTCTCCTGTCCCCTCCCAGGCCCTCTGCACTGCACTGGCCTCTCACTTCATCTCTAAAACTCAGGACATCCTGTCCACATTCTCCTCCCTCCCTCTCTTCCCGGCTCTTCCTCTGGCCCTTCTGCAGCCACCCCGCCTCCCTCCTTCTCTGCCTTTCCCCTTTTTTCTGCTGACGAGGTTTCCAGACAAGTCCGATCTATGAAAGTCTCGTCTAAACAGGTTCACCCCTGTTCCTCCAAAACTATCAAGGACCACATTGACTCCCTGGCTCCCGCCCTGGCTGACTTTTGCAACCACTCCTTCGCCTCTGGAGTCTTCCCATCCCCCCCTCAAGCACTCCCTTGTGCACCCTCTTCTCAAGAAACCCTCTTCCGACCCCTCCTGCCTGGCTAACTATCGCCCAATCTCCATCACTCCCTTCCTGGGCAAGCTCCTGGAGAAACTGGCCATCTCCCAGCTTATCCTCCATGCTGAATCTGTTGGTAGTCTTCATGACCATCAATCTGGCTTCAGAGCGGCCAGAAGCACGGAAACTGCTCTCCTGAACATCCGTGAGGACCTGCTCTTGAACCTCGACTCCAACACTCTGTGTGTTCTCATTCTGCTCGATCTCTCTTCTGCCTTTGACACTGTCAACCATGCCATCCTGCTCAACCGTCTCCGTGATAATCTGGGTATCACTGGTCAGGCTCTGGCGTGACTGACCTCTTTCCTTTCCAATCGACCCTCCCAGGTCAAACTTGGGTCCTTCCTCTCTGACATCTTTTTCTCCACCTGTGGTGTTCCCCAGGGATCCAATCTCCCTCCCTGGCTGTTCAACCAGTATCTGGCACTCCTTGCCCACCGCATCGCCGGCCTCTGCCCCAACTTTCAGTGCTATGCGGACGATACCCAGCTCATTTTCAGGCTACCCTCGGCCTCCTCCTCTCCTTCCCTCATCTCTGACTGTCTGTCTGCTATCCAGGAATGGTGTGCCGCCAATGACCTCTGCCTTAATGCCAGTAAGACTGAGATTCTACTCATCGGCACACCCACTCCCACCTTCCCTGCAGCTCTCTGGCCAGCCTCTCTTGGCCCTCTTCCTGCAAGGCAAAAAACCTCGGGGGTCATCTTCGACTCGACACTCTCCTTCTCTCCTCATATATCTGACGTCTCTAAGAAGTCACACTACCAGCTGCACCTCCTCAGAGGTATTCTTCCCTTCCTCTCCTTCCCCCCAGAAGCTCAGTCTCCCGAGCCCTAGTTCTCTCGAAGCTGGACTACTGTAACAGCCTCTATCTAAATCTGCCTGCCTCCACTCTCCGCCCTCTGCAACTCATCCAGAACAGAACTGCGAGACTTGTCCTTGGCCTCAAGCCCAGGGACCGTATGTCTCCAGGACTGAAATCTCTACATTGGCTCCCAGTGGCTGCAAGGATTAAGTTCAAAACCCTCTGCATTGTCCACAAGGCCTTCGGGGGCCTGGGGCCTAAATACCTTCAACTCTCTCTTCCTAAATATCTTCCTTCCCGAGCCCTTCGCTCATCCGTCTCCAACTCCCTCAGGGTCAGCCGCTTCTCGAAGCAACGAGCTGGGGGTAGATCTCTCTCCGTGGCAGGGGCCTCCCTCTGGAACAGCCTTCCTGCCTCCCTGAAACTTGAGGAGAACCATCTCCGGTTCCGGAAGCACCTCAAAACCTTCCTCTTTGCTTCTGCTTTCTCTCTACCTCTCCCCTGCTAAATTCTTCACTGAAACTGGGCCACCCTCACCGACCTCGGTCCTGGGCCCAGCCACTCTCCACTTGCACTGCCTCCCTGGCAACCCCTGCACTGCGGGACTGTCTCTGTATCCCTATAGCCCCTCATTCCCAGCACTTGTCTGCGCTTACCTTGCACTTGCCACCAGCTGGCCCTATTTATTTATTTTTTATTCTACTTACTTTGTACGGCACTTCCCCCTCCCCTTCCCCTTGCACTTTTTCCCTTCCCCCTACCCCTGCACTTGCGCGGTCTGAATGTCACCTGGCCTAGTAGGATCGTTGTCTGTCTTCCCCTTGTTTCCCCCCTCCCTGCCTCGTCGCGCCTTGAAACACTTGTGTATAGGTGCGTTACAAATGCCATATCATATCATAGATTGTAATGTCCAAGAAATTAATTTCCTGTTCACTTATTTCTCGTGTAAATTTTAAGAAAGGATTACATGTATTTAGCCAATCCACAAAAGAAACCGCCTTCTCTTTCGTACCGCGCCATAACACAAAGATGTCATCTATGTAGCGTAGCCACTTTACAAGGTTGGATTTAAAAGGATTAGCATCCGTGTAAATAGATACCTTCTCAAAATACTCGACATACAAATTTGCCAGATTCGGTGCCATGGCCGCCCCCATTGCAGTGCCCTCTGTTTATAGAACACACCCTGAAATTGAAAAAAAATTCTTGGTGAGCGCAAATTCTGCACACCACAAAATGAAACCATTACTAACTGGATGGCCATCTTCTCTTCCATTCAAGATCTCTTCAATAACAGCCAAGGTAGCTCTCTGTGGAAAGACGGTATACAGGGATTGAATATACAGACTGATCAAAAATGTTTCTCCAGGGACAAAAGGAAGGTTCTCTATCTTGTTAATAGCATCCATAGTGTCTCTTAAGTAACTATCCATTTGGACAAATGGTCTTAGGTAAAAATCCACAAACTTGGATAGAGGTTCCAAAATAGAACTGACTCCAGATACTATTGGTCTTCCAGGAGTGTTAGTTCAACCTTTATGGACTTTTGGCAAAATATAAAACACAGGCACCCTTCCCTGATCTCGAATGAGATAATCATGTTCTTGTTTGCTGATCATCTCTAACTCAAAAGCTTTGGAAACCTTCGATCTTATAACTTCCATGAGGTCTGGATCATTAGGAATACGACAATAACTTCTTTTATCGCTCAAAATCCTCAAACACTCTTTCACACAGTCTGAGCTTTAAGTAAAACATAGATTTGCTCTGAAGAAAAAGACCAGAGGAATTTAGTTTATAAACAAAGTATCAAAAAGGGTTTATTGTGCCGAATACAGCATTTTAACAAACAAATTAATTGTGATTTAATCAACTCTTTGAAAAATTATTTACATTGCAGGAGAGTTAAGAACATCATAATTCATACAAATCAACAAATGACAATTATACATTCATCGTCCACACACAGCCATCGTACATACACATTCTATACAATTATCATATCCGACAAAAATACATTTATGATAAAGCCTGTTAAAAATCATAGCTGACAGAAGTTATCGTATATGTATTGTTGTCGGATATGATAATTGTATAGAATGTGTATGTACGATGGCTGTGTGTGGACGAATGAATGTATGATTGATTGTCATTTGTATGAATTATGATGTTCCTAACTCTCCTGCAATGTAAATAATTTTTTAAAGTGTTGATTAAATCACGATTGATTTGTTTGTTAAAATGATGTATCAGGCATAATAAACCATTTTTGATACTTTGTTTATAAACTAAATTGCTCTGGTCTTTTTCTACTGAGCCAATTAGTGATACCAATACCCTAGCCCAAAGTGAAGGGTCTCCTGCGTCTTTCAGAGATACATACAATTAAGTAAAAGATAACACTCAACCGAATGTTGAAGATTCTGAATATTGAGAATCTTTACAAACTCAAAAGAGGGGTTTATCTCGAGGGAACTTTGCCTTAAACCCATAACAACTGATTTGTTGGCAATAAATTAAGACAGTCTCAAAGATTCTTGGATAAGCTACCTTTGGAAATTTAAGACAATACAAGGGAATCTCCCGATATCTTGAAAACACCCTCTTATATTCTGCCATCCTTGATTCAGCACAAAAAAGATTTTAATTCCTTGTCTGATCCCACAGATTAATCCTATGATACAACGTTTTCCTAAAAAATGTAATACCATATTCAGATTCATTAAAATCAACATATTTTAAACCAAACTCCAACCTTATTGCACAAACCGGCGGAGAGGATGGTAAATCCAAGAAAAATCTCAATAAGTAACCTTCCAGTTTACTTAACCAGTTTCACTTTGAAACCAGCACAATTTCTACTCAGGTCACAATGGGCAATATTTTAGATGTATATGCAAATAATAAAAGGTGTCCATGAAAATTCACCATACTCCGTGTTCAATTTATTTTCATCTTCATTAGAAGCATGTGTATTTTATTCCTCAAACGAACGTTAGGAAAAATCAATGGAATGGCTACTGAACATGTTAAAACATAAGTAAATAAATTTAAAATGATTGAAACAGTCTTGAAGATGAAGAGTGCATTGAGTGAAAAGGAATAACGGTAATAGTTGTGTGACGGCTCCATTTTTCTTTCAATGAAACTCAAGAAGAGGGATGTATGCAAAATGTTGGGATAAATGTGTGGAGATGATGTAATATGGTTAAAGGTTTATGTGGTTGTGGCGTCTTTGCTTTCTTCCCTTTTTAAAACATTTTTTAAAAATTAAACAAATTATTGTACTACTGTGATAGGTTGTCCTGCCCATGTTCAAACCCACATGCATGATTTTGATATGTTCCAGATTTAATTATAAAGAATGTTCAGCGAAATTGGTGCTCACCACAGCCATGCATCATTTTAAGCCAATTTGCAGTCTATCTAAAATAATGACAGCATAAGTGAACGGGATAAGGAAACTCTTCCTAATTTTGGGGGATAACTTGCCACCTTTCAAAGTAAATCGGACAGATACAAGTTAAAACAGACAGGGTGCAAAAATACATTGTTACTGCAAGCCCTTTCATGTTGCAATTGGAACAGAATATTCTCCCTGCATACAAACACACATGGTGTCTACATGCAATAACATGTGAAGCTTTAAGTAAACCCTGGGGGATATTCCGATTCTTTGATTTCTACCACAGGTGATCCCTATCAATAGTATCAAACGCAGATCTCTTATCTAAATAAGCAACATATAAAGTTGTGTTTTATAAAAACCCAATATTTTAAACAGTTCAAACTAAAACCGCAAATCTGTGTACCTAAGCCTTTCCTAAAAGCCTGGTGTCTAAAATGTAAAAAAATGAATGTGCATTGACCCAATTCTGAAGCCTTGTTAAAAAAAAAATTAAAAAAAAAAAAAAAAAAAAAAAAAAAAAAAAAAAAAAATCGCATGATGAAAGAAAATTCCATGAATAGCTAGGAGTTGTATCGGATAGTAGTTTGTTGGTAAATCTCGCCCGCCCATTCTTAATCGTAGGAATAATAAGGGATCGAGTCCACAAAGGGGGGGGGGGGAGAGTAGATTTAATACCATTCTCAAATAAATAAGCAAAAACACACGCCCACACTTCCAGATGTCCTATAAATACCCCAGTCATAAGCCAATTTTAGAAATGTTGTCGTAATAAGCATTTCTCAGTAGCTCTTTCCGGCACATTCAATTCAGTCCTTCAGTTTTAGTCAGGCCTTGTAAGTCTCT
Source organism: Ambystoma mexicanum (assembly GCF_040938575.1). NCBI lineage: Eukaryota > Metazoa > Chordata > Amphibia > Caudata > Ambystomatidae > Ambystoma > Ambystoma mexicanum. The sequence continues at coordinate 400,024,690 of NC_090926.1, read as the reverse complement.
AAGAAATAGCCAAAAAGTGCACGAATATAATTATCGAATTTGGGGTTTTCTTTTCCAAAACACCCATACCTATGGTCCAAAGTAGACAAATATTCTATTGCTTGTTTCAATGTATAAGTAAATGTTAGAGGGCAAGTTAATAGGGAGGGCTTATTATTACAGATTTCAATATTCAAATTCTCTAATAAACTATGACTAAACTGCAATATGTTGGTATGAGAGCCACTTACTCTGTTCTTGGCAACATTCACCTTTATATTACCAGAATAAAACGTTTCTCCTTTAATCAGTGTGTCAAAGTTTAACATTAATCAAAGCTATTTATTATCACTAAACTTGGTATACAGCAAAGACAATCCACCTACCAAATTAAAAATAGGTACAGAAACAAAAGCATAACCTAAGGTGTAATGGATGTTTAGAAGAAGCTGCAGTGTGCCCTCTTGTTCTACCATGCAGCATAACGAGGTCCCATGCATCAAATAAGTCCCCCCAAAGAGAAACATCTTCATTAATCTTTTAGGGAAATAAACACAGCTTAAAAGGGAAAGGTCTACCAGCAGTGAGTTGTTGTGATTCCAAACTTATTACATCTGGACACCTCGCATTTAAGTCTCCTAAAACGATAGCATTAAAAGATCAAGTACCACTAAACCATTCCTCTAGGGTTCAGTGGTGGACTGGGAACCAAAAGAGGCCCTGGAAATAATGTTCAAGGTGGCCCGATATTACATATTTTCAGCACGTTTAACCCTTTTCCTATGAGAACATTTGGAAATAAAATAGTTTACCACACGAAAGAGGCCCAGGGTGCAGAGGACTATCGGGAAATATCCAGAGTTCCCTACAGGCAAGTCCACCCCAGTTAGGGTTTGGAATAAAAGTGATTCTCGCACTAATTGACTTAACTTCCGGTTTAATGGACTATACATGCTTATTAAAAGCCAACTTACTTTATACCTGGCCACCGTAACAAATCCTTAGCTTTAAATGGAAATACTGTGCTGATAAGGAGTACTTTAAAGAAATTATCGATCCTCCAGGAGCCGACCCCTCACACTTTTAGTAGCAGGGCTTCAATAACATGTGTATACGTCAATGTCCGGACTACTTGTCAATCAGACTTCCTGAAGACTGGCACTCATTGCGGATTTGCCAGTAACCCGCTGGTAATTCCGGCAGGTTACTGGCAAACCCGCCTTACCGTAACCGACACCCGATATCACGTATTACCAGGATATTAGGGGTGCCATCAACGGCGGTAAGTTCCCATTCCATGGAGTGTCAATAGTCTCCATGGAATTGGTTTACCGCAATCATGGCACCTGTAGTGCCAGTGATTGCAGCAATTATTTGCCGGTAGGGGCAGGTCAGGCCTGCCGCTGGATCAGAGCAGCTACTGGCAAACTCGGAGTGTGCCTGTCCAGTAAAAAATGCTTACCTGCATTTTTTTACCGGCCCGGCACATTCGTAATGAGTCCCAGAATGCTGTAGCCCCTTGAATGATTAGCGAATTGGCCATTCTTAATAAAACTATTAATTCTTCTCGAATTCCATGAAATATTACCCAATTTTTCTAAACCTGTATAGCTCTATGAGAAGTTTTTCTGGTTGAGACACCCGTTACCCACAATAAATAATGCCCACATCAATTGGCTGCTGCAGGTAACCACACATGCCTCGCACAACAATATATTATTTTCTGCATCGCGTAAACTGGTCTCTGTTTTGTCCCATCATCATTCCCTCTTGTTTTTATTTAGTCTAGACCATTTTTGCTAATTCACATGAACGGGTCAATATTCCCTTCTGTGGTATTTTCCCTTGTCCCGTAGGTGAGCACCCAAGTATTCTGCCTCTTAAACTTTCTATGCCTTTTCCTTCTGCGTTAGGAACCTGAGGCCAGTCTAGATGATGCGTAGCCATGTTCCTTTTTCTCTTCGTTGCATACTGTATAATAAATGAGAACGTATATTGCCTGGAATCTCAGTTCTGCACAGTCCAGCTGGGAAGAAGGGGTGTGTCCTTTTGTTTCAGTTCAATGCAGCCCGATGGGCTGAACAAATACTTTACGGTTATTCTGCTTCTTCCAATACAGTCAGTGAGGCTAGGTTACACCATTAATGGTGTCCAATACAAAGTGCCATTTTGTCAAAAACACTTTCTTACGATGGTGCAGATTCTATTTTGTATGGACAAAAGTATGTCGCCTGGTGCTCCTGTGCTGTTGGTCCACTAGGCTTTGACCTACAATTGCATTATTGTAGCTCTGCTGCAATCGCATACCAATTGATTTGACATCAGGATATATATTGGACATCAGATATTGTAATTTTGCAGAATGGAACAAAAGCAACATTCATTTTCAGTGACGTTGTTTGGGTAGCGCTGCGCTTTGACCAGTAGGAGAGGAACTCTTTACTGTGCAATGTTAGGCTCTGGCAAGTTATACTAGGCCAGAGAGCAAAATCCATGCATGCAAATTACAGTCACTTGTCCAAGGCCGCCATTTACCTACCCACTAATACCTCAAAGAAACGCCAACTGCAGAACCGCTCAGACTTACATCGATCATAAACCAACACAACTCAGCACACTCTTTAGAAGTAGCTACAAAGGCAACCTTACACCACATCACAACTGCACCATTGCCATGCTGATGGGTACCAATACAAACGTGCAGGCTGTCTTTAAATCCTATCAGCTTGTCGGTAATGTGACAGGCCCATTGCTCTTCACAATGCACCATTTGCTGCGAATTTGACACGGGTTTTCTCAAACATATCTTTTGGGTGGACTGTAAGGAGGGCCCATGCAAGTAGATTTGCTTGCACCAGTCCCCACCAACACTCTGAAGGTAGTAACTTCCCATCTAGCTAAAAGGATTGGCCCCAACCCACATGAGCCTGCTAAGGCAGAAAAGCTGTAGAGAGAAAACGAAAAAGTAGAGAGGGTAATGTTTTTACGGTATGCGAATGACACTTAACAATTGCTTCCCTGAAGTTGGACATATCCCTGAGACGGGAATTAAACATGTGGAGTTATTTATGCACATCTGGCAATACTGTCTCGCCCGTTTTGCCCGATACGCCGTCGCCTTGTATTATCTGACAAGTCCACGTTAGTCCATTATTACCTGTCACTGTCATGGGGGAAAGGAAGAACTGACACGCTGTCAGTTATTCCTTTCCCCCAAGACAGCACATGCACCCCTCCCGTCTCCACCTGCTCCCTCTCCCCAACTCATCAGTTTCCTGCGAAATTACTTGCCATTCCTCCGGTGTTACCTGTGAGCCCCTGCCCCTTCCCGTGCCCTCTCCTCCGCTGCAGAATGAAGAAGGGGTTCGCTCGCTCCGTCACCCACAGCGCGTTCGCCAAGAGCACCTCCTCCGGGGGCAGGAACATCCCGAGTGGCAGGGGGGGGGGGGGGCGGTGTGGGCCTGTGGGGTGATAGTTGTAGGTGCAAGGGGTGACAAGAATGGCATGCGAAGAAGAAACAGTTCGGAGTCCTTACTAGAGCTACGGGGTGGGGGCAGGGAGGAAGGATGAGGTCCGGGACAATTAATCACTCAATCCGGGGGTGTTGAGTCAAGGAGCGGAGAGCTGACAAGACTGCCGAAGCAGGTACTCCAGGAAGGATACGAACGCCCCGCGAGCCTGGCGGCACTGCTTGCCGGCTTGGATATCCCGCCGCTTCCTGATGCAGGGGCACGGCTGCCCTCCTCACTCTAGGGCGGTGACTGACCGCGGCCTTCGGGCCTGAAACACAAAACAGTGGCGGATAGATGGAGACAGCGCCCTCTGGTGTTCCCGGAAAGTATAGCGACGGGGCGGTCCTGTTACTGACACTCCGCGGGTGCTAAACATAAACAAAGCTCGGTATATTTTACACCACAGCCCGTGCTGCAGCATGCTATTGTCATCCGAATGACACATAACATCACACAAACATTGTCAAAGCAGATACATTATGATATCTAAATACAAGTTTTTGTACTACATTTCCAGGCAGTCTTGCGTGACGCTGCATTTTTTATGTGTCTTGTCTCGTGTGTTATAATTCGGAAAGAAGTATGTATTTGCTGCTCTGTTGTTTTCGGTATTGCATCACTGATCACGAGGCAGATATTTGCCTCCTACTGCATTTTCTCAAGAAGTCATAATTTGCCTTATAGGTTGTGGGAAAAAAAAGAGCTCCCGACTCAGATATCTTTGTCACTACATTCAACAAAAAAAAGTAAAGGTAATAATGACTTGCGCAAAAGTAAAGCCTAGGAACATTGCATATGTTAAGAGACAAATACTCATATGCTGCACTTAAAATCCATCCAGCATAGCTGAACGCTTAACTCACCCTTTTTAATAATGAAATAGTTGATTGTTGATTGTATTGTCTGGTTTTTGTTGCAATGGATGTGGATTTGTATCCAGATATTATATTTTATTGATTGTCTGTTTTGTGAACCGTGCTTCATTTTGCTGTTTTGTTAATATTGAAATAAGGCTTTAATGTGTGAGTTAGGTTGAGATGTATCGAATGCGTGTACCTTAACAATGGGATTTGAAATATTTGTAGGTTTTATGATTTTGATATCCGTCAAGATCTGATGACAGGTCTGCCAACCCAATGTATCACCCACACGGCTCCTCATTCACACTCACTGGACCATGGACCTGAAAAGCAGACACCAGTTGAGGGTACAGAATACACGTATTTATTTTACGTTTTACGTGTCCCTCACTTTTACCGACTCCTCCTCATCCTCTCTCGCTCTCCCTGTGCCCCAGCCTCCCTTCCCACGTGACTTGGGTGTCGACTTCACAAGGACGTCACAACTACCCCTTTCTTAACAAAAGGTTCCTCCTCACTCCATTTCTTCTGTGAGTCTCTGGGGCCTAATTCTCACCCGCTGGGGTCTTTCCATTTGTTTAATCTGCCGTTGATTACTCCCTTCCCTAATGGGTGAACTGACCTGCTCCTCACTGGAGTCCTCTCTGTCTCCTTCATAGGGGGTATCCCACTCCTGTGAACCCAAGACATCATCGAGAGTTTTCGTCATGACGATCCCAGGCATTTTCTTGAAGTATGAGGAATTTCGGGTCACCTCTCTCCTTTCCCCTTCCGCAGTGATGAGAGACCCTTTAACCCAGGTGACAGTCAGGGGTTCTTTACCAAACGCAGTGGTGTGTTTTTGGGTCTGGCTGTGGCGCACAATTACATCTCCTACATCTAGATCATTTTCACGAGTTTTCCTAGCTACATCAGCTCGTTCTTTCATGCTTTCCTTGGCACTCCTCTCCTGCTCCCGCATCCCAGGGTCTCCCGCATAACTCTCTCTGGGAGTCATCATGTGTGGAATTCTTGTGCGTATGTTCCGTCCAAACATCACCTCCGACTGTGCTTTTCCAGTTGTGCTGTGGGGTATGCTGCGATAATCATTCAGCAGCATATATATTATTGTCTCAACAGGCTCTCCTGTCAGTCGTAGTCGTGCAATTTGTAAATTTCTCTTGATGTTGCTCATAAAGCGCTCCATCGTTCTGTTCGCTTGCGGCCATAACGGTGTAATACGTCTGAGTGAAACCCATGTATTCTGCCAATGTTTTAAAGGTCTTACCAGTGAAAGGGGATCCATTATCGGATCGGTCATGCACAGTGGCTCAGGTCAGGTGTGAGGGCTGATTACTGAACATGTGGACATTGTCAGAGCAGTGTTTCCATCTGTGCATCCAACTGTGGAAACCAGACTTTATGCCATAACATCCTCTTGGTGGACACAACGCCTCAGTGTCCCTCATCCAATAGCTCTAGAATCTTCCCTTGTAATGTATGGGGAATGACTAATCTGGTTAGTTTGAGTAACAGTCCTTCTACTGATTTGGCGAGTTCCTCCCTCACTGCCACCAGACTGCTGAGGTCTTGTTGAGTTTCGGGGCTGGCACATACTCCCATGTGCTTCACCTGCTTCCACCTACCGGACTCAATGCATCTGAAAACGATTTGTATGGCGTGATCATTTTCAGTTTCTTGCGCTATGTGGGACAAAGCGACACCCTTTGGGTTGGCTGCTTGCACAATGTAATAAATATATTGATCTGCAATGGGAGGTGTAGGAGTGGGGCTCTTACGTGGATGTCTGGATAGAAAATCAGCCGGATTGTCATCCTTCCCACGACGATGAATGATGCAGAAGCTGTAGACCTGCAGTCTTAATGCCCATTGTGCGATTCTAGGAGGCATTTTTGCTTGCAGGTTCCCATAGATGCAGAGTAGTGCTTGGTGGTCAGTCACTACTGTGAAATGCTTCCCATAAAGGAACAAATGAAAATGTTCACAGGCCCACACTACGGCCAGACCTTCTTTTTCAGCCTGCGAGTATGCTTGTTCCATCCTCGACAGACTTCTACTGGCATAGGAGACAATGTGCGTGTCCCACCATCGCTGGGATCAACCTGCGTCAGGATAGCATCTAACCCCACGGGGCTGGCGTCCTCTACCAATTCTGTTTCCCTTGAGGTGTTGATATAGGCCATATTATTAGCATCTGCAATTCGTTGTCTAATTGTCTCGAATGCCTGCTGACATGCATCAGTCCACACAAACATTGCTTGCTGTTTCGTCAGGGCCCTCAGAGGCTCACTTACGGATGCAAAATCCTAGATGTACCGGGTGCAGTAGCTGGCGAGTCCGAAGAAGGATCTTAAGTCTGATAAATTTGTCGGAGGGTCTACTTCAGTCAAGGCATTCAGTTTCTCTGGTTCAGGGGTCATGCCTTGGGTCAAGAAGATGTGCCCAAAAAACGAAGAGTGTGCTTCCTGAACTCGCATTTCTCTCTGTTTATTGTTAGATGAGCCTCCTCAAGTTCCATGCACACTCTATTAAGGCTGTTGTCATGTTCTTGATCTTGTCCGAAGACACTAGAATGTAATCACTGTAATTTAAACAATTGGGAATATGCTTTATGACATTATGTATTTGTGCCTGGAAAATTTCTGCGGCCGACAAGATTCCAAAACTGAGGCTTTTGTACCTGTAGAGACGCAGATGGGTGACAAATGTGGTTATGTAACTGGACTCTTTGCTCAATTCCAGTTGATGATATCCTTTGTTAAGGTCCAATTTTGAAAATATGGTGGGACCATTTAACATGTGGACCATGTTGTTGATTCGTGGAGCTTGATGCCGCTCTCTGAATATGGCTCCATTCGGCCCCTGCATGTCTACACATATTCTAATGTCCTGCAAGTCCTTTTTGTGCACCAGAACTATCGGTGACACCCACAGAGTGGGGCCTACTGCAGACTCTATGATGTTGACGTCTAGTAGTTTGTGTAATTCTTCGTCAACCTGTTGTTGGATGTTCACTGGAATGCCACGATAATGTTGGGCCACTGGTGCCACCTGTGGGTCTAGGTGGAGATTGAGCTGACGATTCCTTAATTTTCCTAATCCTTTAAATAAGGTAGGAAACAGTTGCTCTATCTTAGCTGATGGGTCTAGGTATTTTTGAGCCATAAGTCTGTACAGTACATGTATGTGGCCCATGTTTATGGCGGTTTTGAAGCTTAATATGCACCCGCTGTCCATGGCAGCCTCCACCACATGCATGGGTATCCTTTTTGTCTGTTTTTTGTATTTAGACTGTGGCATGAAGAATCCTTTGCAGGGTAATTGTGTTTTTTATCCATATGGTTAGATAATTGCTTCTGCTGTTCGTAGTCGGGGAGCATTCGGGAGAGTGTTGTAGACCTCTTCACTTATGACATTTACTGTGGCTCCTGTGTCTACTAGAAATATGGCTGCCATGTCCTTTACTTGAAGGAGCAGTATCGGACTTTGTTCTTTGGCTGTTGGGTTTCCGAGTGCGTAGAGGTAACCTTTTTTTGTGATTCCTCGCAAGGAGTTTCTCTTCTTCTCGAATTTTCTTCTGATGACACGCTGGATCTGCTGTCTGTCTGTGACTGTTCAACCAGTAACGGACATATCTCGTAGGTTTCCTCCTGGACCTTGATGCTGTTGACTTGCTTGATCACCATTCCACTGGTGCTCTCTCCTGTAGCCTTCCATCGGCCCTTCTTATTTATTTTATTTATTTTGCATTTTTAAAGCGCTCACACAGCCCCCAGGCATTGAGGCGCTGTTACAGGAATTGTCAGTTTTTTTAGTTGCGTAATAGTTGTTTTTTTTTTTGTCTTAGTTGCGTATTTATAACGCGCTTAAACACGGATTGAACCTAAGTTGCTTCGTGTCATCTTGCTTCCAAGGCGCGCATGTTGCCGTTAAGCTATCCTCCCGGGACCTTCTGTCTCTCTCTTTCTGCCATCGATGAGGCGACTCGTCGGGTTGGCTTGCTGTTCCCAGAGGACTCTGCATCCATCTATCTCTGCCTTGCGTTGGTCTCCCACCACTTCCTTCACTTTGTGGTTGGCTGCGGTACATGCAACAAACGGCCTTGAAATGGTTGTCCCCGCCACAAGCTGAGCATTGCTGTCCAATGGCCCGGCAGGCCAGAGGCGTAGCCAGGATTGTCTAGCAAGTGGGGCCTGAAGCTAATGTAGTTGGACCCACTGCAGTGACTTCAACATATGTAAGTAGCCATACAATTCTGCTGAGTGGGCATTTACAGGTTTTGGATGGGTCTTGCCCGCTCAGGCCCTACCCTGTCTATGCCTCTGCGGCAGGCACCTTTGTGGGGAAACTCATATCCACAGCGATGGCTCCCCGTTACCTTTGGGCGGTGGAATAGTGTCCAGTTTTTGGACATTTCCATTTTTCCGTGAGAGATTTTGATGTCACTCAGACCCGCTACTTGAAGAGCCAAAGCTGCATCTGATCTTGCCAGGCATAAGATTTCTTCCAGGGATCGAGGCTTCTGTAGCAGTCTCTTTCTGAAATCGGCACATTCACACCCTGCAATAATCTGTGATCCTAGTGCTTCGTCATTCAAGTAATTGTTGAAATCACAGTGCGTGCCTACACATTCATCCTCTTTCAGCTGTTTTGTCATGTGGAACACGTGTTGTTCATAATTCACATTGGTGTGGGGGGGTGAAATAGTCGGTGAGAGCCGTCTTAAGGTTGGTGTAAGTGTCCGTGGTTCCAGTAGGCAGTTCATCTACTATGTCAGACACATTTGGGGTGATGGATAGGGTTAGTAGGCTGTGCTTTTTGTCTTCTTCCAAAGGTCCTATGGCCTTTACGTATACCTCAAAGTCCCTCATCCATCTTCTCCATCTGGGATCTAAACTGCTGATTTCTTATAGGTCAGAATGTGTGGGTAATTGTGTAATCAAATTGTCCTGCAACTCCGAGGGCAGATTTACCTGTGGCATGATAGGCATAGTCAGTTCCTCCTCTTCAGATATGTTGACTTTGAAGCTGACAGTGGAATATGAAGTGCACTCCTCTTAGGTTGGGTATCTCACTTTTGTGTCCCAGGACTCACTGCAACCACCATTGATCAACTTGTGTTTTATGTATTTTAGGTATTCGCTCAGGCGTGAAAATGGCTGATAAGCTGCCTGCACGAGCATCGCTCTGTTCTTTCCCACTTTGTAATACAGTCTAATTGTGCTCACCGACCTCCTCCCTTGTTGCAGCAATGAGGCAGGCGCCTCCTGATGAAACACAGTGCCTTCCACGTGCCACTGCAAGTCACACTCACATGTGATGAAGATAATGACACTTGCGCAGGCAGTGTCGAACCTAGCTCCCGGTCGAAGGACTCACCGGGCCTCCTGCTGCGCCCTGCCCAGATGGCCGCTCCGGCTTCTTCCACTGATCAGCACTGGCGTTTGGGCCGCTCTGCCCACCGACCGCATGCCTCCCGGTGTCCAAATGCACTTCTTGCAGTTTCACGGACAAGTTGGTCTGCAAACACATGCATGCTGACCCCTTCATCGCCACTTTGATATCCGCCCAGGATGTCAGGTCTACCAACCCAGTGTATCACCCACACGGCTCCTCATTCACACTGGACCATGTAAATGAAAAGCAGACACCAGTTGAAGGTACAGAATACATGTCTTTATTTTACGTGTCCCTTACTCTAACCGACTCCTCCTCATCCGCTTCCTCTCCCCCCGTATCCCAGCCGCCCTTCCCACGTGACGTAGGTGTCGACTTCACAAGGACATCACAATGGTGTTTTTCATTAATAAAGAACGTTATTTCGTGAAACTGAACACCACTGAAAAACGAAGTCCTCAACAAATGTGTTCTCCTTATCAATAATATTTACTTCCTTCTCTATTGCCCTTCGAAATGGCAAAGATAATTATTTACACTCTCTTTGCTTCTCAAACCTCTTCCCAAGACAACTTTTCTCTGCACTAAATAAATATCAATCCTTAAACTCTCTAAGTCTTGATGATTTGTCTTCCTTCTTTAGCACCACGGTTGATGTTCACTTAATCTAAGTGAAGTTGTCCAGGTTTCTGCAGCTCCTTTTCTAATGCCCCCATTGGGAAATATTGTTTGTATTTTTTCTCTTTGATTGATGAGTCTAAGGTTAACCAACTCATTCTCAGCTTCATCCTACCACAGCTCCTTTTGATACCTTACTTGCCTCTACGACTAAGTCTATTCTTCCTGCTCTTTCTTCTTAATTGATTGGTTTTTCTAATGTTTGACTTCAATCTGTTTTTCAAGACTTTTGAAAAGCCCAGTTATTCATTTGTTAAAAAATCTAATTTAATTCCTGAAAATCTTTCTAATTATCATTCTATATCTCTTTTGCTATATTGCTCTAAACTTCTAGAAAGGCTGTTTCACCCTCAATTATTATTTTATCCCAATTTGCATAGTCAATTTGTACCTTTTCATTCTGGAATTCATCCTGGTAATTTAACTGAGACTGCTTGCTTGGCCACCGCAGACTCCAAACTGCATGCTTGTCATCATAATCTCATCTTTTCTGGTGTTGTTGGATCTCAGTGTGGTTTTTGACACGGTTGATCATTCTGCTTTGCTTTGTTGTCTTTCTACTCTAGGATTCTCTAGTTCTGTCTTTTAGTGATTTTCATCTCAACTTCATAATTATTCTTTTTCTGTATGTTGGTCGAAATTCATCTTCTCAATTTCTCCCATTTGGTGTTCCTCAAGGTTCAGTCCTGGGGCCTCTTCTTCACACATTATGTACATTTCCACTTGCTATGTCTATCCTAGATTTTGGCTTTAAAGACCATTTGTACACAGACGACAATCAGATCTTTTTGCCCTTTCCTTCCTTTTCTGATGATCTTCATCAGCATTTGTTTACCTGTTTATCTGCCATCAATGAATTAACTAATGGATTAATAAAAATAAACAGACTTTTTTTTCTTTCCACTATCTTCCCGATTTTCATCCCCTGTATTTCTCTTTCCTTCCTTTCTCAAAATATGCTCATAGTTTAGGTTTAATTTTCTATATCAGTTTTTCTTGCCAGTATCATATTCTAACTCTAGTTAGAGCTTGTCATTTTCAGCTGTATGATATTGGCAAGATTTGTCATCTTTTTATCTTTTTTGCTACTGATTGGTGCAAGTGCTTTTTTTGTCTTGAATGTCTATTATTGCGCTTGGATTGCCCGATTATGCTATCATTACTCTTTGATCTGTTCTGTATTCTGCAGTTCATATTCTTTTTTGTCTAAATTTGTCATCCTATATGTCTCATTTTCTAGCTCAGCTCCATTGCTTTCTATTCCTGCTAGGGTTGAATGACATTTTCTATGCATTTTGTTTTAACTTTGTTCATGCTTTGACCATCAGTTATCTTTGTTATTTCATTTCCTTATAGCGACCATCTTGCTTACTTTGTTGTGCCTCTCAGTTTCTTCTTTCTTCTAAGCGCCCACTCTGTGCTTCTTCTCGTTTCATTCATTTCGCTTACTGGCTCCTGAACTGTGGAAATCTTTGCTTTTTGATATTTATTCTTCTTCTACCCTTTCCTTATTTAAAAAGAGTTTAAAGTCCTTTCCTTATTTATATTTCTTAAAGGATTATTGGATTATTTATTCTTCAAATTAACGTTTTAGGCTTGTAATTGTTGACTATATTTGTGCATCTTGTTTGATCAAATGTGGTCATACATTTGCATGTGTTCATTAAATTTGGAGGATGTGACAAGCCTTCTCAGGGGGATACATACATGACCCTGCCATGAATGAGTGACTGTCCATCAAGGAGACAATAAAATCACATGAAATGCTTGTGACTGTATGATTGTGTAATCCCAGTAGCGACCATGTCAAAACCAGACATGGCCTGTATTTAGTTTTTCAATTGACAGCAGGCTTCTGGGGCCCACATGTGTGTTGTTTTGAACCAGAAGGGAATGCTGTTGAAAAACCACCCCTGCCTGTTTCAACTTTGGGTTCCAACAGCTGCGTCCAGAAATACACATGTGACCTTTGAAGCTGCCCTGTTGTCGCTGGAAGGCAGCTTCTGAGAATGTCAGCAGTCAGTAACAGCAAAGGTATATGGTTGCCCTATGCTTTTTGACATGGAGTCTTATATAAGTGGGGTCTGATTGGCAGAACTTACTTTCAGAAACAGAATTATTAACATCATTTTGTAACTACTAATCAAAAAAGCGTATGCTCTCTCCCCTTTGCAGATGGCATTCCCCTAATGTCCAAACCTAGCTTTTCTCATACACTTGCTGGACATTCCATGTTTGGCAATGGCTCTTGTGCTAGTCACTGGCACTTGTAAAAGCAACCAGTATTTTTCTCTAATTATACCTTTGGTGAGCGTGGGAGCAAAATGCCCTTCACGAGCCACCACTATTATCGCTGGAATGGAAGCATTTGAGTGTTATGACTTCTGATTACGTAAAAGGATGCTGTTCTGCACAAAAATCTCATCTGCACTTTTTAGTATGGTTGGTTCACCATGGGTACGTTTAACCTTTCATAGCAAAGGATTTGACTGTTTATTATTTTCTCATAGCAAAGGTGTTGACTCTGCTAATTATTTCCTCACATTCCATGTTTTCTCTCATGAATGTTACTCAATCACTGACCTTTTCTGAAATATGGGCACAGAATCAGCATTGGTATTCCGCTTGCCTAGTATATGTTACACGTCAATTGTACATTCTTGAAGTTTTGCTGCAAGCCTGGGGTTGCATGTGTGGGTTCCTCTTAGAAAAACATCAATTTGTGAATAGTGTTAATTCCTTTCCCCATACATATGATCGAAAATAAACTGTGGCATATGCACAAGCTAGCATCTCTTTTTCAATGACTGAGTAGTTCATTTCTGCATTGGTGTCTGATTTTGAAGCTAAGGCTACTACGCTTCAACCTGATTTCTGCTGTTGCATTCAACTAGCACCGTCACAGGGGCGTGGCTTGAAGTGCCAGCTTTGCGGTCACTTCCGTGAAAGCATCTGTGTGAAGCCTGTATTAAATAGAGCCATTGACGGTCCCAGTGTCTTGCCAATGTCCATGAATCCAGGACATTGTCAATGAATTAGGAGCGAACACCCAGGGCGAGCAGAGATGCCGAAAACCACCCAGGAGCTGAGAAATCAACATCAATGGTTCTGTTGCGCACACGGCGGAGCCCACTTGCTGGAGCAGTGATGCTACCGCCACCTGGCTTCTTTCCCCGGGCACTGTGTCCTCCCTTGCAGGGAGCAAAGTCTGAGGTGGGGCCCTGCCAGGCGGAACAGCTGTAAGGAGCATAGCAGCACACCGGTGTCGGAGTGTGGCAACGGAGGAGAGCCCTAATGTGAACCCATCGCTTGCAGCCTGCAGTCAGAGGAAACTGGAGGCGAGCCCCCCTCCCCGCCCGTGGTCGGCAGTCGGCGCTCAGCTGCAGGGAAAGTGCCATATGGCTGGCCCCTCTGTGTCAAGCGGCCCGGTAACAAAACCTCCTAGGGCTTTCTAATTGGGGGAGTGGCCTGGAGGGACTAAGCACGGGACCTCGGTGGAGTGCCCACCTCTGGGCCTTACCTGCTGCGCCCATTCCCTTAAGCCCAGGGGTAGGAGGGGTGTGGCTGATCTGAAGCACACTGCTGCTCCGGATGAGAAAAGAAGGAATTTGGGAGCTGCCTGGGGGCTGGCTACTTAATGCAAGCTCAGAGGGAAGCCCTCAACAGCACTAGTCATGGCCAAGCAACAGAAGCTACATAAAAACACAGGCATCGCCTCACTCCTACAACTCAAAGACAAAGGGAAATAGACAGAGTCCCTAGCTAGTTCCCCGGAGTGCCCCACTGGATCCCTAGCCACAAAAGAAGAGCTTCACTCCTTCATGTCAGAGATCAAGTTGGAATTTCACTATTGCCTGACTGAGATCTCGACGAAACTTGACTGAGTGGTTCAACAGCCTCAAGAGGCAGAACGAAGGCTTGCTGAGGTTGAATACCACTCTATAGAACAGTCAACCTTAGTGGCAGAGCTACAATGCAGGATCCATGTGCTGGAAGGAAAGAGCAAAGCCATGGAGAGTAAACAAGACGACATGGAGAATAGAGCCCGCAGGGACAACCTCAGGGTCAGAGGAGTCCCATCCTCGTTTACAGATCAGGCCCTGGGTGACTACGTAGGAAACCTCTTCCAGACATCATCGCGACAAGACGATGCTTCTTCTAGACCGTACCCACCGACTGAGGTCTTGCAGGGGGACGTCCTCAGTTCACCAGATGAGATTACAAGGGTCCACTTTTTCACAGTGAAACAGGAGATCCAAACGGCAAGCCAGTCCCAGGGCGAATTAACTTATCAAGGGACATCGGTACAGATCTTCAAGGACCTTGCAACAGCAACGGTACAGAGGAAAAGAACTCTTAGACTGCTGACCACCTACTTGCAAGATCAAAAGATCAAATACCTCTGGTTTTCCCCCTCCACATTGCAGTTCACCTATGGAGATGCAACCCGGACCGTTAACTCTCTGGAAGAGGCCAAGGACATCTTGCGGGAGACCACCCCTGACATAGAGGATGACTCTCCCTCGGAACCCCTTAGGCCTAAGAAGCGAGATGCCCCAAAACCAAAAAGTAACACTTGGGCAAAGGTGACTAATGGACGAAGCCTGGCACTCCTCCGCAGCTCCACTGAATTTCTCATGCACTCCAGCTGAGCCCTCCCTCCAACTGGCAGTCACACTGTATTCATGCTGGTAACACCCTTGAAGCTCTTACTTCGGGACTCTGGCTTCACATGGCCTATGCCTGGCCAGGAGTGCAATGACTCTCGGACGTCTACAGGGCGATATGTCCAGTTCTAATTTTGTTTTCCAGTTACGGTTGATAAGTTGAGTTGAAAAGTTAAAAACCTGGTTGCCACCTGGGGATAAAGCTACGGTGGAGCTAAATGATGAGTGAAAGTCTCTTGGATCCCATCTCTCCTGCGGCAGACTAGATCTCCCAAAGGACCTCACCACCTCATCAGAAATTGAACTTTGTCACACTCAACGTGAAGGGCTTAAACCCCCCCAGTTACACACAAATCAACACTACAACATTTAAAGGACCTAAACAGTTATGTGGCATTCTTGCAAGAAACTAATTTGGTTCCAACAGACTTCTCCCGCCTGCACAACGGGGACTTTCCGAAATGCTACTTGGCCTCATGTGGTTCCAAAAAAGGTGGCACTGCTATCCTCCTGGCTAAGATTACCCCATTTATAGAACTGAAGACTTTACTCAGTCCGGAGGGGTGCTACACCGGAGTGAAAGGTATGCTCTTTGGTCAGCTTTATTCCTTGGTCTCTATTTATGCCCCTAATGAGGGAAATGGAAGCTAATCTTCTCCCCTTTCTTGAGGGGCAGGTGATCATTGGGGGAGATTTCAACAGGGTTCCCGACCCGCTGCTCTACACCAACCCTCGTCGAAAGACTTTAAGATTGCCCTGGGGCTGCTCCACTTCTTCAGGTCCCTTGGGGTGGTTAACACTTGGAGGATCTTACATCCAGACGAGAAGGATTTTTTTTTCTCTCATGTCCACCGTACGTCCTCTGGAATAGACTTATTGCTGGCTACCCCCCAGCTACTGACATTTGTCGACGAGGTGACCATAAAGCTGAGGGTACTTTTGGATCATCATGCTCCCATTTTCCTTACGGCCCGAATTCAAGAACACCCCCAGGCCCCAATGGAGTTTATATGCCCCTCTTCTGAATGACATGGCTCTCCAGGACGATATTGCTAAAGCTAACCAGAACTACTTCCAAGAGAACCCTACTAACCTCACTTCGACAACCACCACTTGCGACGAGGAAGGCGGTAATTAAGGGGGAGATAATAGCCCACGCTGCCGCCTACTGGAAGCGTAGATCAGAGATACAAGCTTGGCTGGAATGAAAGATTATGGAAGCAGAATGCAGGCATAAAAAGCGATGGTTCCCCAAGAACCATCGGTCCCTTCAGGTAGCCCGAAATAAATTAGAAGTCCTTTATGCTGAAGAAACTGTATGGTCTCTGTTCCAGATGAAACAGGTATACTATGCCAAAAGCAATAAAGCAAACAAATTCCTGGTAAGAAATGTAATTCTGGGCCTTCGGGATCCACTAGGTGCTGTTCAATACGCTGAAGAGGTAAAATTGCAATTAGTGGCCTCACATCTCATCGGAACTATGTCAGCTATCTCCCGGATCCCATTTAAACAGAAGCAATATATAGAGGGGGCCACCGTTTCGCACCCCTCAGAAGCAGATTGCTAAGCTCTGGAAGCACCAATTACTCACGATTAAGTAGACTCAGTAATGAAATCCTTAAAATCAAGGGCCCCTGGCCCGGATGGCTTCTCGGTTAGGTTTTACAAAAATGTCCAGCCCCAACTTTTGGCACCCCTCACGGCCCTTTATAACTCTTTCCGCCACTCTGGCTTCACTACCCCATCTATGCAGACCTCATCCACCATTTTGCTGTTAAAGCCGGGGACGGACCCAAAAGATTGTGCTTCCTACAAGCCGATCTACTTGCTCAATATAGATGCCAATATCTATTCTAAAGTGCGGGCAAACCGCCTTGCCAGAGCACTGCCCACAATTATCGACTCGGACCAAACATGCTTTGTCCTTGACAGATCAAGGGGTGACAACAATCTTCGGGCCCTAAATTTGGTGGAAATGACAGCCGTAGAGCACCACAAACTTGCACTTCTGGCTTTGGACACAACAAAAGCGTTCGGCAAAGAAGACTGGACCTTCCTACATTTCCCTCTCGAAGCATTTCGGTTTGGACTGTTCTTTTGGAAAATGGTTCTAGCCAACTATAATGCCCCTAAGACCTCTTTGTGGGTTAACTCAAGGCACACAGCCTCTATTTCTCTTATGTGCGGCATAGTAAGGGGGATAGGGTGCCCCTTTCCCCCTTACTATTCAACCTGATCATGGAACCCCTTGCCCAAAGGGTTCATCTCAACCCCGCCATCTTGGTAGGCCATAAATAACACAAGCTGTCACTTTACGCAAATGACTTGATGCTTAACCTAACACGCGTCCAACCTTCCCTGCAGCAAGCAGTCCTAGAGTTGAATTCCTTTGGCCGGGTGGCAGATTTTATTTTACAAAAAAAGGGGGGTGCCCCCTGCGTGTTCAGTGGGAGTTCGGGGCAAAGTACAAAGGAAACACAAGGTTTTAACTCTCACTATTAGTTGACCAAGCAATTATGGTCTCGGTTCAGGTTCACTTTTCCCAACCACTAAATGTTCTGCTTCGTAAGAAGTCAGAAAGAAAATAGGAAAATGCCAAGGAGAACAAGTAGGGCAAACACAGAAAATATATTCAGTCATACATTTTATTAATTGATATAAACAGAAAGAAATAAATTGTTAAAATGAATAATGTTATTCATTGTTCTGAGTAAAGAAATTTTATACAGTGATACTTATGGGCAATACCAAACAGAATTTGCCCATAAAATGTTCAGAGAAATTTAGTCACAAAAAGCAAAAACCGATCTCTTGAATGGTTAACATTTATAAAATAGAATGATTAAAGAATAAATACAAAAAAGGGAAAAAAAGAAAAGCAATTATTTTCACATTGAAGCAAACAAAGTACACAGTTAGATTAAGATGTCTTGCATTGTTGAATCAAACTTTTTGTTGAGCAAAGGTAACTATCCTTTGTACATACTCATGATCAGAGTCTGATCATGCTGGGTGAAGCTGCCTACGTGCCAGTTTTTAACCTGTAAATAATTGTTATGAACACAGATCATCAGTAAATTACTGTTTAGAACTTTAGAGCTGTGTTAACGGCACGTTTCGGCTTTAGAGCCATTAGTCTTGGCCTTGATTGAAGAGCCTTCCTCAGGGCGAATAGATCTATAAGGGACCTAAAAAAACAAAAGGAAAAATAATAAAGAAAAGCGGTTTGGAGGGAAGGCAGATGTGTAATTAAACACATTCCAAAACATGCACTAAATGCTGTTGGCCCCAGTTTGTAAACTGGATTTTCCATTTTCATAAAACATGATGGGAACATGATAATGCTAAGGAGTTTAAACATCAAGGTGAAAGCTACTGCACCAAACTCACCCTGTATGTGGCACAGGGTAGAGCAGAGGTTATCAGCCTATGGGATTTGTCGGTTGCGGGTGCCTCAAAAACCTGGGTCTGCAAGGGTTGGGTCCTCGAGTGGGTCCCCAATATCCAGTATGATTTAGGATGAACTCACTCTGTAAAGGAAAAAGAGTGGGATGGAGAAGGAAAGCTCCATTTATTGCAGATTGATGTTGTGAAAAGATAAAAAACTTTAGCGATGCAACGAAGAAATGCAAATGGAATAGAGATGCATCGGGATATGGAGAAGACCCCAAAATGGAATACTCAGAGGGAAGGTATTGCTCAAAAAGATAGACCCAGTGGCAGCACCCATTACTACCATGACTAGGCAGCCATGTAGGAGTTTGTGATAAGGAGAAGAAAAGAGGAGGGCAACAGAATTACCCTGAAGTTAAAAAGGCAACAGAATTACAAAACTACCTTAAAGTAGAAATCATGGAACCCATAACATGCTGAAGTCCAGGGCCATGCGATGCAATTGTCGCAGGGTAAATCTGCCCTTATGGTGAGGGCCATCTCGGAGCTGGCAGAATCCTGTGTCACACGTAGTGGCAAGATGTCTGGAGACATAGAGAGGACACGCATGTTAAAAGCGTGAAAAGTTACAAACGTAACCATCAGAGGATACATAAGAAGCGCGTGGACTTAGCACCCGGAAAAACAGGTTATCGGATACTTACGATCGATCAGTCAATACAGGAAACAAAAGAAGTGCGCGAGGCATCAAGGGGTGAGCAGTTGTTTCGCGGCCGTGTAGGTAAACGAGTGCGAGGCGTCTCGTAGTTATGGAGACCCTGGGTTGAGTGCGGACCCATGATGCCGTGCGAGTGGAAGATACCAACTTGCTAGTTTACAAGGGGTAGAGTGCTCGCTCTGTCTTACATGTTCATAGACGTGTGTGTTTTGCACGTTTATGAGAAAATGGCATGAACAGAGAAAGAGGAGAAAAGTCAAGAATATAGCATGGAGTGGGCCCAGCCTATGATGAATGTGTTATTCTGCGACATGGAGAGAGTCCACTAAGGCTGAATGGAATGCGCCTCGCGTTGGGAGTCAACAAGTATCAAGGCTAGGTTGCTAGGATACCGGACTCGAGGAAGCTAGTAGATGTGAAGGGAGTTGTCGGCAGGCGACTGCAGAACGCAGCAATAAATTGCCGGGTAGGAGAAAGTGAATGTCTCTATAGCGCACTGGATGTGGGTGCGTACTCCATGTGGAGAGGATGATGGTCATGTACTGCAGTGAGGAAAGTGTATTACCAGAATGAAGAGAATTCATATGTTTGTTGTGTGCTAAGTCGGAAAACTGGGCAGCACCCCTTATGGCATACTGATCAAGAAGTCATTAAAAAAGGGCAATTGTGTTGCCGCAATGTACAAGTGCTAATATACATGTGGCATGTGGGTCAAGTATCAATCACCACGGCACAGAGAACAACAGGCCGTGCCGACCTAAAAATAAAGGTTATGTAATTAAGTAGGACAAATATATTCCTCGTTGAGGCCATGATGGAAGGAATCAATTCTATATATCCACTGGGCCTCTTTCTGTAGCAGACTCATTTTGAGATTTGTGGAGGAAATGATGGTGTCTACCACCCACCACAAAATGTCGTCTGCTGTGTGTTTGTTTTCCAAGTAGTGTTTAACCAAGGGGGCACTTTCGTTCTTGCACCTAATTCGGGAGCGATGTTCGCAAATACGAATGTGGACTGGTCTTTCTGTTTGTCCAACATATCTCAAACCTCACGGACATTCTATAATGTAAATGGCGTTTTTAGTTTTGCAATTTGTCATGCTTTTCAAATTCCATAGTCTGTCGTTGATCTTAAAAACTTTGATCTTTTTGGTGAATTTGAATGAAGTGCAGTTACCACAAGGAAAATGTCCCACCGGTGATCTCAGATCCCATAGACCAAGTCTAGGAGCGGGGTTGGTGAATTTGGAATGCACCAGCTAGTCTCAGAGATTTTTGCCCCGCTTGTATGCGAAGCGTGGTGTGGGTTCATTCGGGAGACACAATTTGGCCACAGTCCAATGTTTAGTTATGGACTTGCGAATAAGTGGTGTATGGGCGCCATGTGTGATGACACAAGTCGTTCTTGGTTCCTCGTTGCTAGTAGTATTTTTATTTAGCAGGAGTGTGTCCCTGTTGGAGAATCTTGCTCTTTTTCTTGATCTAGATATTACATGATGTGGATACCCTCTCTCCGTCAGCCTGTGATCGAGATCATTGGCATGGAAATAGAAGTCCTCTAGTTCCGTACAGTTCCTTCTAATGCGAAGGTATTGTCCATAGGGTAAATTTTCCCTAATGTGCCTCGGGTGGTCGCTTTTGAAATGCAAAAGTGTATTTCTATCGCTTGGTTTGCGAAAAAGATTGCATTTCAGGGAACCATTATTTATTTGGATTTTAAGATCAAGAAAACTGATTTCCGAATTGTTGCATTCCATGGTGAATTGGATGTTTTGGTCAACATTGTTAAGCCAATCAACAAAATTTTGTAAATCTAATTTAGAGCCTGCCCAGATGCAGAGAATATCATCTATGTACCTTTTCCAAATTTTGATGTGGTTTTTGAAAGGATTTTTCTCGGATAGAATATTAGTCTTCTCAAAGTCTGCCATAAACAATATAGCTAGACTTGGTGCAAAACTTACCCCCATAGCTGTCCCTTTACATTGGAAATAGAATTGGCCATCAAACTCAAAGTAGTTTTTGGATAGGGCAAGTGTGAGGAGTTCTACAATAAAGTTTGCTGGAACCCTTGTTTGGGCATCAGAATTGGTCAGATATCTATGAATGCACTCTATAGCCAGTTCCTGTGGAATACTGGTATATAATGAGCAAATGTCTAGGGTCACTAGGAGTTGAGAGCTACTGTCAAAATCAATACCCTCAAAAATTTGGATGGTTTGGGTTGTGTCCCTTAAGAATGTCTCTGTGTTAGTACTCAGTGGTTTGAGAAAAACATCTATGAATTTACAGATGGGTTCTAGCACTGAACCACATCCTGAGACGATAGGTCGTCCAGGTGGGTTTTGCAGATTTTTGTGAATTTTGGGTAGGGCGTAAATGGATGGTATGCGTTCCTGGTTGGTCGTCAGGTAATCAAATCAAAGTCTGCCTCGGTTTCCAATATCGCCTCATCCTGAAAGAAAACTTTGAGCCGTACAGATCGAAAGAATTTTCTAATGTCTAGTTCGGTGCGGTACCAATCTGTTTTTTGAGTGGGTACATATGATAGGCCCTTACTCAGGACAGATGACTGCGCTTCAGTGAGGGTGATGTCAGCTAAATTGAAAATAGGGATGATAGGATCGCTTAATGTGTTCGTCGTCTGCGTCCTCTGCTGCGCATCATGGGAGTGAACTGGTGGAACCATGGGGGGCCCCAACCGGGTCCTGCCAGCATTGGGCCACTTCCTAAAAAAGGCTGTTGGGGGTATTGGGGTTGATTGAAATTCCCCCGGGGTCTCATTTTGTTCTGTCGACCTTGGTTGTCTGAGCCACTGCTGCTCGTATTCGAAAAAGAAACCCATTTCTTTTTCTGGCGGTTATTTGTTTGAGATGACTTAGCCGCCTCTATGGCTTTGTCCATGGTATAGGGAAAAATGTCTTTGTATTTTAAGTCCTGTATGTCTTTATTTAGTTTTTTTGTTTTTTTCGAAATATTAAAATTTTTGAAGTCTTCTAGTAATTTATTTGTGGCTGTGAGTTGTTCTTGTGCATCCCTAATGTTTTTGTTATTGAGAAAAATGTGTTCTTCTTTTTCAAGGTCTTTTTGTATTTCTTTACTGATTCTCTGTGCAGTTGTAATAGTTAGTACCATAAGGTCTCTACTGCATTTTATGGCTATGTGGCTAAATGTCATAGTATATTCTTTGTCTGTCAAGAAAAGGCAGGGTTCATTTCTGACAATTAAACCCGCCGGGATTGTATCTGTTCGCAAATATTCTCGCAAGAAATGGCCGTGCAATTCTGTACGAAATTGCTTTTTCTTAAGTTTCAAAAGGTCAGCACTTCTCGAAGCTGTGTGGCCAACTGGTTTCAGTCCTTTGGGATCAAACAGGGAAGGTCCTTTTATGATTTCTGCTGTTTCTTCAACAGAGTAGCCGAAGGTTTGACCTTCGGCCATAGTATGTCACAATTGATTTTCAAAAGAGGATATGGGCAGATGTACTCGAGGACTCAAAGCGTTGCAGAAAAACCAGTGAGGAGGCAACTCGCACACCGTGATGGAAACAAATCAAAGCAGTTATCTGGAGCTAGTTTATAAAAACTTAGCTATATTCTAATATGAATTAGATGAATCTATGAACCCTCCCCAGGCGACCAGGGTTGCTAGAAATATTTTACAAAAAAAGGGGGTGCCCCCTGCGTGTTCAGTGGGAGTTCGGGGCAAAGTACAAAGGAAATACAAGGTTTTAACTCTCACTATTAGTTGACCAAGCAATTATG
This sequence comes from Ambystoma mexicanum, assembly GCF_040938575.1. Classification (NCBI taxonomy): domain Eukaryota; kingdom Metazoa; phylum Chordata; class Amphibia; order Caudata; family Ambystomatidae; genus Ambystoma; species Ambystoma mexicanum. Next base: position 400,001,719 of record NC_090926.1, on the reverse strand, counting down.
GTCTCGGTTCAGGTTCACTTTTCCCAACCACTAAATGTTCTGCTTTGTAAGAAGTCAGAAAGAAAATAGGAAAATGTCAAGGAGAACAAGTAGGGCAAAGACAGAAAATATATTCAGTCATACATTTTATTAATTGATATAAACAGAAAGAAAAAAATTGTTAAAATGAATAATGTTATTCATTGTTCTGAGTAAAGAAATGTTATACAGTGATACTTATGGGCAATACCAAACAGAATTTGCCCATAAAATGTTCAGAGAAATTTAGTCACAAAAAGCAAAAACCGATCTCTTGAATGGTTAACATTTATAAAATAGAATGATTCAAGAATAAATACAAACAAGGGAAAAAAAGAAAAGCAATTATTTTCACATTGAAGCAAACAAAGTACACAGTTAGATTAAGATGTCTTGCATTGTTGAATCAAACTTTTTGTTGAGCAAAGGTAACTATCCTTTGTACATACTCATGATCAGAGTCTGATCATGCTGGGTGAAGCTGCCTATGTGCCAGTTTTTAACCTGTAAATAATTGTTATGAACACGGATCATCAGTAAATTACTGTTTAGAACTTTAGAGCTGTGTTAACGGCACGTTTCGGCTTTAGAGCCATTAGTCTTGGCCTTGATTGAAGAGCCTTCCTCAGGGCGAATAGATCTATAAGGGATCTAAAAAAACAAAAGGAAAAATAATAAAGAAAAGCGGTTTGGAGGGAAGGCAGATGTGTAATTAAACACATTCCAAAACATGCACTAAATGCTGTTGGCCCCAGTTTGTAATCTGGATTTTCCATTTTCATAAAACATGATGGGAACATGATAATGCTAAGGAGTTTAAACATCAAGGTGAAAGCTACTGCACTGAACTCACCGTGTATGTGGCACAGGGTAGTGCAGAGGTTATCAGCCTATGGGATTGTCGGTTGCGGGTGCCTCAAAAACCTGGGTCTGCAAGGGTTGGGTCCTCGAGTAGCTACCCAATATCCGGTATGATTTAGGATGAACTCACTCTGTAAAGAAAAAAGAGTGGGATGGAGAAGGAAAGCTCCATTTATTGCAGATTGATGTTGTGAAAAGATAAAAAACTTTAGCGATGCAACGAAGAAATGCAAATGGAATAGAGATGCATCGGGATATGGAGAAGACCCCAAAATGGAATACTCAGAGGGAAGGTAGTGGCAGGTTTTGACATTAAATAGTCTTGGGAGTGGGACTAACTGCCGAAGAGATTAAAACTCAACCCATCTGCCCAATTAAATGGAGCAAGAAATTGATAGAATACTTGGGGGTCCATATCCCAGCCTACTCTGGAGAGCTTTCTGCTGCCAATTTCCTACTCCTTTTTAAAGAGGTAGTGGACGACCTTGATAGATGGTCTAGCCAAGAGATCTCTCTGATGGGGTGCATTACGGTCTGTAAAATGAACCTGCTCCCCCAGTTCCTATATGCTTGCTCATCACTCCCAGTGAAGATCCCACAGAAGCCCCTTCTCCAGTTGCAACAAAAACTGTTTCAATGTATTTGGTGGGGGAAAAAAGCCAGGATTCCCAAGAGGGTAATGATGGGCAACTCCCATCTGTGAGTACTGGGAGTTCTGCATCTCTGCAGATATTGCCTGGCAGCGCAGTTATCTTGTTTCCGAGCCTGGCTATCTCCTGTGGAACCTCTGAAGTGTTTTGGCATAGAACAGTCCCGACTCCCACTTCCCCTTCGCTCCCTACCATGCATTCCCTGAATAGCACGGAAATTCTCTCCTCTACCAAGTTAACAGTTAAAATCTGCGATTGGGTCATGTAAGGAACTCATGGTGGCAACAGTAAAGACACAAGTGATCACAGTTCAAGGGTGTTTATTAAACTGTGTGCATATGCGAGAAAAACGCCTGATCTAAACCTAAAGCTAAGATTGGAGCAAGCTACAACAATCAAATAAACATAAGTCAGTTCCACTAGAGTCTTGTGAAATAAAAAGGGCCTTTACTAAAAAACCTATTGTCAATCCTTACCACTAAGTTACAAAAGAGTGTGGGATAATGTTCACCAGAAAAGATAGAAGTGTTCACAAAATGATAAGTCAGGATAGTATGGTTGGGTCTCCTTTCCCACGTTTTAAGCACGGTACCAGGTGGAACTCTTGAGCACAGCACACTCCAGGGCCTCTCCAGCACGAGGTTCACAATTCCATTCAGCGATACCAGAACCTTCAGGGGCCAAGTCTCTTTTCTACAAAGTTTCTTGCCTCAGAAGTCCTGATGGATCAAAAACTACGAACAAAAGTTCCTTTGCTGGGCTTGCACCTTGGGCGATTGCTCTTCGCCCCTAGGATCTCCCTCCGTCGGGCTGGGATCGTCCTTGCAAAGTGGGCCTCCCTCCGTCGGGTTCACTACAGCCTTCTTTAAGACAGTTCATGAGTTTTTAACATAGTTCATGCTTTGCTTTATCTCATCAGAAGACAAGGGTTTCCTTCCCCTAGCTTTCTTTCTGCTTCCCTCTGTCAGGTTCACATAGCCATCTTTAACACAGTTCATGAATTTCCTTTTTTTTTTCAAACTTTCTTTATTGTCTCACAAGTAACAAGAAAAACCAACCCTTAAGACATAATCCCCCCCAAAAACTTCCACCCCATGCCCCCTACCCTTTTCGACTCACAGGGCAACGATCATCAGTATAACTTAGAAGCGTCATACCACAGCAACCACCAACCAGGTCTTCTGTCCCTTAGTTGTAAAGGCCTGTGTAATGTCCGGATCCAGGCCAGATTTCAGTACATTAGCCCCACATCCCTAGGGGCCTAGAGAGGTATAAGGGGAGTGTTGCATCTGGGCTTCATCCAGTCTATATTGTCTGAAGGGCAGCCAGTAATCAAAGGGACGACAGCCAACAGGTATTGTAGCAGAGTAAGCAGTTTCCCTACTTTCACAAAGGTTCATGCATTCCAGCCATCTGGCATACATAGGGGGGTTCGGCTTCCTCCAAGCCCTGGCCACGAGGCTCCTGGCCACCGCGGTGGCCATGCCCAATAACTTCTTCTCAGTACGGGATCCCCCCTCAATCAAGACTAGTAGCCAGAGTTATGGGGAGAACGCCAGCATCGTTGTGAACATTTTGGACATCGCTCCCTCAATACTTATCCAGAAGGGTCTAATTAGAGGGCAGTTCCAACTCACTTGTAAAAAGTCGGCTTGATCAACACTGCATCTTTTACAAGTAGAGGGCCTCCCAGGGTAAAACCTACTTAACCTAAGCGGGAAGTAGTAGGCTTGATGGATACACTTAAAGTGAAGCAGTCTATATCGGGAGCACTAGGATATGTACCGAGTTTGCAGACAGATGGACTTCCACTGATCCTCACTAAAAACCCTCCCAAGTGAAGCCTCCCACACTCGTTTACTTGCATTGCTCTTAATTTCATGACCACTTCTGACTAGTCGATAAATAGAGGAAACCAACTTTCCGGTGGACCAGGGTTTAACTATGTAGCTCTGTGCGGGGATGGAGGGGGGAGGGCAGGGGAAGTCCGACCATTTATCCCTGAGGATGCCACGCAGTCTATAATAGTGTAGCTGGGTAACTGCATTATGTTCACCTCTGGATTTTAGCTCGTCCCAAAGCACAAATCGACTATCTACCACTAAATCCCCTACAGTTTGCACCTCTAGGTCTTGGAACTGTGTTCTAAAAGAACATTTATGTGTAAGTGGAATCCCTATCACATTATAGAGAGGGAGCTCTGAACAATAATGGGGGTTGATGCGCAATAGCAAGTTTATGCGATCCCAGGCTTTACAAGAGATAGCTAAACGTTGCACCTCCTCGTGCGGTGTCCGGCCCCTGTACCCCCATAGTAGACCCTTCAAAGAGTCAATGCCCATGATGGCCTTCACTAATAGAGAATGTGGAGCGTCAGGGCTGGGAGGTTTCCAGCTTGCAATACATTGTACCTGCTCAGCCAGATAGTACAAATACATGTCAGGATATTCTACACCCCCCCGACTCATGTGAGCTAGCCAAGGTGTCATAGGCAATACCGGGCTGCCTACCTGCCCATGCCAATCTGGTCAGCATTTTCCGCACATGGGTGCAGTAGCCCGCCGGTGGCCATATTGGTACGTTATTATAAACATATAATCATTTAGGAAGCAATGCCATTTTGGCAAGAGTCATGCGGGCGGCTTGGGAAATGTGGAGCAGAATCCAAACCTCCACCTTCTGCTCCAAAGCCTCTAACGGCACAATATAGTTGGCTTTGAGCAAGGCATCTCGTGAGGTGGAGACCAGAATGCCCAAATATTTTATTCCCTGAGGACACCACCGGAATCCATTGCCCACGTCTATCTGTTGTGTCGCCGGAAGTAAGAGGAAGAACCTCAGACTTTTCCCAGTTAATTTGGAGGCCCGGCAGATCCCAAATCTGCCCACCTCTTGCGTCAGAGGGGTTAGGTTCTGACGGGGGTGTTTAACATAGAGAAGGACATTGTCAGCATATAGGAAAATAGTAGAGAGATGTGAATGTAGGCGGATACTACGATGCACGTGCAGTTCCCTAATGTGACAAGCCAGGGGCTCCAGGGCCAGCGCAAACAGGAGCGGGGAGATGGGTCAGCCCTGACGCGTTCCGCGTGATGGATAGATATATGAAGAAGGCATACCATTTGTATATATCGAGGCTCTGGGGGCAGTGTAGAGGAGTATAAACCACTTAATATAAGTCAGGCCAAATCCAGAGCGTCTAAGCACCTTGAAGAGGAAAGACCACTCAACAGAGTCGAAGGCCTCGACTACCATGGGCACTTCGGGATTAACGTTATGCATGAGGATAAACAGGCATCTTAAGTTGTTTGTGTAGATCTCCCGGGGATAAATCCAGCCTGGTCCGGCAACACCTGGGCTGATATATGCGGGAGTATAAGGTTCGCAAGTATCTTTGCAAGTATTTTGTTGTCGGTATTGATAAGCAACAAAGGCCTGTATGATGATACTTGACAGGGGTCTTTGCCGGCCTTTAGGAGAACAGTTACTAGGGCTGACCTAGTAGATTCCGGCAGCGCTCCCCTGGACATAGCGTCCTCATACATTGCCATCAGGTGGGGAATTACAAGGCCCATAGGCCTTATAAAATTCAGCAGTTATCCCATCTAGACCTGGGGCTTTCCCATTGGGTAGCGATTTTATAGCCAGCTGCACATCTTCTGTGATAGGATCATTGAGGGACCTTTCCACCTCCCAGTCCAACCAACCGAGGGCAACCTCATCCAGGTGCCGCAATAATGCATCATGCCCCGGAGTGGGGCGGGCCTTGACAAGTTGCTCATAATAATCCCTAAGTGTATAATTGATCCCCTGTATATCCCTAATAAGGGACCCATCTCGGCCCACCACTTCCGCTATACTGTTGGCTGGCGGCTCCTTCTTAATGGCCCAAGCCAGTGTCTTGCTCGGTCTATCTCCCTCCCCATGCCTTGCCGCTATTATTGGGTCCCCTATGAACTTCTCCTCGCTGCTAGCCATCCACAAGAGCTCCTCTCTCTGCTCCCGCAGCTGTTTCCGGAGCTTGGGGGTATCTCCCCTGCTTTGGATTATCTCCCCTTCCCTAATTATATCTTTCAGGCCCTCATAGACCTCCATAGCGCCCTCAACACCCTGCCTTCTTTTGACATGCAACATCCCCTTATATAGACCTTAAAGGCTTCCCAGATTGTACAGTGATCCGGGACTGAGCCAACATTGGCAGAGAAGTAGGTTTGAATGTCTTTCTCTATCTCCGATCGGAATGCCACATCATCAAGGGCAGAGGCACGAAAGCGCCATCGGAGCAGACCAGGAGGAGCGCCCGCATATGAGAACCGAACCAGGACCGGAGAGTGATCAGACAGGGATCGGGGTAGAATGGATGCCAGAGTTAAAGCTCTAAGTGAGGGGTGCGTGGCCATCACGTAGTCAATCCTAGATGCACTGCCATGTACCCCAGAAAAGAAAGTGTACTCCCTATCATTGGGGTGGAAATTACGCCAAACATCATGTAATTCATGATATAGGGAGATAGAGGACCATGCCCTAACTGCTAATGGGGGGACCAGCTGGGAAGAGGAGGATCTGTCCAGGTCCAAAGTGAGAGCTAGGTTAATGTCACCAGCCCAGACCATCTCGTACCCCGGGAATTTATTGATGTGCATTGCACACCGATGGAAAAACTCCAGGGAGTCAGTATTGGGAGCATATATATTTACAAGGACAAGTTTCATACCACACACTTCTCCTGCCAGTAGTAGACATCTCCCCTCCTCGTCCCTAATCAGCTCATGTAGTCTGTCGATAGGAGCCCATGAATATAGGTAGCAACCCCGCGGGATTGTGAGGAGTACTAAGATTCGTATCTATGAATACCCCATCACGGCAATCTGGGGAGAGGGGCAGCACTGGCCAAGTGGGTTTCTTGTAAACATAGAATATTAGCCCCATGGTTTCTATCATAATCGGCAATCAATCGAGACTTCTTTTGATTAGTCAATCCCCTGATATTCCAGGACATTAACGAGATTGACAGCCCAGGGTTCCTATTCAGCCGAACAAATTAGTGAAACCAAGTTTCGCCGGATAGTCCCTTGCACCGCGCCATACATGACGAATAGATATGGTGTGTCCCTGTGAGTTACAGTAGGTGATAACAACATCTTAAACATTCCCAGTTCCCCTTCCCTCCCCACCCACTCCCTCCCATGCCAGAAACATAAACCTACCGGCTCCCGATCCCTCCCCCCAGATCTAACATCCAACATTTACAAAACCCAACAATCCGCAGTGACTGCAGGTGTGGGGCGCTGGGGCGGCCAAATCGCTCCAAACGGCCACGGCAAATGGTATGGAGCTTGGGGACTCATCCAGCCGCCAGCCCCAATGTCAGGCCCCAGGCTAGGCATGTAGAGCATACTCTCCACCTAAGGATTAATTAGACGATGAGGGGAATGGCCCGAAGGTCCCTCCAGGTCGGGAAGGTTGTCTGCAAACCGTTTTGCTGACTACGGTGAGGTGAAGAACACTGTGGCGCCATTATGCAGCACACAGAGCTTAGCCGGGTACAGCATTGAATAACTAACACCCTTCTTGCGCAGGATAGTCTTGACCCTTTGGAATGTTTTCTGCTGATCTTGGACAGCAGTGCTAAAGTCCGGGAATAGCCGTACCATGGCTGACCCCCATCGAAGTTCTCCCCTCTCTCTAGCGGCTCGAAGGATGGCATCCCAATCCCTGTAACACAAGATCCGGGCTATGATCGGGAGTTCAGGGGTGCCCGGGGGCCGCCTCACCCTAATGAACGGTGCGCCCTCTCCATCCAGAACATAGGCGATATCGGGGGCTTATCCAGGATATCCAGCAGGAGGATCTCAACAAACATTTCCATATTATCAATGTGGGTGGATTCCAGAATACTTGTCACGACCCCATGGCAAGCCCATGGGCCAGGAAGGGTCTCCACTAAATCCAGGCATCCTTGGCCTAGGCCTTCTTGGGGCCAGTCCTGGCGCCTTTGGCGCCAGGCTCATACTTGATAAAGGACTTGTATTGGGAACTACTTGACTACACGTGACGCTCACCGTGTTCAGCTGCACCCGCAAACCTCGGAAGAACAGCGTCTGTAAAGGAGAAAAGGGACATTGTTAGCAGCAGCAGCTTACCTGTAATTTCATTGTTAGCTGTCCACGGCTCTTGAGATCAGCATCCTGGAACCAGCGCTCCTCCCGAACCAACGTATCTGCAAAAAAGGAAGAAACAAGGCATTAGAAATTTTTACAATTTAATGAACGGTGCCGGAAATCTTACCTCGCAAGCCGCTCTTCGACCAGCATCGCCTCAGGAATTCCATGCACCGGGTAACCACTGCGACCTGTGGGAAGACAAGACAACAGGTTAGCAAGAGGCAAGGCATCATAGCGCTGCCCTTAGCGCCTACTCACCGCATCAAGGCGCTCTAAAAACGCCATTACTTACCGGCGAGACCCAATTCAGTCTATGCCACATATTGGACTTCCACGCACCTAAGGAAGAGAAAAGATATTAGTTAAACCAAAAAGGCATGCAAGGACAATAATATAGCACAGCAATAAGACCTACCTGAAAGACTCAAAGCAGGCCGGCATCAGTGAAGTAACTCGATCGCAATCGCCCACCAACCACAACGCGCCCCTGCCAAGAAGGCAGGACGGACAGCACACCTGCATTAAAAACCAAGTGAGGAGAGGTCCAGTGAGGCCGCGGGTATACGGGGTGGTGGGGTACCCCAGTTGTCCAGTCTTGAACATTGCCCACCTGTATTCCAGGCAGAACCCTCCTGCTGGTCACACCTGGGAACCGCAGAGAAGGATACCCGAGTACCACCTGCTGGGTGGCGTCCCCGTGGAACCAGGTGAGCGTAACAATACCAAGGATTCGAATATTGTTCCTCCTGGACCGCCCCTCGAAATCCTCATTCCTGGCTACTACCTTCTTCACAGTCTGTTGCAGATCTGCCATCTCTCGCTGTAGCGTGGAGATCTTATCCTCCCCCTCCCCAAGATGCTGCTCCGCCTCAGTCATGCGTCCACACAGTTTGTCGATTTGTACTGCCGAGACATCTACCTTACAGTTCAGAGCGTCAATCTTTGCCCCCAAACTGTCCGTACTGCTTTTCAGGGCCATTAACGTTTGATTCCGGGCCGCTACAACAATCTGGCCCTGTGAAGGTCCCGGCTCCAGAGAGGGGGGGTGCCGGGGTGAATCAGATCGCGTGAACTGGTCCAATCTAGCTTGTTTCTTTGGGTTTCCCATTGCGGTCGTCCCAGACTAGGTAGACCCTGAAGGTTCCTCCACAGAAAGGCTCCCCCCAGCAGACCCTCACACCGAGTGACTCATGCACAAGCTCCCCTGTGGGTCCACATACATGGGAGGACTGGGCTGATGGGGGGAATCAGGCCGCACAGGGTGTCGCACAACAGCTCTCAATAAGAGGACCTTCTTTCAGCTGCAGCGGTGTGGGGAGCTCCAGCTCCCAATGGCTATTTCGTGGGATGCCTCCTCTCCATAAGGGCTCCTACAATACAGCAGGAGCTCTGGGCAGGAGCTCTGGGCCGATTCCAGCCCCGTCTAGTATATACCCCCACCAAAATGAAGCCTGATCAAGGAGTTGAGGCAAACAGTAGCCGAAGTCACAGGAATGGAATGTACACGTCTCCACCAACCTCCCGCAGAGCCGAGAGAGGGGGAGACCTAATGATGGGCCCCCGCAGCTGTCCGCACGCCCAGCACCCTGCCACCATCCAGGAACGCATGGGCCAAGGTCCAGGCCCCTCACCCCAGGCGCCAAGCCGAGGCTCACCTCGGTACAGGAGCGATGCGATCCCCCGGTGCCACCAGGCTGGATCCAGGTACCAGGACTCAGTCACACAGCTCGGCACCGCACCGTGTCACACAGACAAACTTCCAGACCACCGGCAGCAGGAACGGTGCCCCACGACCAGCCGCCGCTCACCACATAGCAGAACCGCCGATACCACTGGCCCGCAGTTACACCCTCTGCGGGACGTGATCCAGGTTGATGTTGAATGCTGGCACCGCAGAGGGACACAGGATGGAGTCTGCGGTGCATAACGGCCCAATCCACCCATCAGCCGCCAGGCCTGGCGCGAGGAGCCGCACCTCCCCCACCCGAGTGGTCGGCCGCCGACCAGGATATCTCGGGACTGTAACCAGAGCGCACCTCGATGGGACATGGGGCGATTTTCGGGTGTCCAGGCTAAGTCGCTCGAGAAGAGTTGGAATCAGGGGCCAAGTTGAGATCCCGAAGCAAAGATATTACTGAGGATTATGTTGCCGTCCCCGGAGCTCTTTCAGGTGGCGGCCATCTTGGTAGCTGTGCAGCAGCACCCTCCCACCCCCAGTTCATGAATTTCTAACACAGTTCATGGTTTGCTTCCTTCTCCTAGCTTTCTCTTGGCAATGGGTCAGAGACTTTTGATTGTACAAGGGATCTGATGTGACCCTTGTAGGACTACTCTGACACCTCATGCCGCCTATTTCTAGGGCCTTCTGGCATTTGCAGTTTCAACACAAAACAAAAGGGGCCAGCGAGAGTCCTTTGAATGAGCATTCCTGCGGCACCTGACCACTCTGCAGCTGGCCCTTGTCTGCGGTTTCCCAAAAATTCAAACACACACAAGTTCTTTGTTCTTAAGTTTGTTGGGTTCATATAAGTTTGCCACTTGCAACTTTGGGCTCAATACAGTTCGGTTTGCTATCAGCTTCCTCCGATTCACCGGCTGTGTTGAACCTGTTGGCTTGTCTTGCTTCTGGAGTCAAGGACGGTACCAGAGTAGCAAGCATGCCTACCCGCCTGTGCTATCAATGCGGGAGGCCCCCATGCACCATTGACATCTGTTCCTCCACACGCCAGCTGTAACTCCCTGTGTTATGATTTCCCTTTCAGAGGTTTTGCGGGTCTGAGTTGAAAAGGGCAAGGGCAGTTCCCTCTTTGTCGTCCCTCCAGGTCTCGCCGTCTTGAACTGCTGGTCCGGTGTAGCTGTTTCCTCTTGTATTCGGCATTGTTCTAACTGTGCTCTTGTGCTCTGTCTTTTATCCCTGTGGGGAAGGTAAAGGGCTGTCAGGTGTACGTGGTTACTGTCAATTGCCTGACTCTGCCTGACCCGTGTATTGGGACATGTCAGGTAAATGGCTCTGGTGTTAGTCTATTGTCTGTCACAATGAGAGAAAGTGTTTGTGTCGGAAAAGGGGGAGTAGAGCCTCTAAATATCCTACAGGGTAAGATGGGGAAAAGGTGTTACAAGGAAGGGGGTACCACGTCTCAACCTTTGGTGTCCCACTTCCACTCCCCGAAGACCCCTCATCCAGATGATCCTCCCCCACTGGTCCACCCCCAGGAACTGTATCCAATAGCGATGGCCGTGTCCTGGCCCCCTGGATGACAGATCTCTGGGGACAAGCGGGTGAGGCACCTTCAGGTTTCTCACAATATCATGTTGCCATTTGCAACCTTTGCTCAACACAGTCCAGTTTACAATCGATTCTCCCTCCCACTCACTTGCTCTGCTGTCCTCCTTAGCGTTTCTTGACTCTGGAGTCAAGGAGAGTACCACGGTAGCAAGCGCGTCTCCCCGCCTTGGTTATCAGTGCGTGAGGGCACTGTACACCGCTGACATCTGTTACACCACATGCCAGCTGTAGTTCCCGGTCTTATGATTCCTTTCACACAGGCTTCATGGGTCTAAGTAAAAAACAGCAAGGGCAATTCCCTCCTTGTCGTCATTTCAGGTCTCGCAATCCTGGAATAGAAGCTTCCTTGCGCATTTATCCTTGCTCATAGTGTGCTCCCATAATCTGCCTTTTATCCCTGTGGGGAAGCGAAAGGGATCTTTGTGCTGGTACATGTCAGTAAATGGCTCTGGTGTTAGTCTGTTGTTTGCTACGGTGTGAGAAAGTGTTTGTGTTAGGGGGGGTTGAGTTTCTAGATATCCTGTTGAGCAGGATGGGGAAAACGTGTCATAAGAAATTACATCCCCCCTCCTAGGGGGTTTGGTAAGCTCAGAAGGGTGAGTTTGGTAGGCTTTATGAAGTGAATAGGGGGATTGTTGTAATGGTAGTGTTTTGTCAAAGTAGACTGGGAGTTCGGGAAATAATAATCAGAGGGATGTGGAGTAGAATGACTAGGAGTATTTGGGTAGGTAACAGGAAGATAGGGATTCTGGAAGATGTAGTTTACAGGGTTTGAGTTCCTAATAGGATGCAGAGAGGTTGTTGGATTCGACAAAGGAAGATTAATTGGTTGGAAGGGAGGTCAATTTGGAACAGCCTACAAAAGCTTCAGGGACTTCGTCCTCCTCGCCTTCTTCCCTGGTATGATACTGCGTCTCTCCTGGGGGATTCCCACAAGCATAACCCTGGGCTTCCCTACCCAGGTGATCCTTTCTTGCTCGTCCAACCCCAGGGATGGCATCTGAGGGTGCCAGCCCTTCCCTGGCCACCTGAATAAGGGATTCTTGAGGTCCACTTGGGAGAATACCCTCAGGTTTCTCACATACCCTTCCCCTATGCTGGTTGGACCGCAGTGTTTCACTTGGGGATTCCACCATGGAATACCCAGACTGCTGGTCCAGGCATTCCAGCATATAACCTAAATTGTTATTGCTGGGACTTTGAATCCTTTCCTGGTTGATCAGGTCTTGCTTAGGGGATGATTTTACGAGTTCTCTCCTCTCTCTTTCTCTCTCGATCTTCCTTTGCCTTTCTTGAGCGTCTATCAACTCTTCCTCTATACTGTTAGGGCAGAACTCCATGACGTGGCCCCACTCAGCACAAAATAGCATTGTTCAAGATGAGAGGCTTTTGATTCATCCAGAGATACAATAGATGTTGACCCTCTCCAACCCTTATTTAGGGGGCTAAAGAACTTTTCAGGGTGTTTTGGTTCGCTAGGCTTTGCTCCTCTTTGTTAACATAGGGTTCTCCTTGTATCCTCGCCCTTCAGTTTCTTACCTCGTCTCTTCCTTGCTCGCCCCCTATTTTTCCCTTTGAATAGTAAGGATGAGGTTCTGGGATTTAATTTTCTGTAGGAGGCTTTAGGTCTCCTCCTGATGTTTTATTAGATAATGGGCCTCATTACAAGTTTGTCGGTCCGGAATCCAGTCTTACCGTCATGGCGGTGACACTGTTTCCGTGACCGCAAGTATGCAGAAGTAAGGTACAATTACGGGTTGTCGGTCACACGCCCCAGAACAGTACGGAACCGGCCCCACCGCCATCACGGTAACACCCACGGAGACAGATTCACCGGGCCATATGGCAGCGATACATCCGTATCCGCCACAGCCATGCCGGTATCAGCGGATGCGGAAATACCGGAACCAGTGATACCGTGATCGCGAAAACCGAAAGGGGCAGCGGCCATTACAAAAAGCTCAATCCACTGCAATCCTCTGCAACCACAAGGCCCACAGCTACTGTGACTGCTGAAATTCATAATTGGTGATGACATCAAGGGTCCCAGCCACCCGGCAGCGGAAACCCTGCTTCAGCGAGGCGGAACTGACCGTGCGCGTGGAGCACATTGTGGAGAATGCGCCAGCACTGTTCAGTGCAGACCAGAGGCGCAGCACGCAGCAGAGGAGAAAAGGGATATGGGCTGAGGCTGCCCAGAAGTGAACAGTTGTGGGTGTGACGGTGCAGACAGTGAAGAACTGTCACAAGTGGTGGGACGATCGGCAGCTGCGGGTCAGGAACCTGCTGGCAGCACACAGGCAGCAGAGCAGTGGCACAGAAGGGGGACCAGATTCCCCACTGAAGCTCCAAACCTGGGAGGAGAGGTGCAGCAGCATCATGCACCTTGACAGGATTGAGGGTGTCAGTGATTCTGAGGTCGGAGCAGGCACACCTGTCGAGGGTGGTAAGTACACAGTGCTAAGCTATGAGTGTGAATGAAGGAAGACCAGCACGCCCCCCCCCCCCAGCCAGGGCCTAGAGGCACACAACACATCCATCATGAACCCCCCCTCGCCCAGGGCCTAGAGGTACACAACACATCCACCATTAACCCCCTTCCCCAGCTAAGGCCTAGAGGCACACAACACATCCACCATTAACAACCCCCCTCAGCCAGGGCCTAGAGGCACGCAACCCATCCACCATTAACCCCCCCCCACCCCAGCCAGGACCTAGAGGCACACAACACATCCACCATTAACCCCCCTCCAGCCAGGGCCTAGAGGCACACAACATATCCACCATTAACCCCTCCCCACCACCCAGCCAATGTTGGTTGCCCAGTAGGCTTTCATGTGCCGTGTGCCAGCACCAAACCCTGCTTTGCCCTCCGCCAGCAGCACACCCACGTGTTCTGTGACCAGCAGCCCCCGGAGGAGGTCATCACAGCTGTCAGGAGACTCTGGGAAGGATGACCATGGGCACAAGCGCAGCAGAAAATAGGCTGTACATTGCCGAACTTGAGTCCCTCCCACAAGTTGTGATGGGGTCCGAGTTGGTGGGTGGGTACGTTGGGGAGGTGGGGGTGGTCCTTAGTGGGGTTTGTTAGTTTGGGCCTGGTTGGTGGGAGGGTACGTTAGGGTGTTGGGGTGGTCCTTAGTGGGGTTTGCTAGTTTGGGTCTGGTTGGTGGGTGGGTACGTTGGGGAGGTGGGTGGGCACGTGTGGTATTCATTGCAATACTAAACCTGTTTTCCCTGTTAATTCAATAAACACTGGTGTGTAAATGCAAATGACGAGTGGACATTCTCATTTTGTGTGTGTAGAAATAATTTACTGTAGTGCTACGACATGAAGTGCTGAATGTGCATATGAAGTATATCAGAAGAAATTGTGTATGAGTGCTCCACATGCATGTTGTCCATCAATGGCACCCCGGCCTGGTAGTGCACCCATCCCATCATCGTCATCATCATCATCATCTTCATCCTTATCTGCTGGCTCGATGTCCGGGGCAGTGGAATGTTCCTGCATTTGCACAGATTGTGCAGCATAGCACATGCAAGTACTATTTTCCCTGTCTTCACCGGGCTGTACTGCAATGCGTCACCTGATCTGCTCAGGCAGCGGACCCTGGCCTTCAGCAGTCCAAAGGTCTGCTCTATCGTGCCACGTGTACGTATGTGTGCCCGGTTGTAGGCCTCCTCATGCCTGTTCCGTGGCTGTCATATGGGCGTCATCAGGCATAGCGTGAGTGCATATCCGGCATCACCTGCATGGGAGTGAAAGTAATGTTACTGTTTGCGGTATTACTGTCTGTATCAGATGCAGTCCACAGATGCCCCTTCTGGTAATCAGATGTTTGTCTCATCTATTGTGCACACTTGGATCACATTTCCATGCTGGGTTCTGTGATGCTTAGATTTGTGTAGTGATGTTAGGCAAGAACATGTTCCAATCATTGTAATGTACATGTGTTCAGATGTGGTGGGTGACTCTGGCCTTGTGAGGTGATGGGCAGATCTGCATCAGGCAGACACAGATCACTACACAGATGTGACCATTGCGCACAGCACGAGATGCGCCCATCGTGTGCATGGGAGTAGCAGATGTACATCGGGCAGGGGAGGTACTCACATCCTCATGTTGCAATTGCATGTAGTGCAACCCCATGGCTAAGGTGTACATGAAGATAGACACGGCATGTTTTTGCGTGACATGGCATGGTTCAATATTCAAGTTGCTGCGGTAAACTGTGTGGATTCTGGTGCTCGTCTATTCCCCCCCAAATACACAGGGGTAATGCATTGGCAGTTGTGCTCGCCCAACTGCCTGGGACACTGTGGGCCTTGACTATTCTCCCCCCCCCCCAAATACACAGGGGTCATGCATTGGCAGTTGTACTCACCCAACAACCATGTGCTTTGTCCCGCATAACGTTCCATGTAGCGTGGCAATGTTGAATTCCGCAAGACCATTGAGTCGTGTGTGGACCCCGGGAAACGTGCGCAGCAATACGTGATGACTTGTTGGGCATCGCAGACAATCTGGACGTTCAGTGAGTGGAATTGCTTCCGAATGTGGTAGACCACCTCAATTGCATGTCTGACAGTCAACTCCATGTGCATGTAATCTAACGCGCCTATGCAATTGGGCATGCCGGCAATGGCATGGAAGGCCACTTTGGTGGCAATGACATGGGCAGGGGTACGGGGTAAGGAAATGTGCTCTAACGCATGGTGCAGCAGCACACCCAGTACCTGGAGCAGTATCCTGGAAAAACAGGGTTGTGACAGCCCATGTAGCTCCCCAACAGTGTGCTGATAGGTTCCAGCGGCGAGAAAATCAATTACGGAGGCTACCTTCAGCAGGGGGGGATTGCAGTCTGGATGCCGATGCGGCTGCTGATGTCCTCTTCAATGAGGGTGACGATAGATATGATTGAGGCCCTGTCAAGCCGGTATAATGTATGTATTTGGCTTGGGGTCAGGTTCCAGGGTGAGGCCCTGATGCAGGGTATTGCTGGCTGCCTGCAGGGTGGTACCTGCTGCACACTAATGTTTTACATGGCCACCGGGTTCCTGATTTGCCTTCTGCACCTACGCCGCCTCCTCCTCTGCCTCAGTGCTACTTCAATTTGCACTGCTGCTTGCAGGTTCCCTATCGCAGTTGCTGCTAGGGCGGCTGACAGCATGGTTGTATTGGAAGGTGGCTTGGTCTGGGTGTGGCCCTTTTGTAGGCTCCCGGTGGCCTATGATGTGCAGCTGGCCTGATTGTGCACACCTGGGGCCTGTTGCAGCTCACCTGCCACTGTTTAACGACATTTCCGTGGTGCTGGCGGTACTGGCACAGTGTTCACAGTGTTTATGCCATGATCCTGGCAGTGCTTCCATGTCTGTGTTACTCGTAATGTGCCCGGTGTTGTGCATTGCCGGTGATTGGGGGTGTGCCGTCGAGTCACCCCACTGTTTACGTGCAAGGAGCTACCGGGTGCGTTGACACTGCGGGGTTCGCTTTGCGGTGATGGTGTTTCCGCCATCGAGGGTCAGAATGAGCAAGTCCGGAAAACAGTGCCGGTACAGGTTTACCAGCACCGTTAAATCCGGACTAGCAAACTTGTAATGAGGCCCAGTATTTCCCCAAAGGTCTCATACATTAGTTTCGCTTTGGGTGTTTTCCAAGGGGTTTCATATACTAGGATCCCTACTCTATCTCCCCTATAGATTTTCACGGGGTTTGTGCAGAAGTTCAGGAAAACAAAGGTCCCCAAGAAAAGAGAGGTAACATTTTCACTTTACCTTCCTTGCAGGATAAAATATAATAAATGGACCAACACAGGGTATATTTGATTCTTATTTCTAAAGGGATTAAGACTTTTTCTCTTCCCTGTAGTAAATAATCCTGAGGGCAAAAAAGATAATAGGTGTTGCCCTCAACATTCTTTCAGACAGGTGAAATGGCTTGAGAGGTCAAGGAAAGAAATTGGATTCCTATTTTCTGTTCAATGAGCTGGAAGGGTTGCATCATGTTTTCCATAGACCTCGCCCCATTGATGGAAAAAGGGGCTTGATTGCACCTGCTCCTTGACTCTAAGATTTCTGAGTCACCTTGAAGGGAGTTGTTCATTCGCTCCTTCTCTAATACTGTGGGTAGAGAATGGAAATCTCTATTCGGTCTCTCTTCATATAAGTGGGATCTCCAACTAATATCAATTGAATCATATCCCATCCTGACACCATATGTAAGGAACTCATGGTGGCAACAGTAAAGACAGACACACGTGATCACAGTTCAAGGGTGTTTATTAAACTGTATTCATGGGTGAGAAAAATGCCTAATCTAAACCTAAATCTAAGATGGCAGCAAGCTACAACCATCAAATAATTATAAGGCATTCCTAAGGGCGGCTTGTCAAATAAAAAGGGCCTATACTAAAAGAAAAGTATTGCCAACCCTTACCGCTAAGTTACAAAATAGTGTGGGATAATGTACACCAGAAAAGAAAGAAGTGTTCACAAAATGATAAGTCAGGATGGTATAACTAGGGTCTCCCTTTTCCACGTTTTTCGCACAGGACAAGGCGGGAGTCTCGAGTACAGCACACTCCTGGGCTTCTCCAGCACAAGCTCACAGTTTGTTTCCAAAATATCAGGGCCTTCTGTGGTCAAGTTCTTTTTGCCTCATATGGCCTGATGTGCTATAAACAAAAGAAAAGTTCCTTTCAATAATATTCTCGTCGGGTGATTTCCCTTCACCTGTGGATCCCCCACAACCGGGCTCTGATCCTTTTTGTAACATTGGCCTCCCTCAGTTGCGTTCACTACGGCCTGTCATTCAAAAATATCAGCAAAATTCAAGAGTCTCAATGTCTTTTAAACAACCGTTCACTGCGGACATCCCTCAGCCGATGTTCACATTTGTCAGTTTAACACAATTCACTTAGTTGTAACACCTTGCAGGATTCACCTTCCTTAGCTTTCCTCCTGGCATCCCTCCTTCAGGTTCACATATCCATTCTAACCTAGTTCATGATTCTATCATCTCATCAAACAAGTAGGGTTCCCTTCCCCTAGCGTTCTTTCCGCATCCCTCCGTCGGGTTCACACTTGCCTTAGTTCGCAATTTCATAATCTCATCAGAAAGCGTGGGTTCCCTTCCCCAAGCTTTTTCCGGCCCCAAGTCAGGCTTACTCTTAGCCCCCAGTCAGGCTTCAAACATTCACCATTCGCACAGCGTTTCCCTCAGCTGGGCGCAAACGCCTGTTTGTCAATGTCAAAACTTTGATAATGGGTTAAGGACTTTTGATTGTACAAGGGATGTGGCTCGACCCTTGTATGACCACCTTAATTCTCCATAGCGGCCTTCCCTGTGGCCTTTTGGTACTATAATGCTCACAAGAAAAGGGGACCAGCCAGAGTCTTTTGAATGAGCGTCCATGTGGCGCCGGACCACTCTACAGCTGGTCTTTCCCTGTGCTTTAAAAGTTGAGAAACATACAACTTTTTTGTTTATAATTTCTTTTAATTCATATCATGTTGCCGTATGCAACCTTTGCTCAACACGGTCCGGTTTATGATCGGTTCTCACTCTGACTCACCGGTTGTGCTGACCTCCTTAAAGTTTCTTTTCTCTGGAGTCAAGAACGGTACCACGGTAGTAAGCGCATCTCCCCGCCTTGGTTATCAGTGTGGGAGGGCCCTGTGCACAGTTGACATCTGTTACAGCACACGCCAGCTGTAGTTACCTGTCTTATGATTCATTTCACTGAGGCTTCTCAGGTCTGGGTCGAAAAGGGCAAGGGCACTTCCCCACTTTTCTCCTTGCCGTCCTTTCAGGTCTCGCTGCCTTTCTGCTCTGTTTGAACTGCTGTCCTGGAATAGCTGCTTTCTTGTGCGTTTGCCCTTGCTCAAAGTGTGCTCTTGTGCTCCGCCTTTTATCCCTATGGGGAAGCGTAAGGGCTGTCAGGTGTGTATAGTTATTGGCCATTGCCTGATCTTTGTGTTGGGACATGTCAGGTATACGGCTCTGGTGTTAGTCCATTGTTTGTTACAGTGTGTGAAAGAGTTTGTCAGAAAGGGGGGCAGGTTGAGTTTCTAGATACCCTGTTGAGCAGGATGGGGAAAAGGTGTCATAAGAAATTATATCCCTCCTCCTAGGGGGTTTGGTAAGCTCGGAAGGGTAAGTTTGGTAGGGTTTGTGACATGAATAGGAGGGATTGTGGGAACGGTAGTGTTTTGTCAAAGTAGACTGGGAGTTTGGGAAATAATCAGAGGACGGTGGAGAAGAATGACTAGGAGTATTTGGGTAGGTAAAAGGAAGACAGGGATTCTGGAAGATGTAGTTCATGGGGTTTGAGTTCCTAATAGGTTTACCAGATGCGGATGGGTTGTTGGATTTGGGTAAAAGAGATTCATTGGGTGGAAGGGAGTTAAATTTGGAACAGCCTTCAAAAGCTTCAGGGACTTTGTCATCCTCGCCTTCTTCCCTGGTATGATACCGCGTCTCGCCTGGGGGATTCCCCCGAGCATAAGTCCGGACACCCCTGCCCAGGTGATCCTCCCTCGCTCGTCCACCCCCAGGGTTGGGATCTGAGAGTGCCAGCCCTTCCCTGGCCACCTGAATAAGGGATTCTCAAGGTCTACTTAGGAGGATACCCTCAGGTTTCTAACAGCCATGAAAATAAAAGGTATCCCCAGGGGCACAGTTACACACTCCCCTGGCCTCCTCCCCGCAATAGCGATAAAAGGCAAGGCACAAGAGCACATTTTGAGCAAGACAAAATGCACAAGGAAGCAGCTATTTCAGAACAGCAGTTCAAATAGTGGAGAAAGGCGGCAAGACCTTAACGGACGACAAGGAGGGAAGTGCCCTTGCCCTTTTTGACCCAGACCCGCAAACTCTCTGTGACAGGAATCATAAGACCGGGAACTACATCTGGCGTGTGGTATAACAGATATCAACGGTGCACAGGGCTTTCCCGCAATGATAACCAAGGCGGGGAGACACGCTTGCTACCCTGGTACCTTCCTTGACTCCAGAGACAAGAAATGCCAAGGAGTTCAGCACAGCCGGTGAGTGGGAGGGTGAACCAATAGTAAACTTGGCTCTGTTGAACGAAGGTTGCAAACAGCAACATAATATAAATTGAAAGAACTTATTAACAAAGAACTTGTGTGTTACTGAACTTTTAAAGCCCAGGGAAAGACCAGCTGCAGAGTGGTCCAGCGCCACATGGGTGTTTATTCCAAAGACTCTCAGGCCGATTCATGGAATAATTAGCGCGGCGCAAGTGGGCAAAAACGTGCAAATCGCAGTGGAATAGCGAAAATCGCAGTGCAAGTGCGAAAATCGCACCAAAAGCAGCGCACATCGATTCATGGAAGGCCGTGCGCGAGAAAACCAGCGGATGTGCGATAAAAAAGTGCGCGGCGCACGTTGGCGCACAGGCCATCTAACAGCGTGCGCCAGGTCCCAGCGAAAATCGCACAGGCCACAGCGAAATTCGCACATAGCGCGGCGCACGCAACAAAAGTAGGCGGAACACGGGCGTAACACTCGGAATGGGGAACAACTTGCCAAAACGTGGGCGTCACGGGGGAAGTACAGGGCACAAGTGCACGGAACGCCCACACGCTCGCCTACAACACGTATTCATGGAATAGAATAGGGCAAAAAAGCGCACGCTCAAACCAGCGCACAGGCACAAACACGACCGCCACAAGAAAGCAGGCGGTAGCGTCTCTGCGGCTGTAAGAAATGTGCGCCAAAAGGTGCGCCAACAAATAGCACCTATATACTGCCATGATGAATGTCCTATACTGTGGCCCTCCAGGACAAATGACGTGCAAAGGGGTACCCACACACACGGACACCCGCTGACAAAAAATACGTGTGCGTGTATACCGGGGTGCGCGGGAAGTCTCACACGCGATTTGGCCGGGTACGTGGATTTCAGGGGTGCGCGGGAAGTTCCACACGCGATTTCAGCAAGGTATGTGTATTTCAGGGGTGCGCGGGAAGTCCCACACGCGATTTCAGCAGGGTACGTGTATTTCAGGGGTGCGCGGGAAGTTCCACACACGATTGGCCCAGTGCGAGCAGGGTACGTGCATTCCAGGGGAGCGCGGGAAGTTCCACACACGATTGGCCCAGTGCGAGCAGGGTACGTGAATTTCAGGGGTGCGCGGGAAGTTCCACACACGATTGGCCCAGTGCGAGCAGGGTACGTGTATTTCAGGGGTGCGCGGGAAGTTACACACACGATTGGCCCAGTGCGAGCAGGGTACGTGTATTTCAGGGGTGCGCGGGAAGTTACACATGCGATTTCAGCAAGGTATGTGGATTTCAGGGGTGCGCGGGAAGTTCCACACGCGATTTCAGCAGGGTACGTGTATTTCAGGGGTGCGCGGGAAGTTCCACACGCGATTTCAGCAAGGTATGTGTATTTCAGGGGTGTGCGGGAAGTTCCACACGCGATTTCAGCAGGGTACATGTATTTCAGGGGTGCGCGGGAAGTTCCACACACGATTGGCCCAGTGCGAGCAGGGTACGTGTATTTCAGGGGTGCGCGGGAAGTTCCACACGCGATTTCAGCAAGGTATGTGTATTTCAGGGGTGCGCGGGAAGTTCCACACGCGATTTCAGCAGGGTACGTGTATTTCAGGGGTGCGCGGGAAGTTCCACACACGATTGGCCCAGTGCGAGCAGGGTACGTGTATTTCAGGGGTGCGCGGGAAGTTACACATCCGATTTCAGCAAAGTATGTGTATTTCAGGGGTGCACGGGAAGTTCCACACGCGATTTCAGCAGGGTACGTGTATTTCAGGGGTGCGCGGGAAGTTCCACACACGATTGGCCCAGTGCGAGCAGGGTACGTGTATTTCAGGGGTGCGCGGGAAGTTACACATGCGATTTCAGCAAGGTATGTGGATTTCAGGGGTGCGCGGGAAGTTCCACACGCGATTTCAGCAGGGTACATGTATTTCAGGGGTGCGCGGGAAGTTCCACACGCGATTTCAGCAAGGTATGTGTATTTCAGGGGTGCGCGGGAAGTTCCACACGCGATTTCAGCAGGGTACGTGTATTTCAGGGGTGCGCGGGAAGTTCCACACACGATTGGCCCAGTGCGAGCAGGGTACGTGTATTTCAGGGGTGCGCGGGAAGTTACACACGCGATTTCAGCAAGGTATGTGGATTTCAGGGGTGCGCGGGAAGTTCCACACGCGATTTCAGCAGGGTACGTGTATTTCAGGGGTGCGCGGGAAGTTCCACACGCGATTTCAGCAAGGTATGTGTATTTCAGGGGTGCGCGGGAAGTTCCACACGCGATTTCAGCAGGGTACGTGTATTTCAGGGGTGCGCGGGAAGTTCCACACACGATTGGCCCAGTGCGAGCAGGGTACGTGTATTTCAGGGGTGCGCGGGAAGTTACACATGCGATTTCAGCAAGGTATGTGTATTTCAGGGGTGCGCGGGAAGTTCCACACGCGATTTCAGCAGGGTACGTGTATTTCTGGGGTGTGCGGGAAGTTCCACACGCGATTTCAGCAGGGTATGTGTATTTCAGGGGTTCTGGGGAGTACCACACGTGAATTGGCCGTGTGGGCCCTCCCAGGTGTATGCTCCACAACCTCCACGGACCCTGCAGCCAGCCCACACCACGGGGGACTACCCTGCACCCCTGCCCATGTCCCGCAGGCAGCCCATTCACCATGGGCATTCCCCCCAGCCAACCCACATGTCACCTTGCACTACTGATCAACAATGCATGTCTACCACCACCCCCACCCCCCAGCAGTGCAGGGGCAGCCTCCACCAGGCCCCCACTCCTGTCCCCCTGCACCCTCACCCCCCAGCATCCAGGGACACCCTACACCAGGCCCCCACTCATGTCTCCCACCACCCCCACCCCCCTGCCACCATGGGCAGCCTCCACCAGGCCCCCACTCATGTCCCCCTGCACCCCCACCCCCCAGCAGTGCAGGGGCAGCCTCCACCAGGCCCCCACTCATGTCCCCCTGCACCCCCACCCCCCAGAATCCAGGGTCACCCTCCACCAGGCCCCCACTCATGTCCCCCTGCACCCACACCCCCCAGCCACCAGGGGCAGCCTCCACCAGGCCCCCACTCATGTCCCCCTGCACCCCCACCCCCCAGCATCCAGGGTCACCCTCCACCAGGCCCCCACTCATGTCCCCCTGCACCCCCACCCCCCAGCAGTGCAGGGGCATCCTCCACCAGGCCCCCACTCATGTCTCCCACCACCCCCACCCCCCTGCCACCATGGGCAGCCTCCACCAGGCCCCCACTCATGTCCCCCTGCACCACCACCCCCCAGCAGTGCAGGGGCAGCCTCCACCAGGCCCCCACTCATGTCTACCACCACCCCCACCCCCCAGCAGTGCAGGGGCAGCCTCCACCAGGCCCCCACTCATGTCTCCCACCACCCCCACCCCCCTGCCACCATGGGCAGCCTCCACCAGGCCCCCACTCATGTCCCCCTGCACCCCCACCCCCCAGCATCCAGGCTCACCCTCCACCAGGCCCCCACTCATGTCCCCCTGCATCCCCACCCCCAGCAGTGCAGGGGCATCCTCCACCAGGCCCCCACTCATGTCTCCCACTACCCCCACCCCCCTGCCACCATGGGCAGCCTCCACCAGGCCCCCACTCATGTCTCCCACCACCCCCACCCCCCTGCCACCATGGGCAGCCTCCACCAGGCCCCCACTCATGTCTCCCACCACCCCCACCCCCCAGCAGTGCAGGGGCAGCCTCCACCAGGCCCCCACTCATGTCTCCCACCACCCCACCCCCCTGCCACCATGGGCAGCCTCCACCAGGCCCCCACTCATGTCCCCCTGCACCCCCACCCCCCAGCATCCAGGGGCACCCTCCACCAGGCCCCCACTCATGTCTCCCACCACCCCCAGCCCCCTGCCACCATGGGCAGCCTCCACCAGGCCCCCACTCATGTCCCCCTGCACCCCCACCCCCAGCATCCAGGGTCACCCTCGACCAGGCCCCCACTAATGTCCCCCTGCACCCCCACCCACCAGCAGTGCAGGGGCATCCTCCACCAGGCCCCCACTCATGTCTCCCACCACCCCCACCCCCCTGCCACCATGGGCAGCCTCCACCAGGCCCCCACTCATGTCCCCCTGCACCCCCACCCCCCAGCATCCAGGGTCACCCTTCACCAGGCCCCCTCTTATGTCTCCCACCACCCCCACCCCCCTGCCACCATGGGCATCCTCCACCAGGCCCCCACTCATGTCTCCCACCACCCCCACCCCCCAGCAGTGCAGGGGCAGCCTCCACCAGGCCCCCACTCATGTCTCCCACCACCCCCACCCCCCAGCATCCAGGGTCACCCTCCACCAGGCCCCCACTCATGTCTCCCACCACCCCCACCCCCCTGCCACCATGGGCATCCTCCCCCAGGCCCCCACTCATCTCTCCCACCATCCCCACCCCCCAGCAGTGCAGGGGCAGCCTCCACCAGGCCCCCACTCATGTCTCCCACCACCCCCACCCCCCAGCATCCAGGGTCACCCTACACCAGGCCCCCACTCATGTCTCCCACCACCCCCAACCCCCTGCCATCATGGGCATCCTCCACCAGGCCCCCACTCATGTCTCCCACCACCCCCACCCCCCAGCAGTGCAGGGGCAGCCTCCACCAGGCCCCCACTCATGTCTCCCACCACCCCCACCCCCCAGCAGTGCAAGGGCAGCCTCCACCAGGCCCCCACTTGTGGCTCTTCCACCTTTGCCACCCTTACGGAATCCTCGCCTCCCAGCCATGGCACTGATGTTAATGTGCGTATGGGAGTGGCAGTAAAATATTGTCCTGGGCAATTGGGGGTCAAAGGGGTTGGGTACCAGATGGTAATTGTACCCTAGTGCTCTTGCAAGGCTGATTGTAACCCCTGGGGAAAGATGACGGGTCACGCTACGCACAGGAGCCCCAAAAAAGGGAGATGACATGCACGCAACCCCTCCTAGACCACGTGTGCAGAAAGAAAAACCTGCACTACGCTGTGGCACCCAGTAACACAAGAATGAACGTATGCGTGTCACACGCAGCCTAGAATGACCTCTGAAGGGGTAGGCTACACACGGGGCAAGCACAGATGTTAGATACGTGCGTGACTCACCGTCTGCCAGGTAAAAGAGCGTGAAAAAGGAGCGCGTTTGGTTGGCAACACCCCCGCCAAAAGAAGATATGTACGCTGTCTGAGGAGACAGGACAACAGTAGAAGGGAACACTGTTTGAGGGAACAGGCCCAGGTAAACCAGTAAAAGAGAAAAAGGAGAAAAATCTGTCAGAGGTAACAGGGAATACGAACTTGAAACGCCGTGAAGTAAATCGCGTGTGAACCGACAAGAAGTACAGAATTCACCCACTCGCTCTCCACGAAAAGCACGTACAAGGAAATGGTGTTCTACGCGTACCTTTTATACAGGCCCACACGTCCAGCGTCACTTACGCGGCGTCTACGCGCTAGGGCCATTTCCACCAATTACACGCTTTGTGACTTATGCGTGTACGGCCATTTCCACCAATTACACGCTTTGTCACTTCTGCGTGTACGGCCATTTCCACCAATTACACGCTTTGTCACTTCTGTCTGTACGGCCATTTACACCAATCACACGCGATGACACTCTGACGTGCAGTCTTTCCACGTGTGCTCTGTCATCACGTGCTGTGTGGGAAACACCCGTGCGGCTCACGTCACAGACGCGCTTACGCGCTGAGGGCCTTTGGTCCAATAGAATCGCGTATGCGTGCTGACGCGCTTAAGCGCTAAGGGCCTTTACCCCCCGGCAGTGCAGGGTCACCCTCCACCAGGCCCCCACTCATGTCCCCCTGCACCCACACCCCCCAGCCACCAGGGGCAGCCTCCACCAGGCCCTACTCATGTCTCCCACCACCCCCACCCCCCAGCAGTGCAGGGGCAGCCTCCACCAGGCCCCCACTCGTGTCTCCCACCACCCCCACCCCCCAGCAGTGCAGGGGCAGCCTCCACCAGGCCCCCACTCATGTCTCCCACCACCCCCACCCCCCTGCCACCATGGGCAGCCTCCACCAGGCCCCCACTCATGTCCCCCTGCACCCCCACCCCCCAGCATCCAGGGTCACCCTCCACCAGGCCCCCACTCATGTCCCCCTGCACCCCCACCCCCCAGCAGTGCAGGGGCATCCTCCACCAGGACCCCACTCATGTCTCCCACCACCCCCACCCCCCTGCCACCATGGGCAGCCTCCACCAGGCCCCCACTCATGTCCCCCTGCACCCCCACCCCCCAGCATCCAGGGTCACCCTTCACCAGGCCCCCTCTCATGTCTCCCACCACCCCCACCCCCCTGCCACCATGGGCATCCTCCACCAGGCCCCCACTCATGTCTCCCACCACCCCCAACCCCCAGCAGTGCAGGGGCAGCCTCCACCAGGCCCCCACTCATGTCTCCCACCACCCCCACCCCCCAGCAGTGCAGGGGCAGCCTCCACCAGGCCCCCACTCATGTCTCCCACCACCCCCACCCCCCAGCATCCAGAGTCACCCTCCACCAGGCCCCCACTCATGTCTCCCACCACCCCCACCCCCCTGCCACCATGGGCATCCTCCACCAGGCCCCCACTCATGTCTCCCACCACCCCCACCCCCCAGCAGTGCAGGGGCAGCCTCCACCAGGCCCCCACTCATGTCTCCCACCACCCCCACCCCCCAGCAGTGCAGGGGCAGCCTCCACCAGGCCCCCACTCATGTCTCCCACCACCCCCACCCCCCAGCATCCAGGGTCACCCTCCACCAGGCCCCCACTCATGTCTCCCACCACCCCCACCCCCCTGCCACCATGGGCATCCTCCACCAGGCCCCCACTCATGTCTCCCACCACCCCCACCCCCCAGCAGTGCAGGGGCAGCCTCCACCAGGCCCCCACTCATGTCTCCCACCACCCCCACCCCCCAGCAGTGCAGGGGCAGCCTCCACCAGGCCCCCACTTGTGGCTCTTCCACCTTTGCCACCCTTACGGAATCCTCGCCTCCCAGCCATGGCACTGATGTCAATGTGCGTATGGGAGTGGCAGTAAAATATTGTCCTGGGCAATTGGGGGTCAAAGGGGTTGGGTACCAGATGGTAATTGTACCCTAGTGCTCTTGCAAGGCTGATTGTAACCCCTGGGGAAAGATGACGGGTCACTCTACGCACAGGAGCCCCAAAAAAGGGAGATGACGTGCACGCAACCCCTCCTAGACCACGTGTGCAGAAAGAAAAACCTGCACTACGCTGTGGCACCCAGTAACACAAGAATGAACGTATGCGTGTCACACGCAGCCTAGAATGACCTCTGAAGGGGTAGGCTACACACGGGGCAAGCACAGATGTTAGATACGTGCGAGACTCACCGTCTGCCAGGTAAAAGAGCGTGAAAAAGGAGCGCGTTTGGTTGGCAACACCCCCGCCAAAAGAAGATATGTACGCTGTCTGAGGAGACAGGACAACAGTAGAAGGGAACACTGTTTGAGGGAACAGGCCCAGGTAAACCAGTAAAAGAGAAAAAGGAGAAAAATCTGTCAGAGGTAACAGGGAATACGAACTTGAAACGCCGTGAAGTAAATCGCGTGTGAACCGACAAGAAGTACAGAATTCACCCACTCGCTCTCCACGAAAAGCACGTACAAGGAAATGGTGTTCTACGCGTACCTTTTATACAGGCCCACACGTCCAGCGTCACTTACGCGGCGTCTACGCGCTAGGGCCATTTCCACCAATTACACGCTTTGTGACTTATGCGTGTACGGCCATTTCCACCAATTACACGCTTTGTCACTTCTGCGTGTACGGCCATTTCCACCAATTACACGCTTTGTCACTTCTGCGTGTACGGCCATTTACACCAATCACACGCGATGACACTCTGACGTGCAGTCTTTCCACGTGTGCTCTGTCATCACGTGCTGTGTGGGAAACACCCGTGCGGCTCACGTCACAGACGCGCTTACGCGCTGAGGGCCTTTGGTCCAATAGAATCACGTATGCGTGCTGACGCGCTTACGCGCTAAGGGCCTTTCCTCGGTTTTCACGCTGACGTGCAGGATTTTCACGTGCCAAATCACTCCGTACCAAGCTGGCCACGCGTAAGCACACAGAAGACCACGCTCCTGCCCAGAAGGCCGAACTACTGCCCCCCAGAGCCCCGAGCACGCTCCCACCTGCCATCTGCTGCTGCCTGACTGCCTGCTGCCCACGTGCACTGCCATTTGCTGCCTGCACATCAGCCAGGGGTGCTGTTGCTGTGACCACCCCTGCTGGAACCAAAGACTCCCGACTGGAATTCCATCGCTCCACAGCCCAGCCCCAGGACCCAGTTGCCCACCCACTCCTGCCTCTGGGGTTGTCATGTCGGGGCAAACACCATCTGTGACCACTGACAACCCCCGGCCAGAGAGGCAGAGGGGCACCAGCTTCAGTGCCACCGAAGTTGGTGTCCTGGTGGAGCAAGTCCTGGGGCAGTATGATGCCCTCTTCGGAAGTTCACGCGCTGACAAGGAAGGACGGACTCGGATCTGGACTGACATCGTGACTGCCATCAACGCGGAGGGGGTGGCAGTCCGGGACTTACAACATGTCAGGAAGCGCTGGGAGGACTTCAGGTCCAGGACCCTGAACAAGGCCCGGCGCCTCTTGAAGGCAGCGGATGCCAAGGGGCGCTGGGGCCACTTGTCGGAAGAACAGATGGGGGTCCTGGAACGCATATCCCCAGCGCTCCACGTCCAGGTCCTAGAGAAGCAGACCCGTCTGGAGTCGAGCGGTGAGTGTACATGCATCCTGATTGTGAGCAGTGCGTGAGGTGATCATTCGCCATTGTGCCGGTTGCACATCTGTTTGTATGGGGTCGAGTATGGGTGGGGGTGTACAGGGCCGTGGGGCTGACACATGCGAGGGCTGTAATGTGTGAGACATGGATGGTGCTTGTGTGTGTGGGCTTGCATGGCAAATGCAGTTGTGCGTGCACACATGTTTGGATGAATGTGTATGTAAGTAGACATGTCCGTGATGTCAGGCATGTATGTTGTTTTCGGCTCCATGTATGAGCACTGTGTACATGTGCATGTGTGTGTATTTGACAAGGGTGCAACAGTGATGCAACATGGATGCATGTGACAGCGGTATGTGGAAGCCTGATTGGCAGATGTGACATGGATGCCCGTCTGAACAGTGCGACACTTGGCAGAGGTGTAGACATGCATGCAAGTGTGGTGGTGTGTGTACATGTGTGGTGCACTTCCTGTGTTGCATGTGATGTCTGGCTCCCCTTTGGCTGCTGATGCTGTTGTATGTGTAGGGATGGTGGTGGCAGTTGCGATATGGCTGTGGTATAGCTCATGTGTGCCAGTTGCAATGACATGTGTGTTGGGGATTGTGATGACATGTCTGAGGTTTGCCAATGCCACTCATGTGCAACTGTCATGCGTGTATGTGTCCATTGTACAGTGCCCTGATGCCTGTGTTTTGTTTCTCCCTGTCTGCAGCGTCAACTGATGAAGAGGGCGGAGAAGGTGCTGTGGAGCACAGCGGCGGGGATCCGACCGCCAGCCGGAGACGCAAGACCTCCCGTGTTGTCATCTCGTCGGGGAGTGAGGAGTCCGGTGCCACGTCCCAGGCCGCAGCTGCCGGGGGGAGGTCCAAGAGGCGGAGGTTGCAGTTGGACTCCTCGGCAGCAGAAGGGGCAGCTGGGACCCCACAGGGCCCAACAGGGGAAGATGGCACGGAGTCATCCAGGTTGGTGGGGGGTTTGGTGGGGGAGGGGGCCGCGCAAGCACCAGAGACGGGGTCTGGAGGTGGGGATCCCACTGGTGCTAGTGGTGCAGTGCAGGACCAGGGACAGGAGGCAGCACAGGCGGCCGCAGAGGTGCCTGTGTGCAATCCTGTCCCCGATCCTGTCCCTGCATCATCTTGCACCAGCAGGGATGCCTACGTCCAGACCCGTTTTCAGGCAGGGGATGAGCTGACGTCAACTGGCCTTCCTCTGCCTGCGGACGTGGCCATCCAGGTCCGGGTTGAGCCTGTCCTGGCTGGTGTGGCGTTGCGTCAACGGGCCATGCGAGGTGACCTGCAGTCTTTTCATGGAGAGACTGCACGTCATCTCGAATGGCTCGTTGACCACGTCAGCCTGCGGGGACAGGTCACCCAGGCCGGATTCCGCTGTCTGATGGGGCTTGCTCCGACCCCCTCCTCAACTGGACCCCCTACGCGCCAGTCGTCCTCTGTGCCATCTTCCCACCCATCAGTCACCTGGGTGCCCTGTGGAGCTGCCTCTGACGGTGCGGCCAGGCTGGTGGAGGAGGCATCCCTGCCACAGTCGGGAGTCGGAGGTCCAGCAGGGGTGGCCACATCAACAAGTGCACCCCAGCCGGCGGAGGATGTGCAGGCAGCAGGAGGCAGTGCACGGGCAGAGGCAGAGCAGCAGCAGCAGCAACATGGTGGGAGACATGAAGGCTTGGGGCTTTCGACATCGGAGGGGCAGGCATCGGCCGGAGGGCAGGGGGACCCAGGACAGAGAGTGTCTTCCGTGTGGCAGCGGTTGGGCCACGCCATAGGTGCGGAGCGGCGGCAGGCGGAAGAGGCGCGGCTCACAATGGTCAGGGCGGAGAACTCCATGCGGAGGGCCCTGAGGCGGGCCGAGTGCCTCGAGGCAATCCGCAGGGGGTTGGAGGAGGACACAGCGTCGTCCCTGCGGACCCTCGGGGCCATGGAACTGGACCGCCTCCGGGACATCGAACAGGAGTTCGATGATGCCCTGGCCCGGGACACCACGGAGTGAGCCGCTGGACTTGCCCGCCGCCTTTGTATATAGTTCTTTAGTTTTAGGTTTCCTTTCTTTCTTATTATGATTTGGAGTCGACGGACACTGCTCCACCTTTTGTATATAGTTGATTTTTAGGTAGGTTTTTTAGTAGGTTTCCTTTGTTCAGTTGGGCTCATGGACCCTTGTTATTTTTGTACATAGTTCTTTATTGCATGGAGATTTTTTTACATTTGACTTTGGACAAAACATTTTTTCGATTTGGATTTCCAGTTTTGTGTTTTTATACGGACATGCAGCTTATTTTTTCTCATTCACATTGTAGTTTGTTTTCTTGCTTTAGCATTCTTTATTTTTTTCAATACAATTTTGTTTGCATACTTCACTGTGTGGTATCATCTCATTGGTTTCATGCATGTCATGTTGTGTGTTTTCCCATTCAATTGCAACAATTGTGTGTGACGGACATGGGTTCATTAGCTTCATGAACATTGGGGGTGTAACATGTGATTTCCATTTCCATGTGGGTGAATGGGTTACTTGGTAGGGCATTTTGGCTGTGGAGGCTGACCATTACGCACATGATTGGGGATTGTGAGGACCTGGTGGGGGCTGCCCATGGTGACAGGGGGGTGCGGGTGGTGGGAGACATGAGTGGGGGCCTGGTGGAGGATGCCCCTGCACTGCTGGGGGGTGGGGGTGCAGGGGGACATGAGTGGGGGCCTGGTGGAGGCTGCCCATGGTGGCAGGGGGGTGGGGGTGGTGGGAGACATGAGTGGGGGCCTGGTGGAGGCTGCCCCTGCACTGCTGGGGGGTGGGGATGGTGGGAGACATGAGTGGGGGCCTGGTGGAGGATGCCCATGGTGGCAGGGGGGTGGGGGTGGTGGGAGACATGAGTGGGGGCCTGGTGGAGGGTGACCCTGGATGCTGGGGGGTGGGGGTGCAGGGGGACATGAGTGGGGGCCTGGTGGAGGCTGCCCATGGTGGCAGGGGGGTGGGGGTGGTGGGAGACATGAGTGGGGGCCTGGTGGAGGGTGCCCCTGGATGCTGGGGGGTGGGGGTGCAGGGGGACATGAGTGGGGGCCTGGTGGAGGCTGCCCATGGTGGCAGGGGGGTGGGGTGGTGGGAGACATGAGTGGGGGCCTGGTGGAGGCTGCCCCTGCACTGCTGGGGGGTGGGGGTGGAGGGAGACATGAGTGGGGGCCTGGTGGAGGATGCCTATGGTGGCAGGGGGGTGGTGGTGGTGGGAGACATGAGTGGGGGCCTGGTGGAGGATGCCCATGGTGGCAGGGGGGTGGGGGTGGTGGGAGACATGAGTGGGGGCCTGGTGGAGGGTGACCCTGGATGCTGGGGGGTAGGGGTGCAGGGGGACATGAGTGGGGGCCTGGTGGAGGCTGCCCCTGGTGGCTGGGGGGTGTGGGTGCAGGGGGACATGAGTGGGGGCCTGGTGGAGGGTGACCCTGCACTGCCGGGGGGTGGGGGTGGTGGGAGACATGAGTGGGGGCCTGGTGGAGGGTGACCCTGGATGCTGGGGGGTGGGGGTGGAGGGAGACATGAGTGGGGGCCTGGTGGAGGATGCCTATGGTGGCAGGGGGGTGGTGGTGGTGGGAGACATGAGTGGGGGCCTGGTGGAGGATGCCCATGGTGGCAGGGGGGTGGGGGTGGTGGGAGACATGAGTGGGGGCCTGGTGGAGGGTGACCCTGGATGCTGGGGGGTAGGGGTGCAGGGGGACATGAGTGGGGGCCTGGTGGAGGCTGCCCATGGTGGCAGGGGGGTGGGGTGGTGGGAGACATGAGTGGGGGCCTGGTGGAGGCTGCCCCTGCACTGCTGGGGGGTGGGGGTGGTGGGAGACATGAGTGGGGGCCTGGTGGAGGCTGCCCCTGCACTGCTGGGGGGTGGTGGGAGACATGAGTGGGGGCCTGGTGGAGGCTGCCCCTGCACTGGTGGGGGTGGTGGGAGACATGAGTAGAGCCTGGTGGAGGCTGCCCCTGGTGGCTGGGGGGTGTGGGTGCAGGGGGACATGAGTGGGGGCCTGGTGGAGGGTGACCCTGCACTGCCGGGGGGTGGGGGTGGTGGGAGACATGAGTGGGGGCCTGGTGGAGGGTGACCCTGGATGCTGGGGGGTGGGGGTGGTGGGAGACATGAGTGGGGGCCTGGTGGAGGATGCCCATGGTGGCAGGGGGGTGGGGGTGGTGGGAGACATGAGTGGGGGCCTGGTGGAGGATGCCCATGGTGGCAGGGGGGTGGGGGTGGTGGGAGACATGAGTGGGGGCCTGGTGGAGGATGCCCATGGTGGCAGGGGTGTGGGGGTGGTGGGAGACATGAGTGGGGGCCTGGTGGAGGGTGACCCTGGATGCTGGGGGGTGGGGGTGCAGGGGGACATGAGTGGGGGCCTGGTGGAGGCTGCCCATGGTGGCAGGGGGGTGGGGGTGGTGGGAGACATGAGTGGGGGCCTGGTGGAGGGTGACCCTGGATGCTGGGGGGTGGGGGTGCAGGGGGACATGAGTGGGGGCCTGGTGGAGGATGCCCATGGTGGCAGGGGGGTGGGGGTGGTGGGAGACATGAGTGGGGGGCTGGTGGAGGGTGACCCTGGATGCTGGGGGGTGGGGGTGCAGGGGGACATGAGTGGGGGCCTGGTGGAGGCTGCCCATGGTGGCAGGGGGGTGGGGGTGGTGGGAGACATGAGTGGGGGCCTGGTGGAGGGTGCCCCTGGATGCTGGGGGGTGGGGGTGCAGGGGGGCATGAGTGGGGGCCTGGTGGAGGCTGCCCATGGTGGCAGGGGGGTGGGGGTGGTGGGAGACATGAGTGGGGGCCTGGTGGAGGCTGCCCCTGCACTGCTGGGGGGTGGGGGTGGTGGGAGACATGAGTGGGGGCCTGGTGGAGGATGCCCCTGCACTGCTGGGGGTGGGGGTGCAGGGGGACATGAGTGGGGGCCTGGTGGAGGCTGCCCATGGTGGCAGGGGGGTGGGGGTGGTGGGAGACATGAGTGGGGGCCTGGTGGAGGCTGCCCCTGCACTGCTGGGGGGTTGGGGTGGTGGGAGACATGAGTGGGGGCCTGGTGGAGGCTGCCCCTGCACTGCTGGGGGGTGGGGGTGGTGGGAGACATGAGTGGGGGCCTGGTGGAGGATGCCCATGGTGGCAGGGGGGTGGGGGTGGTGGGAGACATGAGTGGGGGCCTGGTGGAGGGTGACCCTGGATGCTGGGGCGTGGGGGTGGTGGGAGACATGAGTGGGGGCCTGGTGGAGGCTGCCCCTGCACTGCTGGGGGGTGGGGGTGGTGGGAGACATGAGTGGGGGCCTGGTGGAGGCTGCCCCTGCACTGCTGGGGGGTGGGGGTGGTGGGAGACATGAGTGGGGGCCTGGTGGAGGATGCCCATGGTGGCAGGGGGGTGGGGGTGGTGGGAGACATGAATGGGGGTCTGGTGGAGGGTGACCCTGGATGCTGGGGGGTGGGGGTGCAGGGGGACATGAGTGGGGGCCTGGTGGAGGCTGCCCATGGTGGCAGGGGGGTGGGGGTGGTGGAAGACATGAGTGGGGGCCTGGTGGAGGGTGACCCTGGATGCTGGGGGGTGGGGGTGCAGGGGGACATGAGTGGGGGCCTGGTGGAGGCTGCCCATGGTGGCAGGGGGGTGGGGGTGGTGGGAGACATGAGTGGGGGCCTGGTGGAGGCTGCCCCTGCACTGCTGGGGGGTGGGGGTGGTGGGAGACATGAGTGGGGGCCTGGTGGAGGATGCACATGGTGGCAGGGGGGTGGGGGTGGTGGGAGACATGAGTGGGGGCCTGGTGGAGGGTGACCCTGGATGCTGGGGGGTGGGGGTGCAGGGGGACATGAGTGGGGGCCTGGTGGAGGCTGCCCATGGTGGCAGGGGGGTGGGGGTGGTGGGAGACATGAGTGGGGGCCTGGTGGAGGGTGCCCCTGGATGCTGGGGGGTGGGGGTGCAGGGGGACATGAGTGGGGGCCTGGTGGAAGCTGCCCATGGTGGCAGGGGGGTGGGGGTGGTGGGAGACATGAGTGGGGGCCTGGTGGAGGATGCCCATGGTGGCAGGGGGGTGGGGGTGGTGGGAGACATGAGTGGGGGCCTGGTGGAGGGTGACCCTGGATGCTGGGGGGTGGGGGTGGTGGGAGACATGAGTGGGGGCCTGGTGGAGGCTGCCCATGGTGGCAGGGGGGTGCGGGTGGTGGGAGACATGAGTGGGGGCCTGGTGGAGGGTGACCCTGGATGCTGGGGGGTGGGGGTGGTGGGAGACATGTGTGGGGGCCTGGTGGAGGCTGCCCCTGCACTGCTGGGGGGTGGGGGTGGTGGGAGACATGAGTGGGGGCCTGGTGGAGGCTGCCCCTGCACTGCTGGGGGGTGGGGGTGGTGGGAGACATGAGTGGGGGCCTGGTGGAGGATGCCCATGGTGGCAGGGGGGTGGGGGTGGTGGGAGACATGAGTGGGGGCCTGGTGGAGGGTGACCCTGGATGCTGGGGGGTGGGGGTGCAGGGGGACATGAGTGGGGGCCTGGTGGAGGCTGCCCATGGTGGCAGGGGGGTGGGGGTGGTGGGAGACATGAGTGGGGGCCTGGTGGAGGGTGACCCTGGATGCTGGGGGGTGGGGGTGCAGGGGGACATGAGTGGGGGCCTGGTGGAGGCTGCCCATGGTGGCAGGGGGGTGGGGGTGGTGAGAGACATGAGTGGGGGCCTGGTGGAGGCTGCCCCTGCACTGCTGGGGGGTGGGGGTGGTGGGAGACATGAGTGGGGGCCTGGTGGAGGATGCCCATGGTGGCAGGGGGGTGGGGGTGGTGGGAGACATGAGTGGGGGCCTGGTGGAGGGTGACCCTGGATGCTGGGGGGTGGGGGTGCAGGGGGGACATGAGTGGGGGCCTGGTGGAGGCTGCCCGTGGTGGCAGGGGGGTGGGGGTGGTGGGAGACATGAGTGGGGGCCTGGTGGAGGCTGCCCCTGCACTGCTGGGGGGTAGGGGTGGTGGGAGACATGAGTGGGGGCCTGGTGGAGGCTGCCCCTGCACTGCTGGGGGGTGGGGGTGGTGGGAGATATGAGTGGGGGCCTGGTGGAGGATGCCCATGGTGGCAGGGGGGTGGGGGTGGTGGGAGACATGAGTGGGGGCCTGGTGGAGGGTGACCCTGGATGCTGGGGGGTGGGGGTGCAGGGGGACATGAGTGGGGGCCTGGTGGAGGCTGCCCCTGGTGGCTGGGGGGTGTGGGTGCAGGGGGACATGAGTGGGGGCCTGGTGGAGGGTGACCCTGCACTGCCGGGGGGTGGGGGTGGTGGGAGACATGAGTGGGGGCCTGGTGGAGGGTGACCCTGGATGCTGGGGGGTGGGGGTGGAGGGAGACATGAGTGGGGGCCTGGTGGAGGATGCCTATGGTGGCAGGGGGGTGGTGGTGGTGGGAGACATGAGTGGGGGCCTGGTGGAGGATGCCCATGGTGGCAGGGGGGTGGGGGTGGTGGGAGACATGAGTGGGGGCCTGGTGGAGGGTGACCCTGGATGCTGGGGGGTAGGGGTGCAGGGGGACATGAGTGGGGGCCTGGTGGAGGCTGCCCATGGTGGCAGGGGGGTGGGGGTGGTGGGAGACATGAGTGGGGGCCTGGTGGAGGGTGACCCTGGATGCTGGGGGGTGGGGGTGCAGGGGGACATGAGTGGGGGCCTGGTGGAGGATGCCCATGGTGGCAGGGGGTGGGGGTGGCGGGAGACATGAGTGGGGGCCTGGTGGAGGGTGACCCTGGATGCTGGGGGGTGGGGGTGCAGGGGGACATGAGTGGGGGCCTGGTGGAGGCTGCCCATGGTGGCAGGGGGGTGGGGGTGGTGGGAGACATGAGTGGGGGCCTGGTGGAGGGTGCCCCTGGATGCTGGGGGGTGGGGGTGCAGGGGGACATGAGTGGGGGCCTGGTGGAGGCTGCCCATGGTGGCAGGGGGTGGGGGTGGTGGGAGACATGAGTGGGGGCCTGGTGGAGGCTGCCCCTGCACTGCTGGGGGGTGGGGGTGGGGGTGGTGGGAGACATGAGTGGGGGCCTGGTGGAGGATGCCCCTGCACTGCTGGGGGGTGGGAGTGCAGGGGGACATGAGTGGGGGCCTGGTGGAGGCTGCCCATGGTGGCAGGGGGGTGGGGGTGGTGGGAGACATGAGTGGGGGCCTGGTGGAGGCTGCCCCTGCACTGCTGGCAGGTGGGGGTGGTGGGAGACATGAGTGGGGGCCTGGTGGAGGCTGCCCCTGCACTGCTGGGGGGTGGGGGTGCAGGGGGACATGAGTGGGGGCCTGGTGGAGGCTGCCCCTGCACTGCCGGGGGGTGGGGGTGGTGGGAGACATGAATGGGGGCCTGGTGTAGGGTGACCCTGGATGCTGGGGGGTGGGGGTGCAGGGGGACATGAGTGGGGGCCTGGTGGAGGCTGCCCCTGCACTGCTGGGGGGTGGGGGTGGTGGTAGACATGCATTGTTGATCAGTAGTGCAAGGTGACATGTGGGTTGGCTGGGGGGCATGCCCATGGTGAATGGGCTGCCTGCGGGACATGGGCAGGGGTGCAGGGTAGTCCCCCGTGGTGTGGGCTGCCTGCAGGGGCCGTGGAGGTTGTGGAGCGTACACCTGGGAGGACCCACACGGCCAATTCACGTGTAGTACTCCCCAGAACCCCTGAAATACACATTCCCTGCTGGTATCGCGTGTGCAACTTCCCGCGCACCCCTGAAATACATGTACCCTGCTCGCACTGGGCCAATCGCGTGTGTTACTTCCCGCGCACCCCTGAAATACACGTACCCTGCTCGCACTGGGACAATCGCGTGTGCAACTTCCCGCGCACCCCTGAAATACACGTACCCTGCTCGCACTGGGACTATCGCGTGTGGAACTTCCCGCGCACCCCTGAAATACATGTACCCTGCTCGCACTGGGACAATCGCGTGTGCAACTTCCCTCGCACCCCTGAAATACACATACCTTGCTGAAATCGCGTGTGGAACTTGCCGCGCACCCCTGAAATTAACGTACCCTGCTGAAATCGCGTATGCAACTTCCCGCGCACCCCTGAAATACACATACCCTGCTCGCACTGGGACAATCGCGTGTGCAACTTCCCGCGCACCCCAGAAATACACGTACCCTGCTCGCACTGGGACTATCGCGTGCGGAACTTGCCGCGCACCCCTGAAATACACGTACCCTGCTGCAATCGCGTATGCAACTTCCCGCGCACCCCTGAAATACACGTTCCCCGCTTGGCGTTTGCTGTTTGGCAGCCCGGTGAACTGGTCCAGGGTTCGCGCAGCCCTTTGCGATGATTTAGCGATTTTGATGGCTTTTCCTTGCGCGAGGGCGTTCTTGGGGGCGTTACTGGCGCTGCTGCAGGGTCGCTGCGATTATCTGCGCCACGGCTGGTTTGGGAGCCTGAAATCCATGAATACGCTGTGCGCAGAAATCGGTTTTAGCGCACGTGCCTGGCGCAGACAATCGCACGCGGACACTCTGCGCCAGCCGCTTGCGACACTTTTCTGCGAATTTCTATGAATTACCCTCTCTGGCTGGTTGCCTTTTGTTGAAACTACAAATACCAGGAGGCCCAAGGAGAGCCCGATGTAAGAGGTCAAAGTGGCCATACAATGGTGGAGGAAAACCCCTTGTACAATCGAAAGTCTTTGACACGTAGTCAAGAGGAAAGCTAGGGGAAGTGAATCTTGCATTGTGATAAAGCAAAGTGAATTGTGTATCTGGTCATAGTGAACCCAACTGAAGAAGGCTAACATTAAAGAAGGATCAGCGCCCGGTTGAGGGGGATCCAGGGGTGAAGAGTCATCACCCAACGTAAAAGATTACAGAAATGAGCATTTTGTTTTGTTATTGTTGACACATCAAGCCCTTAGAGGCAAGAGACTTTGTATGAAAGAGACTTGGCCACAGAAGATCTTGATATCGCTTAAAAGAACTATAACTTTGTGCTGGAGAAATGCAGTTGTGTGTTGTGCTCAGGAGTCCCGCCTTGCCCCATGCTAAAAAACGTGGGGAAGGGAGACCCCAGCTATACTATCTTGACTTGGCAATAGTTTTTTTTTAGTATAGGTCTTTTTATTTGAAAAGACACCACTAGGACTGCCTTATTATTATTTGATGGTTGTTGCTTGCTCCCATCTTAGATTTACGTTTAGATTAGGCGTTTTTCTCATCCATTTATACAGTTTAATAAACACCCTTGAACTGCGATCACTTGTGTCTGTCTTTACCGTTGCCACCATGTGTTCCTTACATATGGTCTCAGGTGTGGGGTGTGACTCAATTGAAACTAATTGGGGAACCCTACAATTTCAAAAACCTAGTCAGAGATCTTCTAACACTTCTGTTGCCACCAAGGAATCAATAGGTTTTGATATCCGTAGCAGTAGGGAAGCTATTATCCCCCATTGGAAAAGAGGAGTAATTCCTACAGACTTGGTTTTAATACCCTTTCCGGGGTGTTACATAAGATTGGCCCCAAATTCTCGCCTAGCAAGGAAGTTTGGTATAGATGTGTTAGCAGGTGTCATCGATCCAGACTTCCAGGGAGATGTTATGTTTCTCTCACAGAATCATGGTGAGATCCCCTTTGAAGTACGTTGTGGCGATCAAACTGCTCAAGGAATTTGGGAAGGGCTCTATTAGCTCAATTTAAAGAAAGTGAACCAGAGAAAACAGAAAGAGGAACCTTAGGCTTTGGGGAAGCTGATAAATCTTTTAACATTGAAGAAAGGAAAGGAGAAGAGCCTACCATCTATCCCGATCTTTTCTTCGCCCATCGAAATTATCCATCTCTCGATGAATGTCATGCCAGCGTCCACACACATCCCGCCCAGAGCCGCCCCATACACTAGTACCTGCTCCCCTCACAACTACAGCGGTACTCCTCGACCGCATCTCGCTGCAGCAGAAAGCCCGCGCAAGGATGGCAGCGCACAAGGACTTGCCGGCTGTGGCCGCGGTGACGCTGGGGGACACCAGTGTTCGCAAGAGTTACTTCCTGGTCACATGGCACGCAACGCCGCTCACGTGACTCCACAAGGCTGCACTCATTCACCAAGCACACTGCTACTTCCTGGTCACGTGATGTGCAACGCCGCTCACGTGAATCCATGAGGCTGCGCTCACGTGACCACAAGGAATTCCCCCAGCATAAAAGAACGCCGAATCCACATGGCCACGCTTCTCAGCTGTTTTCATCACGGCGAGTGGCGTTTTGGATTGCTTGGACCTTGATTTTTGTTTTTTGACCCTGTTTCTTCCTTCTTGGAACTGTTTTTGCTCAATCCTTGGATCTGGTGATATTGGACTCTTGCCTTCCTGGTTTCTGGAATTTCTGGTCATCGGATTTTGGACTTCCACCTGGACTTCTGTTTGGCTAAGTTGTTTTGGACTCTAGCTGTGCTCTTTGGGAGACTGTTGCTTTCCCCTTGCATCAGGTGCTTTCAACATCGAAGGTACACCACAGGGACAAGGGTACTACATTTCTTCTGGCCTCCCCAATTCCATCCTGCAGCCATTGGACCCCTTCTTGTATTGGCATCTATCCAAGGGAGGAATATTAGAGATTTGCCTTTCCTACAACATTGGTAGGTGCCCTCGCACTCCTTTCTTCTGATTACACTTGCATTTTTGATCTTGCATTTACATCTGCCTAACTGTTCCTTTGCAGCTACCTGGTATCCGTGTTCCTGCCTTCTGCACCTGTGGCCTCAATAACTGGTCAGGGAGTAACTCTGGTCCCTCCCTGACCGGTGCTTGGGGACAAAGGTATACATAGTCATTGCAGAGTCTGATTGTGACAGACTGAGAAGCCTCTCCGCTCTGGCTATGGATGCCGCCGCCGTGGACCAGGTGGCTGCCTTAGTACAGGCCATCACAGTTTTAAGAGCCGATATGTCAGCCGCAATGGCCGCCATACATCAGCGGTTGGACGCGATACAAAGCGAGCGCCATGTACTACCCGCTGACCCTGAGTTTGGGGATGCCCCTCCCCAGGGGAACCCTCCAGGTCCTGCCCCGACTCCAGCACCCTTTTATGTCCCCACTCCATTCCCTCTGGTCCCTCCCAAACAATTCCAGGGCAATCCTCGTAAGTTCTGCACCTTTCTGAATCAGTGCAAACTCCATTTCCTGTGTTGTCCACAAGCTTTCCCTGACTCTACGACAAAGGTTTCATTCATACTCTCACATCTGGGGGGTATAGCGGTCGATTGGGCCAACCCGTTGTTGGAGACCGATAGTCCCGTATTGTACGTATTTGACCTATTGATCACTGAAATGACCAGGGTGTGCGACACTAGGCCCAAGTCCGGGACCTGGAACTGCTGGAATTAATCCAGGGTAAAACCACACTGGCCGACTATATAACCCGTTTTAACCAGTTATCAGTGGAAACAGCCTGGCCAGTAAATAAGAAAGCAGTGTGTTTTACCGTGGACTTAATGACGCCATGAAAGATGCACTGGCGGTGGTGACTTCCTTGCCAGCCCAATATCCCGAACTTGTAGATCTGGCCTTACAAGTGGATGCCCGAAGGGCAGAGAGAAGACTAGAGTCCGGAAAATCCGTGCCTTTCTCTTGTGTTCCTCTCCCCAGCGAAACCGCAGGTGAGCCCATGAAAATAGGGGGTGTTCGCAGTCCCATCACAGCCACAGAGCGGGAGCTCCGTCGATCCTCAAATGCCTGTTTCTACTGTGGGCTCAACTGCCATTATGTCAGAGAATGTCCCAGACGCCCCAAACCTAAGACAACGGTTTTTCAGAAGGCCCGTCCCTAGATGAGGGGGTTCGGACGGGCTCACCTTCTTTCTCCTCCTCAGAAGTACAGCCGGGTCGTTTGGTCCCAATGCACATCAAAGCCCTTCAGGTCTCCTTAGACAACACTCGTCACAAGGTACAGTTAGTAATCGATTCAAGAGCAACGGGTAATTATGTGGACATAGCCCTGGCTGCATCTCTTAACCTACCTCTTCAGAATAAGTGGCGACCGGAACCCGTACAAGCTGTTGATGGTTCCTCTCTTGTATAAGGCCCGATAAAATAACAAACAGCGCCTCTGACATTAATCATCCAAGACAAACATAGTGAAACTGTTTCATTTGCCTGATCTCTACACCTCAATTTGGGCTCATTCTGGGTCTTCCCTGGTTATAGGTCCACAACCCGGTGATTGACTGGTTTCATGGAGGGATATTCTTTGAATCTGCACACTGCCAGAATCAATGTCTCATTTCCCCTAGCAAAGTGACCTCCCCTTCTTAAGTATTGGGCGCATTGGCCCAATTACAGCTCAATGAAGAACAAACCATGGAATGCGACCCACCAAATCATGTCGTGGGGTTCACGGTGTTCCGGTGGAATACTGTGATTTCTCTGACGTCTTCTATAAGAAACAAGCTGAACATCTCCTGCCTCATCGGTCGTATGATTGCCCCATTGACCTCGTCCCTGCGGCGGTTATACCTTGTGTGTTATACCTGGATATATTCTTTGTCACCCACAGAAGACCTAACCCTAAAAGAATACCTCCAAACTGCTCTAAGAATAGGTCACATTCGTCCCTCCCAATCTCCTGCTGCTAGCCCGATCTTTTTTGTGCCCAAAAGAGAAGGAGACTTACGCCCATGTGTGGATTATCGTCGCCTTAACCAAATAACAATCAAGAACCAGCACCTTATTCCCCTAATGTCTCCACTCCTTGACAATCCCACACATGCTGTCTTCTTTACTAAGCTTGATTTTAGGGGGGCCTACAACTTAGTCCGGATTATACGGGGTGACGACTGGAAAACCACCTTTTGCACTAGACATGGTTTATATGAATACACCGTCATGCACTTTGGCCTCTGTAATGCCCCCGCGACATTCCAGAGGTTCATGAACGACATGTTTCATGACATCTTGGACTCCTATGTCATTGTATACCTGGACGATATCTTGATATTTTCACCGTCTCTCTCGCCCCATGTAAGTCATATCCGAGAAGTACTCCACAGACTCAGAACCAATGCCTTGTTTGTGAAACCTGAGAAATGTCTTTTTCTTGCCAAGGAAGTGGAGTTTTTTGGGGTTTCACATCACTCCTAAAGGGCTTTCTATGAATTCGGCTAAAGTCGACTCAGTGTTGAACTGGCCTATCCCTACAACCATCAGGGCCTTGCAGTCATTCCTCAGGTTCGCGAACTTCTACAGGAGATTCATCGCAGGGTTCTCTTCCACAGCAGTGCCTCTAACCAGTTTTACCAGCCCACGAGAACCCTACATCTGGACTCAAAAACAGCACAAGGCTTTCGAGACATTAAAGGCAGCGTTCACAT
Organism: Ambystoma mexicanum; assembly: GCF_040938575.1. Lineage (NCBI taxonomy): Eukaryota > Metazoa > Chordata > Amphibia > Caudata > Ambystomatidae > Ambystoma > Ambystoma mexicanum. Next base: position 399,958,642 of record NC_090926.1, on the reverse strand, counting down.
CCGCCCCCATCCTGCAACATCCTGACCCAGAACTGCCTTTCGTGGTTGAAGCTGATGCTTCATTTTACGCACTAGGAGCAGTCTTTTCCCAGGCCTGTCCTGCCACAGGACTCCTTCTACCTGTTGCATTCCATTCCCGCAAGTTTACACCAACAGAACAGCACTACCCTGTCACCGAAAAGGAGCTCATGGCTGTAAAATAAGCATTCCATCTGTTAGGGGTCAAACATCAGATAACTGTTTATTCTGATCATCGTAATTTACAGGATCTGGCAACCCTGAAATGTCTTAATAGCCGGCAAGTCCGCTGGCACCTGTTCTTTTCCGCCTACTAGTTCATCATACGTCACCGCTCAGGCACTGGTCATGGCAAAGCAGACGCCCTATCTCACCTACCGGGTGGAGAATCCCTTCCGGTCTTTCCCGAAACCTTATTAGACAAAAAACATGTAGTCTGCCTTTGTACTCCATCTGTTAGTATACTCGATTCCATTTGTCAATGGATTTCCTTGCATCCCAACGGCACTGCTGAATGGTACTTAACGTTTCATGAAGGTCTGCCATTCATACAGAACCGTTTGTATCTCCCCACCCAAGATACCCGCGTCCGGGCACTCGAATGGTCACATGACGCCCCGATCAATGGGCACCCAGGAAAGAAACGTACCCTTACGTTATTACAAAGATGGTGTTGGTGGCCTACTATGCGCAGGGATGTGAACAACTATGGGTCTAGTTACCCGATCTATGCCCAGTGTAAGAAAATGAAGGGTCATCCTCTAGGAATGCTTCAACCCCTACCTATTCCCTCACGTCCCTGGCATACAGTGACTATGGATTTCATTACTGATCTACCGAAGATCCAGGGCCATGATACAATCTGGGTTGTTGTAGACGCATTCACCAAGATGGCACGCTTTATTCCCTGTATTGTCATTCCTTCAGCCCCAACACTAGCCAAGTTGTTCTTTCAGTCCATCTTCTGCCTCTTTGGGTTACCTTCTGTTCTTGTATCCGATAGGGGTTCACAATTTACCTCCCGGTTTTGGCGCTCCCTCACCAGTCTTCTAGATATAGACGCCCGTTTTTTGTCTTCCTACCACCCAGAAACAGACGGCCAAACTGAACGTGTGAACCAAACACTTGAGCAGTATCTACGCTGTCTCTCCTTGCAACACCAACACTCATGGTATTAAGTATTACATCTAGCGGAATTCGCCAACAACAACACCCCACACTCTGCCACTGGATTTTCCCTGTTCTATTCCATGTACTGTCAGCATCCCCGAGTCTTGCCCTTGCCGGACTTTTCTAAGGCCCTGGCTCCTGCTGCTGCCACTTGCCTTAAGGATTTGGAAAACGTTCACGCTCAGACCATTACCCATTTTAGGGAAGCCCAAACCACCATGTGTCATGCAGCCAACAAGAAACATGCCCCTGCCCCTTGATATTCGGTTGGTGACAAGGTCTGGTTATCCACATGACACCTAGGAATACCTGGTTGCCGGAAGCTTCTTCTGCGCTTTGTGGGACCACACCATGTCACTAGGGTCATCAATCCGGTGGCTTATCGATTGTCCTTGCCTCCGCTATGGCGCATTCACCCGGTGTTCCACACTTCCCTGTTAAAACCCTGCCTACTGACTATGAGGGCAGTTTTGCCCCCAACCCCGCTTGTGCAGGTTTCCGCAAATGAATACGAGGTCAGGGGTATCCTGGGGTCACGTCTCCGTAGAGGAGTTCTTTATTACCTGGTGGACTGGTCCGGTGTTAGTCCGGAGGAGAGGTTGTGGGAACCTGTGTCTAATGTGCACGCCCCGCTCTTGGTCTCTAGGTTCCATCGGGACAATCCGTCCAGCCCACGCGGTCGTGGGCCATTGGGGAGGTTCTGTCATACCAGCTTCCATACACATCCCGCCCAGAGCCGCACCATACACTAGTACCTGCTCCAATCTTCCCTCACAACAACAGCGGTACTCCTTGACCGCATCTCGCTGCAGCAGAAAGCCTGTGCAAGCATGGCTGCGCACAAGGACTTGGGGGCTGTAGCTGCGGTGATGCTGGGGAAAACCAGGGTTCGCAAGAATTACTTCCTGGTCACGTGGCACGCAACGCCGCTCACGTGACTCCGCGAGGCTGTACTCGTTCACCAAGCACACTGCTAGTTCCTGGTCACGTGATGCGCAACGCCGCTCACGTGATTCCATGAGGCTGCGCTCACCTGACCAACAAGGAAGTCCCCCAGCATAAAAGAATGCCAAATCCACACGGCCACGCTTCTCAACTGTTTTCATCACGGCGAGTGGCGTTTTGGATTGCCTGGACCTTGATTCTTCGGTTTTTGACCCCGTTTCTTCCTTCCTTGAACTGTTTTTGCTCAATCCTTGGATCTGGTGATATTGGACTCTTGCCTTCGTGGTTTCTGAAATTTTTGGTCATCGGATTTTGGACTTCCTCCTGGACTTCTGTTTGGCTAAGTTGTTTTGGACTCTAGCTGTGCTCTTTGGGAGACTGTTGCTTTCCTCTTGCATCAGGTGCTTTCAACATCGAAGGTATACCACAGGGACAAGGGCACTACATTTCTCCTGGCCTCCCCAATTCCATCCCGCAGCCATTGGACCCCTTCTTGTATTGGCATCTATCCAAGGGAGGAATATCAGAGATTCACCTTTCCTGCAACATTGGTAGGTGCCCTCCCACTCCTTTCTTCTGATTACACTTGCATTTTTGATCTTGCATTTACATCTGCCTAACTGTTCCTTTGCAGCTACCTGGTACCCGTGTTCCTGCTTTCTGCATCTGTGGCCTCAATAACTGGTCAGGGAGTAACTCTGGTCCCTCCTTGACCGGTGCTTGAGGACGGAAGTAAACATAGTCATCGCAGAGTCTCATCGTGACACTGAAGCTTTTCTACAAGCTATTCCGGAAGGAGAAGGTATAGAGAAAGGAAGACCCTTTTTCTTCTTAAAACAATGGTTACTTTATAGGATAGAGACATCTACAGAAAGGCACAGTAAAGACAGTTGGTAATACCCAAGAGCCACCGAAACGTTGTACTGGAGATTGTGCATTCCCATCTCACCGGGGGGCACTTAGGACAATCTAAAACCTAGGGCACATATTAGTGCCAAGTTTTACTGGTCAGGTATTCATGCCGATATAAAGACCTTTATCCAGACGTGAGAAATATGTCAAAAGACCAGCACGCACATCCCATTACCTGCCCCTCTAAACCCATTGCCGATCATAGAAGTCTCTTTTTGAAGAATCAGGATGGACATAATTGGACCTCTACAAACACCCAGACTAGGTAACAAATATGTCCTTGTGATTATCGACTATGCAACCCGATATCCCAAAGCATTCCCAATTCGAAATAATACCATACAGTAAATCCTTAAACACCTCCTACCGTTAAAAAAAACAAAAAGAAACTAACTGACCAAGGTTCGAATTTTATGAGTAAACTCATGGCAGACGTCAAAGAGCTACTCCATATTACCACCTTGTGAACATCTGTGTACCATCTCCAAACTGATGACTTGGTAGAAAGATTCAATAAAACTCTGAAGTTAATTCTATGAAAAGTGGTAGATAACGGCAGGAAAGACTGGGACCGAATGATCCCTTGGGAAATATTTGCAGTAAGGCTGCCACAGGTTCCTCTCCTTTTGAACTGCTCTATGGTAGAGAGCCTAGAGATGACCTGGACATGCTCCGGGAACCCTGGGAAAACAAGAAGAGGCACCCATTCTCATCTCGCAAACCGCCACCACAATGCGAGAACATATGAAATTGGTTCGAGATCTAGTCTGTACTCATATGAAAAAGGGCCAGAGCCAACAGAAATGCACTTACAACAAGAAGGTGAGCTCAAGCTCATTCTCCATAAGACAAAGTACTGGTCTCCTTACCCACCTCAGAAAACAACTTGGGCCTCATTACGAAAATGGAGGTAGCCATGGAGCTATTAGCTCCATGGCTGCCTCCGTTCCGGGCTCTATTACCGGGTTCCTGCAATGGGGACTTACCGGGTTACTCCGACATAGGAGGAACTGGTAATTCCTCCTTGCAGGAACCCATCCCCATTCCCATTTGAGCCCCCATAGGGCTCAATGGGAATGGGGAGGGAGATCATAGCGGGCAGATTATATCTGGCCCTTTATTGCCTCCCTCTTCCCCTCGCAGGACTCGGAAAGCACGCCTGGTTTTTACCAGGCGTGCGAGCCGGGTCCCGCGATGGGAAGCTCGTAATCAGCGCTCCCGGAATGAAGGGGGCCGGTCCCGTACCGGCCCCCTTCATTACGAGAGCGCCAGCCTTATAATGAGGCCCCTTGTCTCTTAGTGGCATTGGCCCTATGAGATATTAGAACGAACGGGAACCTGTACTTATAAAGTAGCCCAATCGGACAGGAAACAGAAGGTCCATTTATATCACGTAAATCTCTTGAAAGAGTGGAAAAAGAACCCGTCAGCCACCCATGCTAAAGTATTAGCCTGTCTGGTTCCATAAGAGGTAGACAACTTTGAATTAATTCCTCCAGAGCTATCTATCCAACAACAAGAAGATCTAAAAGATGTTGTTACCTCATTTCCTGATGTATTCTCAGAAAAACCAAGAAAAGTAAAAGGCACATACCACTATATTAGAATACTGAAGGGTAAAGTGGTTCATTTAAAACCATATAGACTCCCAGAAGCCCATAAACAGATAGTGATTGAGGAAGTCATCAAAATGTTGAAAGCCAATATTATTGAGCCTTCCTCAAGTCCATGGTCCTCTCCTATCGTGTTGGCCACTAATCCTGACCGTTCCTCGAGATTCTGATTAGATTTCTGTCATATCAATGCCATTTCCGACTTCAATGTCTATCTCATGCCACGCCTCGATGACTTAATTGATAAACTCTGAGCAGCCACCTTTCTATCCACCCTAGACTTAACCAAATTGTACTGGCAAGTTCCATAATATGGGCCAGATAAGGAAAAGACTGCATGTTCAATGCCCCTAGGACTCTTTCAGTTCAAAGTCTTCTGTTTTGGCTTACACTGCGTGCCAGTCACTTTCCAATGCCTCATGGATACAATCCTGCAACCCTATCCTGATTTCTGTGGAGCTTATATTGACAAAATCGTCATTTATAGTAAGACCTGGGAGGACCATCTCTTCCATCTTTATACCATCATGAAAGTCCTCAGAGAGACCGGCCTAACTGATAATCCAGCTAAATGCAGACTGGCCCATTCAGCCGTAAAAAAACTCTGCTTCTTTGTAGGGAATGGGAATGTACAGCCTCAACATGAGAAGCTGAAAGCCGTCCTAGATACACCAACACCCAAGACCAAAAGAGATCTTAGAGTCTTTATCGGGTCGATAGGATATTACCGTAGGTTTATCCCCAACTTTTCGGTCAAAACAGGTAGGCTGACAGATAAACTCAAGAATGCCAAACCCCAGAAACATCATTGGAATGACGAGGATGATAAATGTTATAAAACCTTAAAACAGACTTTGTGCCAGGACCCAATCCTGAAGGTAGTAGACTTCTCTAAAGAGTTTATATTACAGGTGGATGCATCTCTTACAGGGTTAGGAGCAGTCCTGTTCCAGGTTTGCGACGGATTACAACACCCCATCTTATTTCCAAGTAGCAAGCTTTTCCCACGTGAAAAAAATGACTCTGTGTTGGAACTGGAGGCCCTGGCCATAAAGTAGGCCATTATCCATCTTAAATACTACCTATTAGGAAGAAAGTTCACACTTGTTACAGACCACTCACCCCTAGTTTGGATTAGCCAATGCAAAGATTCCAACCCTCGGGTCATGCAATGGTTTCTAGACCTGCAATCCTACTGCTTCACTGTGGAATACCGAAACGCAAAAGATCACGGGAATGTAGACTTCCTTTCCCAGCTCCCCTGTGAAACAGCTGCGGCTACATTGCATGGAGGAAGGGTATGTGAGAAACCTGAAGGTGTCTTACCCGCTAGTCCCCGGAGATCTGTCATCCAGGTGGCCAGGACACAGCCATCGCTATTGGATCCAGTTCCTGAGGGTGGACCAGTGGGGGAGGATCACCTGGATGGGGGTTCTGTGGGGAGTGGAAGTGGGACACTGATGGGCAGATGTGATACCCCCTTCCTTATAATAACTTTTCCTCAACCTACCCCATAGGATATTTAGAAACTCTACACCCCCACCCCCTTCTGACACAAACACTTTCTTACACCGTGAAAGACAACAGACTAACACCAGAGCCGTTTACCTGACATGTCCCAACACAAGGGTCAGGCAGAGTCAGGCAATTGACAATAACTACACATACCTGATGGCTCTTTTCCTTCCCCACAGAGATGAAAGGCGGAGCATGAGAGCACACTTTGAGCAAGGCAAAATACACAAGGAACCAGCTATTCCAGAATGGCAGTTCAGAGGAGGAGAAAGAGGAAAGTGCCCTTGCCCTTTTTGACCCAGACCCGTGAAACCGCCATGAAAGGAATCATAAGACCGAGAACTACAGCTGGTGTGTGGTGTAACAGATGTCAACGGTGAACGGAGCACTCCCGCACTGATAACCAAGTCAGGGAGACATGCTTGCTACCGTGGTACAAGCGTGCTTCTTGACTCCAGAGACAAGAAACACCAAGGAGTTCAGCACAGCCGGTGAGTCTGAGAGATAATCAATAGTAATCCAGGCTGTGCTGAGTGAAGGTTGCAAACGGCAATATGATATGAATTGAAATAACTTAAGAACAAAGAACTTGTGTGTTACTGAACCTTTAAAGCCCAGGGAAAGACCATCTGCAGAGTGGTCCGGCACCACGTGGCCGTTCATTCAAAAGACTCTGGCTGGTCCCCTTTTGTTGAAACTACAAAAACCAGGAGGCCCTAGGAGAGTCTGACGTAAGAGGTCAAAGTGGTCATGTAAGGGTGGAGTAAAACCCCTTGTATAATCGAAAGTCTTTGACATGTAGTCAAGAGGAAAGCTAAGGGAAGTGAATCCTGCATTGTGATGAAGCAAAGTGAACTATGTATCTGGCAGTATTGATCCCGACTGATGGAGGATAACATTAAAGAAGGATCGGAGCCCGATTGAGGGGGACCCTCGGGTGAAGTGTCATCACCCAACATAAAAGACATAAAAGATTACGGAATTGAACTTTTTGTTTTGTTATTTTTGACACTTGACCACAGAAGGTCCTGATATCGCAGAAAATAACTGTAACCTTGTGCCGGAGAAGCCCAGTTGTGTGTTTTGCTCAGGAGTCCTGCCTTGTCCCATGCTAAAAAACATGGGCCAGGGAACGCCTGCTATACCAACCTGACTTATCATTTTGTGAACACTTATTTCTTTTCTGCTGAACATTATCCCACACTATTTTGTAACTTAGCGGTAAGGATTGGCAATAGTGTTTTTTTAGTATAGGCCCTTTTTATTTGTCAAGACACCACCAGGACTGCTTTATTATTATTTGATGGTTGTCGCTTGCTTCCATCTTAAATTTAGGTTTAGATTCGGCATTTTTCTCACCCATTCATACAGTTTAATAAATACCCTTGAAATGTGATCACTTGTGTATGTATATTCTGTTGCCACCATGAGTTCCTTACAGTATCCATCTTTCCGAGACGGACAGATTCTCCTATGCCCAACTTCGTCATTGGATTACAGACACCCTAATCAGACAAGGGGCCACCAGTGACCTCAGGCCCATTGAACTCACCTTATTTGAGGGCCCGCAGAGGGGGAACATCTTGAGGATATGCAAGCTCCTACAGAAAGACTTCCTGGCTAGCCGGCCTAGCTACATGTCACAATGGGAGTTGGATCTGGGCCTCCAGCTGGACGATCAAGCCTGGGTAGACATTTGGACTCAGAACAGCACCTCCTATGGGGGTGTAACCAATAAGGAGGGTGCCCTCAAACTGCTCTTTCGCTGATCCTCGCCTCTGGCATGACTACACCATTTTCAGTCCTCGCTGGACCCCAGGTGCTGGCGTAACTATGTGCTAGGACTGCCACCTCGTTCGGGTATTTTGGGAAGAGGTGCTTATCTCGATTGAGGCCATCACAAGCATGAAGCTTCGGAGGAGTCCCAAAGTGATCCTGCTGGGCTCCCTGGTCCTGGGGGTTAGTCAGGCGTTATCTAAATTACTGACCCGGCTCCTTTTGGCAGCCAAGATTACAGTCGCCTGTACTTGGAAGGCCCCTGAGGGACCACTGCTGCCTTTTTGGTGGATCAAGACTTGGGATATCTTGGTTGTGGAGAAAGTTACAGCAGCCAAAGATGGCCTTTTACACTAGTTCACAGACATTTGGACCCCGATCCTGGAATATGACGTGACTTTTTTGCCCAAACATGCAAGCCACAGTTGCCAAGGTTGTTTTTGTGAACTTACTCGGAACTGAGGCGTTACTCCCTCAGACTGCCGGGAGGCCCTGGGAAGGAAGCACAGGGCGGGTTGGGACCACCAGGGCGGATGGGTGGATTGATACAAATCATGTATGAATATACAAATGAAACTTGTGGGCTGCAAAGTGGAGTTGCAGTCTGTTTTACTTACCTGTTTGGGGCCTGGAAGAAAAGTCTTTCTTCACTGCCTACACTTGAGCTGACCTGCCTACCACTCCTTGAAAAGGTCAGTCCTCCTGCAAAGCGGCTGCGAAGTGGGCTGCTGTCACGAGCTACAACAGCTGGCATGTGTGGGATCGCCGGCGCTCTCGCCGCCATTCACTTACCCATCACTTTCTTTTCCATTCCACTTCTGCGTTCTAGTCTATTCCATCATGGCTGTCTCTGGGAGGTTTAGCTTTTCACTCCTCCCGGCGGTCGGCGCTTTGCAACCCTGCGTCTGCTTGCCTTTGGGTACAAACGCTGTGTTTTCTCTGTTTGGAGCTCTGCTGAGCACTTTCTTTCCCCTCACTTATTTCTGCCGTGCCTCAGCGCGGCTCTCTATCCTCACGTGCTCGCCTTTGGTCCTTCCTCCCTCTCAACATCCCACGGCAGAGCACTTTCCCTACCTTCGCTTCTCTCCGGTTCTCTCCCTGGCTTCTCGATCTTTCCCGGTATTCTCTCCATTTGCCTTTGCTTCTCGGCTGAGATCGTTCTTTCCTTTTGGCCTCTCCCTGGAGATTCCAGTGTCTCGTGCTCTTTCTCTGCTGCCCGTTGCGCTCTGCTGGGCATGCTCTGCTGCCCCCTGGGTTGTCTTTCGCTGGCAGATCTGCCCCAAGATTCCTATCCTGCTAACTGGATATACAATACCACTAGTCATCTGGACCTGGGACGGATACTCCACGGATATTTCAAGAACTGTCAGCAAGGGGTTTTTTATGCTAGAACTGGCTTGTTCCCATATCCGGCCATACCGGGAGCAAGGTCACTGGCCTGCTTGCCATCCAAGCAACCATTATGGCGTCCTTTCGAGGTAGGCTCACAAAAAAAGAGATTATAGAATCTGAGGAAGGAAGAAGATTCCACAATTACACTCCAGCAGTTCAGGTGAGCAGGTGGGGGAGTGCACTGACTCAGACAACGAAACTCACACGTTTGACAGTTTGCAACGTCCAAAGCCTGAGATGGCCACTGCAGAGCAAGTGCAGGAACTGGTGGCCACAGTCCAGGGTCTCACTTTAGAGGTCCAGAATCTGAAGACGGAAAACACTGTCCTTCACCAGCTAGTGCCTACCCGCGACCAACACCCCTCTAATTTGCCTCCCACGACTCTGTCCTCAGGAAAGTACGACAGAGCTCCCAAGAAGCTTAAGGAATTCGTAGAGGCCTGCATGGTACACTTCACATTCAGGGCCAACACCTACGCCTCAGAACAGGCGAGTGGGCTTTATGATTTCCAACATGGCCGGCAATGCTTTAGCTTGGACTACACCACTCGTAACCAGCAATAACCCTGTGCTTCATGATTACGGTGGCTTTCTAACACTACTTAAGCAAACCTTCGAACACCCAGAGATCACGTTCGTAACCTGTGAGGAATTATTGGACATATACCAGGGGCCTGCAGATTTACTCACGTACATAACGCAATCTAAGTGTCTTGCCACAGATGCCGGATGTCTGGAACCTGCACAGTATACAATCTTCTGTCGAGGGCTCAAAGAAGAACTGAAGGATGAGCTGGCCAGAACCCCAAGTCCTCACACCTTTTCTGACCAGCTATCCATTGTGCCCCAGATAGAATACCGCCTGGGAGAAAGGAGGTCTGAGAGGAAGAAAGGCGGAAGGCTCTCCGGTCTACCTACTCATCCTACTACAACACCTCAACTTACTCTCCACACATCCAAGGACGAACCCATGCAGATCGGTTCTGCACAAGCTCCTCTAACTCCAGAAGCGTAGGAGAGAATCTGGACTCTGCGTGTACTGTGAGTCGGATGGACATCTGCACAGGAATTGTTCCGAAGGTCCACCTCGACGCCCGGGAAAGTGGCAACCTCGGTCCTAGAAGGGACGGGTATCCGAGGTTCTTCACTAGTGCCTATATCTCTTTGGCAGTTGCCCCCTCTGAGAACAAAGAAGACTCCTGCCTCATGGTAGTGGCCCTACAAATCTGTGTGAAGAAACTGAACATTGACACCCTCGCCCAGATAGATTGTGGAGCAGCTGGGAACTTTATAGACACTCTATGGGCAGATAAGGTCGGCATCAATCGCATTAAAAGAGACGAAGACCAGAAGGTGGAGGGGGTCGACGGCACACCTCTCAGCTCCAGACCAATCACCCATACCACTGAAGTTATACTGGGCATCTCGTGGCTGCGCAAACACAATCCGACTATCGACTGGTCAAAAAACATCCTTGGTTTCAACTCTGCCTTCTGTAGACAACATTGTCTACCCAGCAAACAGTATTAATCAGTTACTGCCATGCCCACAACCATCACTGATTTCCGAGGAGTACATTGTATTCCGGCGGAACTTATGGAGTTTGAAGAGATGTTCGTGAACAAAGAATCCCTAGACCTACCCCCTCACCGACCTGAAGACTGCGCCATAGATCTAGTTGCATGCATCCTGATTCCCTTTGGTCGCATGTTCTCCCTATCACTCACCAAAAAGAAGTTCCTGCAAGAATACTTGGATTCCAACCTCGTAAATGGCCTCATCAAGCCATGGTCCCCTGCGGGTGCTTCATTGTTCTTTATACCTAAGCGGGATTCTACCGAGCTAAGGCCTTGCATAGTCTACAGAGGACTCAACAAGGTCACCATCAGGGATCGCTATCCCATGCCCCTTATTTTTGACATCTTCGGTCCAGGGAGCCACCATCTTTTCCAAACTGGACATTAGAAGCTCTTACCATCTCCTTAGAGCCCGAGAGGGCAATGAATAGAAGACGGCCTTTAGGACACCGTACTGGCATTTAAAATAAAAGGCCATGCCCTTTGGACTAGTCAATGCCCCTTCCATTTTCCAGCGATTTAAGGACAGGCTATTTTCTGACCTCATGTTCCATTCCATCATAGTCTATCTGGATGACATTCTGGACATCTCCCCCACTCCTCAGAAACATTCAGGACACTTACGGACAGTACTCCAGAGGTTGCAGACATATCACCTACTTGTCAAGCCTGAAAAGTGTCTATTTGGGGTTACTACAGTTCCCTACTTGGGATTCATTCTATCTAGTCAGGGTATAATGATGGATCCTAAGAAAGTGTCTGCCATCCTGAGCTGGCCAGCTCCGTCCTCCGTTGCAGAAGTCCAGAGATTACTAGGACTTGCGAATTTCTATCACAAATTTGGAACAAACTCCGTTACCCACCAAGCCATGGAGTCATATATCTACGGACTTCATAGTGGATCTCCCTCCCTAACGAGGCTGTTTGTGCATAATGGTCACTGTGGATTCTTTTTCTAAGCTGGCTCATTTCTCCCCTCTCCCGGGCATCCCATCTGCCTCTGCCATTGCTGAGGTTTTCATTCGGGACATTTTCTGCCTCCATCGTCTGCCAGAAAAGATCATGTCGGATCGAGGGAGTAGTATACCTCAAGATTTTGGAAAGCACTTTGCTCCAGACTTGGTATCGAGATAGCTTTATCGTCAGGCTTCCACCACCCAAACCAATGATCAGACCGAGCGTCTCAACGGTACCCTGGAGCAGTACCTACAATGCTACAGAAATGAACAACAAGACAACTCGGTTTGTCTACTACCCACTGCTAAGTTCACGCATAATAACACTGTTCATTCAGCCCTTGACATCAGTCCATTCTACTACACCTATGCGTTCCATCCTCGCAGCATCTTCCCGGTATTCTCTCTGCCCACAAATTTACCCTACATTGAATCCATTTTGGCCTACATCTCCGAAGCACATAAAACTACTAAGAACTGTCTCCTGGATTCCAGACGCAGGTACAAGACCCTCAACGGGCCCCGGATGTGGGTTCTAAAGTCTGGTTGTCCACAAAATATCTCCCACGGTGGGTTTGCCCCTCCAAACTATCTCCTTGAAACTTGGGACCTTATGAGATCACTTCCAATATCAACCCAGTGTTGGCATTCCGACTTAAGATTCCCAAGAGCCTAGATCGCATCCATCCAGTATGCCACTCTTCCCTTCTATGTCTGGTTGATAATGACGTAGCCACTCTCCCAGTCTATGGCCGGGTTTCCCAGTTACCACCCAGGAATACGAGGTCTCGCAGATCTGCAATTTCAGTTACAGATGGGGACGCTTGGAATACCTGGTAAACTGGAAGGGCTACCCTGATTCAGAGGATTCTTGGGAACCCTGGTCTTTGTTTGTGCACCCAAGTTGGTCTGCCAGTTTCATCAGGCACCCCCTTCTAAACCAGGTCTCCCCAGGGTAGAAGGGGGCATGCTGTCACATGCTAAAACATCCTGGTTGTGGAGAAGGTTACAGCAGCCAAAGATGGCCTACTACACCAGTTCACATACATTTGGGCCCGATCCTGGAATATGAACGTGACTTTCCTGCCCAAACATGCAAGCCCCAGTTGCCAAGGTTGCTTTTGTGAACTTGCTTGGAACTGAGGCAGCAATCCCCCAGACTACTGGGCGGCCCTGGGAAGGAAGCACTGGGTGGGTTGGAACCACCAGGGTGGATGGGTGGATTGGTCCAAATCATGTATGAATACACAAATGAAACTTGTGGGCCGCAAAGTGGACTCACAGTCTGTTTTACTTACCTGTTTGGGGCCTGGAAGAAAAGTCTTTCTTCACTGCCTGCACTTGAGCTGACCTGCCTACCACTCCTTGAAAAGGTCAGTGCTCCTGCGAACGGCCACCAAGTGGGCTGCTGTCACACGCTACAACAGCTGACATGTGTGGGATCGCAGGCGCTCTCGCCGGCTTTGACTTGCCCATCACGTTCTTTTCTGTTCCGCTTCTGTGGGCTAGTCTATTCCATCATGGCCGCCGCCGGGAGGTTTAACTTTCCACTCCTCCCGGCGGTTGGTGCGGTGCAACCCTGTGTCTACTCGCCTTTGGGTTCACACGCTGTGTTTTCTCTGTTTAAAGCTCTGCTGAGCGCTTTCTTTACCCCCTCTTATCTCTGTCGCGCCTCATCGCGGCTCTCTGTCCTCACCTGCTCGCCTCTGGGCCCACCTCCCTCTCGCGGTCCTGCAGCGGTGCACTTTTCCTACCTTCGCTTCTCTCTGGTTCTCTCCCCAGATTCCCGATCTTTCTCAGGATTCTCTCCCTTTGCTTCTTGGCTGAGGTCTTTCTTGCCTTCAGGCCTCTCCCTGGAGATCCCAGTGTCTCGTGCTCTTCTTTCTCTGCTGCCCATTGCGCCCTGCTGGGCGTACTCTGCTTCCTCCTGGGTTGTCTTTCACTGGCAGACCTGCCCCAAGATTCCTATCCTGCTTACTGGATCAACAATATCACTAGTCATCCGAACCTGGGACGGATACTCCACAGATGTTTCAAGAACTGCCAGCAAGGGTTTTTTAATGCCAGAACTGGCTTTTTCCCCAAACGGGTATCCCGGGAGCGAAGTCATTGCCCTGCTTGCCATCCAAGTGACCATTGTGGTGTACTCTCGAGGTAGGCCCTACCTTCACAAAAAAAAAAGATTATAGAATCCGAGGAAGGAAGAAGATTCCACAATTACACTCCAGCAATTCAGGTGAGGAGGTGGAGGAGAGCACTGACTCGGACAGCGAAAATCACACGTTTGACAACTGCAAAGTGGAGTTGCAGTCTGCAGTCCATGGGACGAGGAGCATGGAGCTGCCACCCTTTGACATCCATGAATATCAGACAAACCAGCGTTAGCCTTGCGACTGCACCTGTTGATGATTGATGCCTCGCAGTGAATTGACTGTTCAGTACGCCATGTTGATAAGGTGTTTCTAGGCCTTTGAAACCCCCTGGTCCACAGTCCGGGTGCATGTGCTACGCGAGGACACTGCCCCACCTCATATCGTGCCCTGAGCACACAGAGCAATGCTCACGTAGAGGAGGTCCCAAATAAAAACCTGCACTCCAGTCGCCCATTTTGAAGTACCAGGAACATTTACACCAAAATATGTGACGTATGATGAGCAGATAAATCAGCAGAGAGCCACAGTAGGGCTCTGCCCAGTACCTATCAGAAGAGCAACACCTATTGAAGTACCAATACCAAGAAATCCATCGACAGTGAGGTATCCATTAAGGAAACCTTACCAGCAAATGAGACGAAATGAAGATTACCAAAGTACAGTCCTGGAAGAAACCAAAAAGGTCTTAATGGAAGACGAATGGTGACATCACGAGGACCCGGACAGACTCACAGATAGAAGAAATGACGACCCAAGAATGACACACAGAGACGAAACGCCATGAGTAAGGATGTCTTGAACTTAAGATAAAAGACGATGTCCAAATGTAAGAGAATGAAGCTGTAAACAGGATGAAGTTATTCAACCAGCTAACACTTGTACATATGCTTGGAACCACAAGATAGCTAAGAAAACGATGCGGCTTGCAATGCTAAGTAGAAGAATAGTGCGGCAAGCACCATTATACATAATCTACCTCAAAACAAAGCACAGTATTATAAGTGTAATTCTACTTTGCAACGTAGCAGAATTAATCCAGGTTAATAAAGGCCGAATGAACAGAGATTCATATTCTAAGAAAACGAGAAGAGATGGCTGAATCGAAACTCGGCAGATGCAACTCGTGCCAGGAGAGCCAAGGTCATACCAATAGAAGGAACAAACCGTAGCTACATATAATTGAAACTTAAGAACATAATATTCTATCTTTGAAAGGTCAAGATAAGGAAGCGTAGGCAGGTGGCAAGCCGAATAAGAATCAAATGCACGAATTGAGAGAAACTAGGCAAATTCACACTGCCTGCATCACATGACCATCCGAGCGAGGAGAAGCACGAGTTCACACCTACACTTGGCATCCACCCAGGAAGAGATATCGGAACTTCCCCAGACAGAAGATGCAGTTTCGAGGCCAACCACAGTAACATAATTGACACATAGTTGTTGGAGTGCTCATTGATTGTAACCTTAATTGGAGAAAGGCCGGGTAATGGAGGGGCACCCTGCACCTGGATGACCATTCTGCGCGCTGCTAAGCAAAGTGGAAATTTATGCATAGGGTTGATGCCAACCCAATCACAATGGACCAAATAATCTAGGGTCCTATAGTTAGTAGAACCAATGGGACGTTGTACTTTTTAGTGACGTCTACAGTAGTCATCTTCGAAGGACAGGCTTAGATGCCTACCTGACATTGTTTATCCAATCCCCTCACTCTGTTACCATATACAGATATAGTACCTATATTAAAATTACCTTTCCTAACCAATAGAATTGCTTGTTAACTTTTGAGTGTTAAACGTCAATGATGACAAGTTTTCAGTATAAAGTCTATGATTTTTATGAAATTCATTGGAGTTGAAGCGAGAAGGACGATCGCATCACTGCTGATTTCCATGACTCCCTGTTTTTTTGTACTTGTCATTCAATGGACTCCCTTTGCCAAACCATTGAGTTGTCCTTATTGATTGATGTTGGAGTAATAAATCTGCACCCCCATCCATCTCAAGGGTGCTGCTATCTCATCTTAAAGTACTTTCGGAGCAAGCCTCGGCTCTATGGGCCGGCTGGGGGTCTCCAGAGTACACTTGTTTATTACACCATGCGGTAATTGCTCCTTCTGTAAAACCACCCATAAGCCTGACCTGTGCGGCGACTGCCAAAAGCCTCGCAGATCACGCTCCTGCCGCACAACAGACCTCAAACAACATTCTGGAGCCTCACACAGAAGATGACTTGACTGCCTTCAACATGGCCTCTGTCACGTTGACGTTTCTGTAGTTACAGGGGGGCGGGCACACGGGATGAGGGAAGTGACGTGTAAGAGAAAGGAATCGACAGGTGGGGGGAGGTGGGGACAGGGAGTCAAATTTTGGAAGTTGAATAAAGAGGACGTATATTCAAACGCTCCGTCTCTGCGCATTATTTGCTGCACCGCGCAAGGGCCAGCAGGTCCAGCCCACACCCCGACATTGGCGAGGAGGCGGGCAGCCTCTCCGCACCAGAGAGGAGAGCCTGCAGAGCAGTGGGTGCCTGCACGGACACGTGGCGCAGGAGCGCCGTGTACACGTGATGAACCCCACAGGGGGAGGGAGGAGCAAACCGGGCCGCGGCGAGTGAAAAAGCGGCAAGATCAGCAATCCTGGGCCAACGGTGCTAGAGGTACAGCACATACACGGCAGAACATCTGAGGAGCCTGGTACACGTGAGGTGAGCAGGGGAAGAGCACAGCACCTCCAAACCACCTGTGGACACCGGAAGCCCAACGGATGGTGCTCGTGCCTATTAGAGGCGGCCATCCCTGTCCTCTGAGAACAGAGGCACACCCAAAGGGACACAGCGGGACACTGATAGTCTTTACGTCTAGGAAGGAGGTCCTCCCAGGGTAGATACCCACAGAAAGGGGCATACCAACCCCATCCCTGAGGTGAGGGTGAACCATGTCGGGCCAAGACAATGATCAAGGTGTGCAGGCACAGGAACAAGGCCAACAGGTGGTGGATCAAGTCCCATATAGGCTTCCAGACACGCTGGCAGCACAGATGTCAGGGGCATTTGATGTCATGGACACAGGCAATATGGGTCCCCGATGGACCAAATGGATCCGTGACTTTGATCTCTATATGGGTCCACAGGGCCCATAGAGGATGCCCGCCAAATATGTCACTTGAAGCTGGCAGTGGGCTCTGCCACACGCAACATCATCGACGAGATGCCACCTGACTCGATTGACTCGATCCAAGACCTGAAGGATGCGCTGGCTGCATACTTCGCCCCCCACATTAACATTGACTACGAAAGGCACCTGTTCCATAGCACCAAGCAGATCAAAGGTGAAACCATGGACGCCTATGTCATGCGACTCTGCACCAAAATGAAACACTGCGATTTCGCCAACTACTCCAACACAGAGGCGCTCAGGTCTCAGATCATAGCTGTGTGTGAATCGCAGACGTTCAGGAGGTAGCTACTGCAGAAGCAACGCACACTAGATGAAATTCTAGCACTAGCTCGAGCTGAAAGGGCCATAGACTCCCAGGTGGAGAGCTTCAACAATGCCAAGCCGGGTGAGAACATTCACAGGTTACAGGAGGAAAGAAGATCTGAGGAACTCTTCTGCTACAAATGTGGGTTTGAATACCCTCATGAGAGGCCTGCCCGGTCTTTGACCTAGGAAACCCGACCGCCACAGCCCACAGTCCCACGCTGGGGGTTGTTGGATCAAGGATATGGTCGTTCTCCCGGTGGGTCGCCTCTTTCTCTGCCTCATCTATCTTCTGAAGCCTTTAACTTTTCCTATTCGCCATCCAGGAGGTTATTTCACCTTGCAGCACGGTCTTAAAGGCCTCCCATATCACCACTGGGTCGCTTTCGCCAGTATCGTTAATCTCGAAATACTTCGTCGAGATTTCCGTGAGGCGATCCACCAATTCTGGACAACCCAGATAATAACTGTTCAGCCGCCACGTCCTGGGGGGATCGCACCCTGCAGCCGCGTCTCCACCACCAGAGGCGAGTGGTCAGAGATTCCCCTGGGAAGTAAATCTGCCGAGATTACTCTGAAAAGCTCAGTGTGCGGAACAAATAGATAGTCAAGCCTAGAAAGGGAGCCGTGGGCACCCGAGTGGAATGAGAACCCTCTGGTTTCCCGGTGCAGTTCCCGCCACACAGCACAGAGACCCAAGGCGGATGCAAAGTTGGATAGTCCCGTGGGGGCATCCGGGTTGGGTGTCTAAGGTGGGATCGGTCCAAGGTGTTACACATCACATCATTAAAGTCTCCACCCAGAAACCACTTATCGGGTTGATACTTGCCCAACAGGGTGGTCAGTTCCACCAGAAGCACCTGCCCCAGACCCGGTGGGGAGTAGACCGAGACAAACCCAACACTCTCCCCCCCGAGTGTCCCAAGGACCAGCACATAACCACCCCTAGGGTCACTCTCCACTTCATGCGAGGCAAATGGGACGCGCTTATGTATAAGAACAAGGGTGCCCCTGGATCCCATGGTGTACCCCGAGTGAAAGGCGGCCCTATAGTTGGTCCGCAGGAAGAAGTTGCAGTGTGAACCTGCAAAATGTGTCTCGCTAAGCAGGGCCACATCGGGCGAATATCTCTTGAGCAGTTGTTTAACTAAGCGTCGCTTAATCGCGGACCCCATCCCGTTCACATTCCAGGTGAGGACCTTAAGGGATTTGGGACGTGTAGTCACCGGGAGTTGAGATTGGTCAGGTGCCATCTAGCAAGAGCATAAGAAGGGTTGGCGAGTGAAATATGGGGGGTGGAATCCCGGTGTGTGCCGGTATGGTGTAGAATCAACAGTGACTGGTGACTGAAATGCTGTTTGAGCGTGCTACGGTCCCAACTGGCCACGTACCCCGTCACTCCTTGAAACCTACAGGAGTAAAGTGGCCCTGGGGTAACTAAAAACTCTTCCCAACTGTTCCCACCCTCCCCCTCCCCATACTCCACCCCAACTCGAAGTTCCTGTCGCCCTAACCTTGCTGACATTCAAAAACAGTTTGGTGCCAGCACTAAGAGTCCCAACTGTAGTTCAACAAAAAACAAGAGTTTGGAGGGGGGGGGGTGGCACCCAGACGCAAGGGTATCAGTCCCCCGCTTACCGCCCTGTGGATATGTAAAACGCTGTGTGTGGGTCACCGAGGGCCTCCCGCGGTATCGTCCATAAAGTGACCGCTTGCCGGCTGGAGGGTAAAGCCACATCAGGGATCAGGCGGGCTCCCTCATCCCAATCTCTCGGTCGGTCGAGCGGTGGTGGCTGGTCTGGTATTCGACGCTGCTACGGTGGTGGTCCAGGGTTTCTGTCTTTAGGGCCTCGGGATGTCGACCAGTCTCCTTCGATGTGTTGCTCCGCCCAGCGCCATGCCTCCCCGGGGTCATCAAAGTGGACCGTTGTCCCTTTGTGATAGATTTTCAGCTGTGCCGGGAAAAGCAAGCCATACTTACACCAAGCGTTTGCAATTGTTTTTTAAGCTTTCCAAAGGATTGCCTCGCCTTCTGTACCTCCCTCGTGTAGTCGGGGAAAAAGGTCAGCCTGGACCCGTTGAAAGTGATCGTGCCCTTCGAGCGTGCCAGTTGTAACAGTGCATACCGATCTCGGTAGTTTAGGAACCTTGCAATCACTGTGCGTGGAGGAGCACCAGGCAGCGGTCGTCCCGTAGGCATCCGGTGTGCTCTTTCTATAGAGAAAAATGTTGAGAAGGATTGCAGGTCAAACAGGTCCGTTAGTAGTGGTTCTAGAAACAGTTCCATGCACGGTCCCTCCTCCTTTGCGGGGATGCCGAGTATGCGAACGCTATTCCGCCTGGATCTTCCTTCGCCCTCTTCCACCCTTGGCTCCAGAGACTTGAGCTTAGTCGAGACCCTCTGGAGCTGTTGTTGCGTGGTATGTAAGCCATCTTCTGTATTTGAGATGCGATGTTCTGCTTCTCCAGTGCGTGCAGACAGTTTCTGTAAGTCATGCCTGAGGGGGGACACATACAGGCTTATTCGGTCTATCTTCTGCTGCATAGATGAGCGAGAGCCGGCTATGGCCGCCATGACGTCATTAAGGAAGAGCGTATGCGTGGGTTCAGAGTCTCCAGAGGGCTGCGGTTTGGAGTCGGCAGGCTGCGATGGAGGGACAGTGTATTGCTCAACCCTGTTTCGCAAGGTGGGTTTCTTCGTTTTTTCTTTGCCCATGGTTGCTACTCTGACGCACCCAAAAGACCACCGGGTACCGCGGGTTGTGGCTGTGGTGAGCCGCGCAGTGGAGGAGGGCCGTGGCGGGTGTGCCGATTCCCAGCCCTCGTCACCCCCTGCAGCCCAAGCAGTTCCGATCCGGTTCCAAACAGAAGGCACCAAGGGCGATCTCCGCTCCAGTCGCCGGATTGCATCTCACAGCCCGGACGGGCTCGCGGCTCCGGATCTCCTCCAGCCAGGTCTCCCAGCCCAGATCATTGGCACGAAGATCACTTGCCAGCTATCTTGTGCCGAGGGCACCCCTCGGGTCCCAATTTTCGACCTGCCAGGATTCAGGACTGCCGGCACGTTCAGCCGTCAAACTTCCTGTGTATACGCCGCGTAGCCTCAGCTTTCAGAAGGTCTCTTTGTTATACTGCTGGCGATCATAAAACAGGTTGTAAATGCAGGATGTATAGAGCGATGGTGGGAGCCGAGGAGACTCATGTCCACATTGCCCCGCAGTTGGCCACGCCCCCCTCCAGAGGACTTCTTGTCCGGAAGGCCTCAGGAGGGATGCAAGCCAGAACCCTCTGTGGCGGACAGGTACCTTAGGTACCTCATTCACCAAACAACCCCTGAGGGGATAGACATCGCGACCTTGGCTCGATAGACCGAAAACGATCTGGCGTGCCAAATCGTCCGTGAAGGCCTTGGATCAAGCATGTGGAGGAGAGCAAGAGAAAGAGGGAGAGCTGCCGGGGAGCAGGTGCACATTGAGGTGGAACGACTGGTTCAAGTGAAGGACGAACTAGCCGTGTCTGATGAGCACCTACTCCTAAAGGACTGTAAGCAAGTGATCCGCCATCCCTAAGGGCCAAAGTCATCGAACTAGCACACGAGAACTACAGAGGAATGGTGTCGACCAAACGCATGCTGAGCCAAAAAGTCTGGTTCCCCAGCATGGACTCCCAAGTGGAAGAGGCCTTGAAGTTGTGCCCCACGTGTAGCCTCGTCACGCCCAACCGACAACCAGAACCCCTAAGAATGTCAGAGCTTCCACATGGCATATGGGAAGCTGTAGCGGCCGACTACTTTAGGCCCATTGAAGGAGGTAAATACATACTGGCTGTAATGGACGAGTACTCCTGATATCCAGAAACACAACTCTTCGACAGCGGCTCATCATGTAATACCAGCGTTTGACCGCATATTCTCTGCCTACAGCATCCCGAGAGTGCTCAAGACAGACAAAGTGATTCAATGGGCATCATTTTGCACAATTTGCAAACTACCTCATATTCCATCACCGGAAGATAACGCCGCCATGGCCCCAGGCGAATGGAATGATGGAACGATTCATGGCGAACCTGAAGAGGGCCCTTCAGATAGCCAAGCTCACAGGGCAGCCCTATGAGCAAGTGCTCAACCAACTGATGAGAGTCTACCAGGGCACTCCCCACAGCACCAATGGGAGAACCCCTGCTGAGGTGATGTTCGGAAGGCACATTCAAACAAGGATCCCGCAGGCCCGACCCGAGGGTCCGCCCGAGGACCTTGACAAGGACCTAAGAGAACGAGATGAAGCCGCCAAAGAACGCATGAAGGAACATGCCGATCAGCGGCGAGGGGCAAGAGCACCCCAGATTGAAGTGGGTGATGTTGTTGCCGTAAAGCAGCCTCAGACCCACAAACACACCTCTGTCTTCCAGGAGGAGCCCCTGTTGGTCACACAGAAAAAGGGGTCCATGATTACAGCACAAGGTACCATTGGACACATCACTCGGAACTCCTCACATTTCAAAGGGATTCCCTCTCTAGGACTGCGCCGATTGAGTGGGCGCGTAGTCGTCCCCCTTGACTATGCCTCGGATGATCTGTATCAAGGGGACCAGGGAGAGAAGGAGGAGTCGGATCCAGGAGGATTCCCTGAGACTGAGGTTAGTGGAAATTCCCCAGAGCTTGCGAGTGCTCGGCCTCAGAGAGTCCGAAACCGGCTGCGCCTCTGGATTGAGGAAAGGGGTTAGCAAACCCCATCAGACATTCACCCGTTGTGAAGGACCTGGTGACTGTTTAAAAAGGGGGGAGATGTCACGTTGACGTTTCCATAGATACGGGGGCGGGCACACGGGATGAGGGAAGTGACGCGTAAGGGAAAGGAAGTGACGGGCGGGGAGGCGGGGACAGGGAGTCGAATTTTGGGTGTTGAATTAAGAGGACGTATATTCAAATGCTCCGTCTCTGCGCATTATTTGCTGTGCCACGCAAGGGCCCGCAGCTCCAGCCCACGCCCCGACAGCCCCAAGTGCAGCGCCGCCCCTCCTTGGAGCGGGGTTTCTGCACATAACAACTGCCACTCCCATGGAGCCAAAAGACTCCACCTCACCTGCCACTGTGAAGGCTTCTGCGAAGTCTGATACACTGTCACACACAAGAATCATTGACCAATCCTCTGTGGAGAAAAGCGAAATGACACCAATGACAAAAAAAGCGCCCCAAGCACCGCTTGATCTGCAAGAACATTTTGAAAATAATAAGAGTGGTAGAACCACACTGAATCAGCTAAAGAAAGCCTTGCAATTTAAAAGGTGTAAATCCATGTCTCGCCAACTATACGCGGGCATTTCATTCAGGCAAAGACCGTGGCAAATGACGCAGGGAATCGGATTAAAGTTCAAAACAAAACTGAAGACATATTTCACACGAGTGACACTGGCATTTACGTCTTGGAATTTCCCATCTGATGCCGAGTTAATGGCTAACGACGATTTTCAATCAAGACCAAAAATGATTTTCCAATTGCCTGATCATAGAGAAAAGCTGAATGAACTTTCAGAGGGACCTGCTCTAACACAATCCACTTGGAAACGTGACTATAGACAAGTACATCACGCTACAACATCTGTAAGCTCCAGTAGTAATCCGCCTTCTCATAGCTCCAAGGCCGAAATGCGGGAGTGTGATCTGACAACACTGCATTCTACAGAAAAAATAGCATGGCACATTCCTTCTCATAAAGAATACTTGGAAGCAAGCATTTTGGATAACCAATCCCTGATAGGTTCACACCCTCATGTTGCACACATGTGTGCTACCTTGGAACGTGAAGTTTCAGATTAGACCCTCTCAAAACTGGAGAAATCACAGCAAACAACTTCTAACGGCCTACAGGTAAAAGAAACCTACCGACCTGGAGATGTCTTGACACTCACAGAGTGAACCTCGCATCAGCCTTTAAACATGACCGCTCTGTTAACAAACGAGTCCTGTGAATTCAAGGAGGAGGAGGGACTTGGTGAGTCAGAGAAAAGAAATTCTATAATAGATATTCTGACTCGGATATCAAAAACGTGACAAAACCTAGGATGACATATAAATCTGCTAGAAGACGACAAAGGAAAGTACTCTCTGCTCTGCCATCTGAGTCTGCAAGTAAATACGGCACAGCTAGCAACCCTAAAGAGATGGCACAGCTTCAAGCAAACATTATCTCTGCAGTTACTATCACGCTGGTGCCCTCCCTAAAACCTTGTGAGAACCTGCAAGAGACCCAGAGGGACCAGACCACTCTCATTGCCCCGATGAATTCCAAACTCATCCTGATTTAATTATTTATAGAAGCTGCAAGAGCGAGAAGAGTCAAAGACAAAGAACTGGATGGGGCTGTGTTAAAATCGCTGATTGAAATAGTGCAATAACTGAGAGTGGATGAACGAATACAAAAAGAACAACCTCTGGGTGTGACATTAGACATCTCTCCTCCCTTGCTGGATCAAAGAGATACAGGCTCCATCCCTTCTCCCACCCCAACCCCAGCTGCTCCATACAACTCGAAGTTAATGAGCCCAAAAAAAATACGACTCGAGAAGATTGCCAGATATCAATCCTTTAAATGATAAAACCGAACCAGAGACTGGCATTCAAGCAGATATCCCCTCAACTTACTACTCAAAAACAAGGCTTGGTGGAAAATGGCAATAAAGTATTTAAACCTATGCCCCATAAGAAAAAATCCAAAAATCAGTCAATGCCCAGAAACAACTCAAAGACCACGACCATGAGAAGCTTTGCGAAAAACATTAAACTACCACAATCCACTGAATCACATGCCACAAAGCCGCAAGACTTTTAAAGAACATCAGGGGAGAAAAAACTCTGTAAAACTCATCATATTGATCAGGTCAGCGATGGAGAGATGAATAACGCAGATGCCCCACTCTAAAATGTCCAAGAAGCTATTGATGACCTGTTGATGGAATAATTCACCTGTGATGAACATCAGGACGACGTCGGCAATGAAAGTGACATTTATGAAGTTGATATCAATTCATGTCATGACATGCAAACCGAACATCAATATGAATCCCCTCTTTTCATTGGAACACTCAAGTCTCCTCCAGAAAACAATTTACTTGCAAAAATGATAAAAAATTCTGCTCCACCTGGTCATAGCAAAAAAGTATATTCTCAGCTGTGGAAAGCACAACATTTAGCCAAGAAAACTACAAAGAAATCAGTCTTCAAACAACCCAAGCCTCCAAATGAAAAGACACATGTAGTGATCTTGAAATGCGTTGTACGAGCAGAGGACAGTCTTGTTCTCAATCGACACAACATCATATATCTACTACATCACGTACCAAAATTAAGACTGATTCACTCAAGTGACATTAAAATCGTCACCTTCTTCAATGAAAGGAAGAATGACAGAGTACGGCTCCATATGGCCTCGGCAGCTTTGACAACCCTGTTAGTGGAGGCCTGTGATGATCTTAGATCG
This sequence comes from Ambystoma mexicanum, assembly GCF_040938575.1. NCBI lineage: Eukaryota > Metazoa > Chordata > Amphibia > Caudata > Ambystomatidae > Ambystoma > Ambystoma mexicanum. The sequence continues at coordinate 399,933,656 of NC_090926.1, read as the reverse complement.
CTTGGCTTTGACATAAAATATGCTGAACAAGAACGGCGAGTCCCACCAGTACCTTTAACCGCTCAGATAAAAAAGATCCTCGCTAGGGACTCCAATGAATATCAAATGTTATGTTCCAAGGATGCTGACTCTGAATTCACAATAAAGCCCTTTTTGCTCCCAAAAGATGCAAAATCCCTCAAGATTACATTTGATAGTGAAACCATCGTTCAGCAGCACACACAGAAACACAATGGCGGGAAAGTAACTCTTACGTGAACTCTAGACAACTATGACTGGAATTGGTTACCAGGAGCATTGTCTAATAACAAACAACATTAATGCCAGAGGAGTATCGACACATAGAACTTGACGTTTGGCACATGAAACACACGTGGCTTTAAACACCTTATACAGGGCCTCATCCTTAAAGCGTACTGACATCATATGCCTATAAGAACTTTGGCTACTGGGAGCTCCCTTCATTGAAGGATTCGCAACATTCCACAATAAATCATTGAATGGATTGAGAGGAAGACCATTGGCTGGGCTGAGTATTTTTGTGAGAAACCAAAGTGAGAAACCTAGAAGTTGTGATAACAATTGATCTAAAAACCTTCATCCAAATTTTTATCATAAAAATTGGATATGGTGTAAAGATAAATCACCACACACATGTTGTATTGTTCAATCTACACTGAAATCCAAGCAATACAATCTGCTCTAACTTTGTGGAAACCATCACAAATCAGATTGATGAAATCTACACAAAATACCAGGAACCTAGCTACATACTTTGCAGAGACCTGAGCATAGATTGTTTAATATACAAAGATGAAACAAAACAGTCAGCCTCATTGGGAAATTCTAAAAAGAAGATCTGACTTAATCAATGGATAAAGGCAATGGACTTGAGACAACTACACATGTTAAATGGTAACATACAAGGAGATATCCTGGGTGCTAAAACCTGGAAAAATTGAGAAATCAGAGCCACCCTTGACTACTTCTTTGTCTCGTCCAACCTTTTAGTTCAAGTAATGTCCTTGAAAGTAATGCCAACTTTGTGCCATACAAAACCAAAGCTTGGCAAAAATGTGGCCACACCAGATTGAAGTAGATAAAGCTCTCACTCGGGTTCATTTAGATCTAATACACCCAAAACAACTTCCTGAGAAACTTCATATCTGGTTAGAACACCAGAAAACGAGCACAAACTACACACAAGTGCTAGCCGGGCCCAACATACCTAGGAAAAAAGGTGCCAAGCATTATCCCATTGCAAAACATAGCGCTGATGAATTATTAATTGAACAAAAGTGAATCAACGCAAATCAGGCTTTCCACTTTGGTAGTGAGAAGCGTCCTAATTAAGAAAAGGAAGCAAATCTATCTAAATTGGGTAAAAGCTCATAAACACCAAATGTTCCAGAATTACTCAGAGAAAATGATGCAGGCACTACGAGCAAAGAACTACAGAAACATTTGCCAATTATTGAACGGAACTAACTCTAATGCCTGTAACCTACTATTGAATATCATTCCTGAACAGACTTGGGCCCAACATTTCACAACTCTATATAATACCCAAGCTGAGAAACTGAGAGTGCAAATCCAGTCAAGCACTTCCACCTCACAGAATCTTGATTTTGACGCTGAAGAAATCCTTGCTATCATAAAAAAAAAGCAAGTACATCTAGAGCCCCGGACCCAGATGGGTTGACCAATGCTATTCTAAGAGCTGCGCCTGAAGAATGGGCCTTATTCAGCTACAAGCTATTTCAAAGAATTGCCTTGCAGGGTTATGTACCGAGCTCCTGGAAAAAGAAGTATTATTATACCAATATTCAAAACGGGAGACCGTACAAACCCCACCAACTATAGGCCAATTGCGTTGTTGGATGTTTTAGGCAAGATATTTGCATTAGTACTTCTAAAACGCCTAACGGAATGAGGCACAGGATGACCGACAAACCGGCTTCGTCAAAGGCATGGGGTGTAGCTTGAATCTATTTCTGTTTCATTTACTGAAATTGAAAACTCTTTGAGAGGACTTTAAAATCTACATGGCGTGCATTTACCTCAAAGTGCTTTTGACAGCATAGATAGAGAACGTCTTTGGTCAAAGATGATAATAGCTGGATGTCTGTCACATCTCCTAAATGCAACAAAAGCCTTATATACCGGCACATCTGTGCATATCAGATTAAAACATGAAGGCCTACTGACTAAATCTATTGAAACTACAAAGGGTCTTAAGCAAGGTTGCCCTCTCGCACCCTTTTTGTTTAACTTTTTCATTGCAGACATTTGACATATTATGGATCCTGCACCCTCCTGCTCACTTAAACAATGAAATGATTGGGTGGATGTTCTATGCCGATGATTTGATGGTTCTGGATCGAAAACCTTGTGGCCTTCAACAAAAACTGGCAACTATTCAGAAATATGTAGACCGAAACGGATTGCGTTTAAACCCCAAACAATTGGAAGTCCTAATCCTGGAAAAAAGAAGCACACGGAAAAGCAGAAATCTCGTTTGGCTTTTAAACAATCATCGGTTGCACCCACTGTCCACAATTAAGTATCTAGGCACCATAATCAGTGCAAACGCAAATGAAGTTCCATGGCATGAACATCTGGCCAGAAAGGTCATCTAACTATCAGCCCAAGCCAAACATATAGGGTACAAATATGGGAAGTTCTCACTCCTCCCTATTGTACGCTTCTACAACCAGAAAGTCCCCCCCCCTTACAAATGGAGCAGAGGCATGTCCGATAGCACACCGATTAGAGCACTCGCTTTGACTTCTGTGCAGAGCCTGCAGACATAGGTTCGATTGCCGGCAGGGCCAAACTTGGCCTTTCATCCTTCTGAGGTCGATAAATGAGCACCACACACAGTGGGTAATGATAAGCAGCGCTCAGATGCCTGAGGGTTCGTAGTGCTATATAAATGCTAAATTATTATTATTATTATTATGGGCCTCATTCCGAGTTGGGTGCAAACGGATTACCGGCACCGGTAAGGACACTGGTGTCGGTAAACCCTTTGCGCCCTACTACGAGTTCCCTTAGCGGGTCCCTTCCTTAACGCCTGGTTTTAAGGGAAATCACAGGCAACAACGATACCGCAATTTGCGGTACCGTTATTATCTACTTCCCCATTTCCATTGAGCCCTATAGGGGCTCAAATGGGAATGAGGAATGGTTTGGTGAATAGGGACTTACCGGTCCCGCCAAGGTCGGACTGTACCTGTAAGTCCCCCTTTCACCAAACCAGAGTCGGTACCAGTATGGGAGGCAATAATGGCGCAAATAGCACCATGAATACCTCCATACTCGGAATGAGGGCCTATGTCTTAGTCTCCCTGGGGATACATGGGACGGACTGGAAGGACAATTCTGGCATTCAGTATTACAACAGCTGAATGCCGTTCCTGTAGCTGTCATCCGTCATGAGGTCGGCATCCTTTCCGTGTACGCATGAATCATGAACTGCGTTGAAATTGCATAAACAGTATTAAAGAAAGGCTGTAGTGAACCCGACGAAGGGAGGCCCAAGTTGGCAATTTGAGATACAGCAAAGTAAACTGTGAACAGTGTGTTAAAACGGCTATATGAACCCGATGGAGGGATACCAAGGGGAGAGCCGACGAGAGTGAATCCCGTACTGTGATAAAGTAAATTGAACAGTGTATTTGACAAGAGTGGCAAGTTGAACTGTGTATCTGACAAGAGTGAACCCGGCCAAGGGTTGCCCACAAGAAGAAGTTATTCAAAAGGACATTAAGACTCTCGAAAGCTGCAAGCTGCAGTTCAAAGGCCGTAGTGAACCCGACAGAGGGAGATCCTAAGGGAGAAGAGCAATCGGCCATGTGCAAAACAACTGAAGGAACTTTTATTTATATGTTTGTCATTGTAAATCAGCAGGTCCTCTAAGGCAAGAGACTTTTGCAGGAAAGAGACTTAACCCCTGAAGGTTTTGATATCGTTGAACTGGAACTGTGAATCTCGTGCTAATGAGTGCGCTGTGCTCAGAAGTCCTGCCTTGTCCCGTGCTTAAAACATGGGGAAGGGACACACAGCCATACCATCCTGACTTATCATTTTGTCAACACTTCTTTCTTTTCTGGTGAACATTATCCCACACTCATTTTATAACTTAGTTGTAAGGATTGGCAATAGTTTTTTTAGTATAGGCCCTTTTTATTTGACAAGACGCCACTAGGACTGCCTTATTATTATATGATGGTCGTAGCTTGCTCCCATTTTAGCTTTTGGTTTAGATTAGGGGGTTTTCTCACCCCTGTATACAGTTTAATAAACACCCTTGACCTGTGATTACTTGTGTCTGTCTTTACTGTTGCCACCATGAGTTCATTAAAGGCCTTTAACTCCAACACAGAGTAGTTCTTTTCAAGTAGGAATAGTTTTCAACTAGTGAATAGGATAGGGTGTTCTAATCCATCACAAATTTGCGATAAGACTGTTACTAACCCTGTGAGAGAGGCATAATTTTGTAACACAAACTCCTTTGAAAAGTCTACCACCTTTAGGATTGGGTTCAGGCACAAGTTTTGTTTTAAGATTTTGGAACATATATCGTCCTCATCAGTCCAATGAATCTTTTGGGTTTCAGCCTTCTTTAATTTGTCGGTTAACCTAGCTGTTTTATATGAGAAATTAGGGCTAGATCTACGGTAATAACCGATCAATCCTAGGAACGCCTCGGCGTCTCTCTTGGTTTTAGGTGTGGGGTATCTAAGATGGTTTCCATTTTTTTTCATTGGGGCTGGACACTGCCATCCCCTACAAAGAAGCTGAGGTATTTCACGGCTGATTGGGCCAGCTTACATTTGGATGGATTGGCAGTTAAGTCGGCTTCTTTGAGAGTTCTCATAATAGTAATGAGATGGAAAAGATGGTCTTCCCAAGTTTTACTGTAAATGACTATGTTGTCAATATAAGCCCCACAGAAACCAGAGTAGGGCTGTAATATCCTGTCCATACGCCATTGGAAAGTGACTGAGGCCCCATGTAGGCCAAAAGGGAGGACTTTAAACTGGACTAGTCCCAGGGGCATCAAGAAAGCTGTCTTTTCCTTATCAGGCCCATGTAAGGGGACCTGCAAAATATCCCTTGGTTAAGTCTAGGGTCGCTAGAAATATGGCACTTGTGAGTTTACCTACTAACTCATCGATGCATGGCATAGGATAGGCATCAACGGTGAAGATGGCGTCAACCTGGCTGAAGTCTATGTAAAACCTCCAAGAATTATCAGGTTTTGTTACCAATGCAATAGGGCTGGAAGAAGGCTTGATAATGTTTGCTGTCAGAATTTTCTTCACTTCCTCTACCACTATTTGTTTCCCCGCTTCTGGGAGTCTATGGGGTTTTAAATTGACAATTTTTCCCTTTGGAGTTCTGATATAATGATAAGTACTGTACTCTCCCTGGTATTTCGCAGAATACATCGGGGAAGGCCATGATCAGATTGTTTAAATCTTATTGCCTCTGTCTGGATAGTTCTTGGGGCATAAGCTCTGCATTGTCTATCTCCTTCGGTATCAAACAATACAATATTGAGGTTGAGGCAGTGGAAGGATTTTCTTTCTACTGTTTAAGAGATTTATATGGTAAAGGTGGGTCTTTTGCTTCTTATCAGGTTGGGCTATTTTATAGGTACAGGTCCCTGTTTGCTCTAGGACCTTCTATTGCCCATACCACTTTGAGAACAATTTATTTTCAGGGGTGGGTAAGAAGACTAATATCTTTTTTGTCCTACTGAAAAGCATCTTAAATTTACTTTCTTGTCATAGGTAGACTTCTGTTGGGCTTGAGCTTTTTCCATGTGAGTGTAGACTAGATTTTGAACGAGGTTCATATGCTCTCGTGATCGGGTAGCTGTTTGTGAAAAGGGAATAGATACCTCTTCTCTTTCTTCCCAGGTCTCCCGGAGCATGTCTAAGACATCTCTTGATTCTCTACTGTAAAGTAGTTCAAAAAGAGAGACACCAGTGTATGCCTGAGGGGTCTTTCTTACTGCAAATAGGGCCCAGGGACTGATGCTATTCCAGTCCTTCACATCCTGATATACCAATTTTCTCAAAATCATCTTAAGGATTTTATCGAATCTCTCAACCAATCCGTCAGTTTGGGGGTGGTGAACTGGGGTTCTTAAGGTGGAGATATATAGCAATTCCTTAACTTCACTCATTAACTTGCTCATAAAATTGGAACCCTGATCCGTTAAAATTTCCCTGGGGAAACAAACTCTATTAAAGAATGGTAGAAGATGTTTTAAGATCTGTTGGGTTATATTGTTCCAATTACAAAGACATATTTATTACCCAGTCTAGAGGTTTCCAATGGTCCAATCATATCCATCCCAATTCGGGTGAAATGACTACTATGATTGGTAAGAGATTTAGAGCGGCAGGTAAGGAAATATGTGCACTGGTTTTCTGGCATATTTCACGTGTCTGGATGAAGTTCTTTGTGTCCACATGGATACCGGGCCAGTAGAACTTCCCACTGATGTGAGCTTGGGTTTTAGATTCCCCTAAATGTCCCTCTGTCAAATGAGGATGTGCAATCTCTAATACGATTTTACAATGTGTCTTGGGGATTACTAATTGAATTTTACTTAGGCCTTCTCTGGAGGTTTCCTTTCTATACAGTAATTCCTGTTTCAGGAAGAAAAAAGGGCTCCCCTTTTCTCATACTTCTCCTTCAGGAATCACTTGTATGAAAGCCTCTGCAAGTGCTGGATCATTTCACTGGGTGAAGGCCAAATCGGGAAGGTGGTTCTTCCCTCTTTGCTTCAATAATAGGTGGTTCATCAGCCTATCCAAAGCCTAGGTTACCTTTCCCAGCTTCTTTTGGTTCACTCTCTTCCTTAAAATGGGGAAATAGAGCCTTCTCAAGAATTCCCCGTGCAAATGTGTCTCCACAACGTATTTCAAATGGAATTTCGCCATGATTCTGTAGGAGGACCTTTATGTCTCCCCGGAAGTGGGGATCTATGATGCCTGCTAGGACATCCAGACCAAACTTCCAGGCTAGGCCAGATTTTGGGGCCAGTCTCATATAACAACCCTCAGGGGCTATTAGGACTAAGTCCGTGGGAACCATCCCTCTCTTCCCTGGAGAAATATTAGTGTCTCTGCTGCTACAAATGTCAAAGCCTATGAATTCTGTCTGTGCACTGGAGGGATCTGAGGCTCTGTGACTAAGTTTCTGGAATTTTAGGGTCCCCAAATTTGTCTCAATTGAGTCACATCCCACTCCTGACAATACATGTAAGGAAGGCATGGTATCAAACAGTGAAGACAGACACAAGTGATCACAGTTCAAGGGTGTTTATTGAACTTAATGGATTGGTTGGACGCCTATCTAACCTAAATCTAAGGATGGGAGCAAGCTACGACCATGACATAATAATAATGCATTCCTACTTGAGTCTCTGTCTAAATAAAAGGGCCTATACTAATAAACCTATTGCATATCCTTACTTCTAAAAACAAAAGGATGTGGGACAATTGTGTATGCAAAAAGAAGAGTATTCAAGAAATAATATGTCAGGACGGTTGAGCAGTTGGCTCTCTTCCCCACGTTTTCAGCACAGGGCACTGCGGCACGTTCGAGCTTCAGACACATTCTGGCTTCTCCGCCACGAGGATACAGTTCAAAGCAGGGCCTTCCGCCAAAGCCTCTTTTCTATAATAGTCTCTTACCACAGAGGGCCTGTTGTAACAAACCAATATCAAAGTTCCATTCTTTTTTTTTTTTAACCAACTTTATTTTCATTTTTAACTTAAGACAATGGTTGAGCTTTCGTTACAACATGTGTTAAGAACATTGTTATCAACATGAACCTTTTATTCAACCCCCTTGAACTTTTTTGTAGAGTCTAGTATTGTCTTCATACTTTTCCCCACCCCTCCCCCCCTCTCCCCTCCATCCGCCCTCCTTTTCCTTTTTATTAATTGAACCAATCAAAACCATGGTTGTAACTAGAACAATTCCAAGAGGCAACCCCTCGCCATATCTTCTGCTGCCTTTATCTGATATGGATGTTTCTAACAGCCCGGGGTTTAAAGTATTGATGCTCCCGCTCCCCCACATAGTCCTGGAGTGGGTCCCATATGGCCAAGAATTTCAGATATGACCCTGATTTTGTGGCGCAGATGTTTTCCATTGCCATAACTCCCCACACTTTCACCCACCACCATGGAGTTGTAGGGCCCTCCACTGTCTTCCATCGTTGGGCCACTGTCATCCTTGCTGCAGCCTGAAGGTGGGTTATGAGGGCCGTTCTGTTTCCTGAGGCTGCATGGTTCCCTTCTGCCACTGCCCCCAGCAGAATGACTTTCGGGGACCATGGTAGGTCTGCGCCCGTTATGTCCCTGATCAGGCTCAGTATTTCTTTCCAGAATATTTTTATCCTTGGGCACGACCACCACATATGGAACATGTCTCCTCTTTCTCCACACTGCCGCCAGCATTCTGGGGGGTAAGAGGGGATCATTCTGTGTATTCTACTTGGGGGTAAGTACCAGCGGAAACATAGTTTGTATGCCGATTCTTTAATTGCTGTGGATTTGGATAATTTGTGCGCCCTCCTCCAGATTTGACTCCATTCTTCCTGTGTAATCCCCTCTCCTATGTCCCGTTCCCAATCTTTCATATACTGGAGGGAGTCGTCTGTTTGCGCCTTATCCAGTAGCTTGTATAGTCTAGTGATCCCTTTTTCATGTGTCCCCTCCTGTATTGTTAGTTCTAGGCCTACCGGGGGTCGTAACCCTGCTCTTTTTACCTCTGGGTGTGAGATCCAGTGATGCAATTGAATATATTTGAATCTGTGGTTTTCGACGAGGCCGAATCTATGTTTACATCCTTCGAAGGTGAGTGGGGCGTCGTCCTGATACATATCTTGTAGGGACAATGTGTCTGCTTCGTTCCAGCCTTCCCAGAATCTTTTGTGAAGGCCAGGTGAGAAATCTGGATTATGCGTGATAGGGGATAGTGGGCCCAGACCTAGTTTGACCCCCTGCTACGGATAGCCTTATCCCAGCTGTGTAGGGTTGTTTTAGTGGCTGCTAATAGGATACCTCCGTGTCTCTTGCTTTTGTTTTTAGGAATGGTAGTTTACTCAAAGGGATATCCGTCGCAGTCTGTTCTATTTTCCCCCAACCTGGAAGAGGGTCTTTACCCGCCCATTTCAATGCTGGTGCTAATTGAGCTGCTAACACGTATCTCCCCATATCCGGGACTTCCAGCCCCCCAAGTAGTGTGGGCCGGATCAGGATCCTTTTTTGGATCCTCGGCTTCTTATTTCCCCAGATGAATTTAAACACCCCCTTTTGGAGTTCTAGGATCTGTTTTGGGGGGATGTCCACTGGGGTTGAGCTTACTACATACAGTACTTTGGGTAGCAAGGTAATTTTTATCGCCGCTATTCTAGCAAACCAGGACAATTCCTGGGCATCCCATCTCTGCAGGTCTTCCTGCAGGTGCTTCCATAGAGGTGTAATGTTTGCCTTGAGCAGATTCTTGACGGTTCTAGTGATATGGATTCCTAGGTATTCGAGGGACTGTTTTTCCCATTTCAGGGGATAATGTTCCTTCAGGAGAGCTATGTCCTCACTACCTTCAGTTATATTCAACGCTTTGGATTTTGAATAGTTTATTGTGAACCCTGATGTCTTTTCGAACTTCTGCAGTTCTCTGATTATTCTGGGTAATGTGTGTCTTGAGTCTGCCATATAAAGCATGATATCATCTGCGTAGAGGGCTATCTTGTTTTGAATCTCCCCGGTGCGCACCCCTCTGATTCCCGGGTCTTCCCTAATTCTGCAGGCAAATGGTTCCATTGCCATGGCAAATAGTATCGGGGATAGAGGGCACCCCTGCCGTGTACACCTCCGGATATTGATTCTTTCTGAGGTGTAGCCATTCACCATTAGTTGCGTAGGTGGATGCTGGTAATTTGCCAGAACCATCTTGGTGAATATCGGTCCACAGCCAAAACCCTTCAATATCAGTTTTAGGTACCTCCAGTCTATGCTGTCGAATGCTCGTGTGGCATCTAATGCGGCGATCGAGAATTTTGCCCCCCCCCTGTCCTCCAGTCTATTATGTCAATTACGCACCGGACATTATCCTGAGTATGTCTCCCCCTTACGAAACCTGCCTGGTCTGCGTGTATTATCTCTGGCAGTACTGCTGCCAATCGATTCGCCAGTATTTTCGCCTACAGTTTTGCATCTGTGTTGAGGAGAGCTATGGGGCGGTAATTGGTGTATTCTACTGGGTCTTTCCCAGGTTTTAGGGGTAATATCGTGGTCGAGTGTCCCATATCCTTTGAAACTGCTCCCCTATCCCTGATTAGATTGAAGAGGCGAGTGAGGGGGGTTGCCAATTGTGTCTGGAATATTTTGTAAAACCCATTCCCTAGTCCGTCGGGGCCTGGTGCCTTTCCCCTGGGTAGTGCTGCTATCGCATCACACACTTCCTGTATTGTGATGGGGTCCCCCAATTTTTCTTTTTGTTGTTCCGATATCTGTGGCAATTTTACGGCTGACAAATATGACTCTTATTCTGCTGCATTCAGGTTCTCGCTATTCAGCAATTTTTTATGAAAATGGACCATCGTTTCTAGTTTATCCTCTTCTCCCGTCTGCAGTTCCCCTCTAATATTTCTTAGGCGGGTGATATAATTACGCGCCTTCTGTTTGCGTAGTTTGGCGGCCAAGAATTTGCTCGCTTTCCCCCCGTGTATGTAATATGATTGTTTTGTGTTTAGCAGTATTTGCGCCGTTCTATCTGCGGTATGGTTTTCTAGTTTGGCTCTGGCCTTTTTAAGGTCTCGCCAAGCTCTGGGCATCTGACGGGTCTTATGGAGCTTTTCAGCGTTTTTAACCTCTTCTTCCAATTTGCGCGTTATAAGGGCTCGCTCCCTATAGTATTGCGTTGCTTGTGCTATGAATTCCCCCTAATTACTGCTTTCCCCGCATCCCACACCACCCTCCAGTCCACCTCTCCATTGCCATTTTCAAGGAAATATTTCCCTATGGCTTCTTCCATATGTGCCCTAAGTACAATATCCCTCAGGATTGTTTCGTTTAGCCTCCATTGTGGTCGGGGTCTATGTATTGTCCCTTGCAGTTCTATGCAGGTCACTACTGGGGCGTGATCGGAGAGGTATTGGACTCCGATTTCTATTTTTTTGACATAGGGGATCAATGTAGAGGACACCAGAATCATGTCTATTCTAGAGTAACCCCTGTGCACTGCTGAGTAGTGTATGTATTCTCGGGTGTCCGGGTGGAAAAATCGCCACGTTTCTATGACATCCAAATCTCTAAAAAGCTTTCCAAGGGCCTGTCTGTTTCACTGATCTGCTGCGGTTGGGGGGAGTGTTTTATCTAGTTGCGGGTCCATTAAACAATTAAAATCCCCTCCTATTATCACTCGGCCTTCGCACCATCCTCCCAAATTCTGGAGTCATTTAGGGATGTACTGGTCCTGTTTTTCATTGGGGGCGTAGAGTGCTAGTATTGTATACAATTGACCATTAACAGAACCCTTTACCCCCAGGTATCTGCCTTCCTGATCCTTCAGTGTTTGTTGTTTGTGAAAGTCTAAGTCTCTGCTACATAGGATTGCCACCCCTTTTGTTTTTGTTTGGCTTGAGGCGAATAACTGAAGAGGGTATGTTCTGCTCTGCATCCTTTTTTCATCTTTCTGGAGCAGATGCGTCTCCTGTAGGATCGCTATCTTTGATTGCATGGCTTCCAATCTACCTAAAATCGAACGCCTTTTAGCGGGGGAGTTTAACCCCTGGACATTAATCGAGACAATGTTCACTTCTTCCATTGCTCCCTAAGTGGAGATTGTCTGCCTGAGGGTCCCTATGTTCTCGTTCCCTATAGCTTACTCTGCCTGTTCCTGCTTCCGTTTCATACAATCGTGGAGTTGGCTCCTTTTCCTTCCCGGACCTTTGGTTCCCTGCTTTCCTGTCCTTCGTTCTAGTTCCCTCCCTTACCCACCCACCTCCCCCTTCCCAATCCTGGGGATGCATGAGGCCTGGGCCCCCAAGGGGCCCCCCGCAAGTCACTGCGGGCCTAGGGCCTCCGACCCTTCCCCAGTTCACAATAGTCAGGAATTGTATTACCTGACCCTGCTTCCAAGAGTTATGACCTCCTACCTCCATGCGGGCGATTCCATTCAGCCGTGCTGTTTTCTCACATTTGGTTAGCACTTTACTCGTTATCTGTGTAATGGGCCGAGTCTGGATCCGTTGGGCCTATCCGTTCCCGGTCATGAGCCGGCTGTAAGCTTCCGGGTCTTCCTCTCCTCCCTCGTCTTTGCTTTCGCTCCGTTGACCATTCCCATGGTTTGCTGTATGGGCCGTTTATGTTTGGGCGTGGACGCACATGCGCCTCTGGTTGCTCATCCTCCAGGTGCAGCAACGCCAGGCCCTCTGCGCAATTCCCAATTCTCCTCTGTTTTCCTTCCCATGTAAACGACAGGCCAAACGGGTACGTCCATCTATATTGGATTTGCTGTGTTTGAAGGGCCTTCGTAACTGGTTTCATTAGCCTTCTTTTGTGGAGAGTAATCAGGGCCAGGTCCTGGTACAACTGTATACGGGACCCATTGATCGTAAGGTCTCCGTGTCTTCTTGCTGCGCGTAGCACCTCCTCTTTCAGATCATACAATGTCATTGCTATCAGGACATCTCTGGGTCTCGACCCCGGTTCGTTGCGTATTGGGCCCACGCGGTGTATCCTGTCGAAGCCAATCGTCTCCGGTTGGACATATGCTAGCAGGCTGCTGAAGCAGAGTTGCATGGTATCTTTTAGGTCCTTGTCCTGCACCAATTCCGCCAGGCCCTTGACCCTAATATTGGACCTCCTTGAGCGATTTTCCAGATCCTCCGCCTGGAGTTCTAAGTTGTTTGTTGCGGTCGCCAACTGGTCCAGTAGCAGGCTATTTTGGTTTGTTTCTTCTGTGACATTCGAGAGGCCCCTTTTGACTATGTCCACTCTTTCACCCATCTCTGCCATTTCTTTATTGACCTCCTGGAGGGATGATTTCAGGTCCTCCCTTAATTGTTCCATTTGATTCTGGAAAGCTTTGGTCATTCTGGCCTCCATGCCTTTCAAGCAGTTTAAGAGTTTGTCCTTGACTGTTGCCATTATGCTAGTTGGGAGGTCCATTACTGCAGGGGTCGGCCCGGAGGCGGGGATGGTGATTCTGCATGTGTTTGTCGCCTCTGCCGTCAGCACTTCTCAATTTGCCCTTCCTGGGTTCTCACTGGGGTTTTTGCTCTGGATGTGCCCGTTTTGGATCTGGCGCCCGGCATCTGAGTTGCTCTGCATGGATGTTGCTCCTGACTCGCCGGGTGCCCAGTACCTCGCTCCTATAACTGTATATTGCTGGAATGTGCTGTGTCCTCCCACGTATCTAGAACACGGGGCTTGCCCTCCGCCGTTGTGTTCCTTGCCTCGGTGAGTTTTATTTCTTGTGTTGCCCTTGCCGTGTCGTTGCAGTAGGGGGTTAACCAGGCTTATTATCGTGGATGATCCCACTATCACATGTCCATCTGCATTTGTTGTTGCCTTGTGCCAAGACGTTTTCGGGGATCGGGCGGCAGACACCCCAAGCCAGATCCCGTGGTGTACGTTGTTAGGTGTACTGCTCCGTTGTGCCAATGGGGACGGGTGGTTTCAGGATAGCAATAATCTCGTCGTTTCAGGCGAGTCCCCACCTGTCGCTCACTCCTGGTTGTTTTTAGGCGGGCACACGCCCTGGGAGTGAACCCGGGGGCCACCACCTACTTTTCGGGGTAATATGCCACTGCCCCTCTGTCTGTCCTGGGGAGGGCTGATTTTGCCAGATTGTGTCTCCCTATGAGGTTTCCCCAGGTAGCAACCTCCAGATGGTTAGCCCCACAGGGGGCTGCAGTGGGTGAGGGGGGCCCCGGGCGCGCTCCCGCGTCGGCCCAGGCCTGTGTGAGGGCAGTTGCCCTTATGGTGGCTCGGGGGGACTCCGCACTTCTCCCGGTGGTATGTCCTGTGGGGGGCCTTCAGTGCATCAAAGGGGGTCCAGGCGCGCTCCCGCATCAGCCCAGGCCTGTGTAGAGGCAATTGCAGGCCACAGCACCTTTGTGGTAGTTTAGGACGACTCCTCGTGGAGCTTCTGTGCCGCTAGGGTCTCAGGCCGGGTGGCGGGATGAGGAGGGGGGGCCCAGGCGCGCTCCCGCGTGGGCCGGGGCTCTGTGGCTTGTGCCCCAGAGAGCCGTGTCCCACAGGCAGATGAGATGGTGTCCGGGGGCACTTGGTGTTAAGGGGCCCCCGTAGCGAGGAGTGAGAAGTGGGGGGGCTCAGGCGCGCTCCCATGACGGCCCAAGCCAGTATGTGGGGCTGCAGATGGGGGCTCGAGGAGCCAAGCGGCGTCGGCAGGGCACCTAGCCGTGAGAGCCCGGACGTTCCCCAGATCCTCCCGCCTCTCGGAACAGCTCTCCCAGCAGCAGCGCGTCGGAGGCGGGGGGCTGGCAAGTCGCGGGCAACTGGGGAGGCAGGGATTGATAGTACCCTTTATTTGGAAGGCGTACTTTTCACCTGGGCCCTCTAGTTTGTGAATCTCCGTTTGTTCTCCGCGATGTCAATGCGTCTCCAGCTGGCGTTGCTGCGTGTTTCCTCGCGTGGGAGGCTTGTTATCAAAGTTCCATTCTTATCGGGATCTTTACATGCACAAGCTCTCAGTTCCAATGTTCATCATGGGTCTCCCTCCTTTAGGCTTCAACCTCCTTTTTATCACAACGTTTACACTTGGTCTCCCTTGTTCGGGTTTGAACCATGGATCTCCCTCGAATGGGCTCGGATCCCTTCAACACAGTATTCACACTTGGTCTCCCTCGTTCGTGCTCGGACCATGTATTCTCACTTTCTACTGTTTCCTCTTAATATCAAAATCAAGGGCTTTCGAATGTGCAATGGGTTTTGCTTGAACCATTGCAGGACCACTTCGATTCACTTAACACAATATTCTGTTCAATCTTCTACTTTAGTTTCTGCCACTTCTTGGCAGGATACCTTACGAGACCTTTGATTGAGCACATTCACGGTGCCGGACCACTCTGTCAACGATATCGTATCTTTCCTGCTCCACATCAAACATTCATCAGCAGATCAGCTTTAGTCGCTTCTTTCATCCCCCGCGTTTAACAATGTTCGTTCCAGCGCTTGTTATACAATGTTGCTAGTTGCAACCTTGACTTCAACACAGACCAGTCTTGCATCGGTTTTCCCAACCCACCGGATGTGTTGATCACTTTGGCGCTTCTTTGTTCGTGAAGCCAAGGACCATACCACAGTGTTTGCGACTTCTCGCCGCCTTTATCGCGTATGTGTGAGGGCCTCCGGTATCTCTGACACACAATGCAGGACTCTTCAGTTTGGTTTCCTGGCCTTATGCTTTCTGACTCAAAGGTTTCTTGAAAATAACAGTTTCTTGCCAAAATGTTAAAGGGTAGTTCCCTCCTTGTGAACCCTTCTTTGTTTGCCGTCTTTCTCCCCTCGTTCAGCTGCCAACTCGAAACTGCTATTCCTTTGTGTGCTTTGCCTCGCTCAGTGTGTGCTCTCCTGCTCCGCCTTTTATCACTGTGGGCAAGTTTAACAGAAGTCAGATGTGAGTGATTGTCAGTAATTGCCTGAACTCGTCTGATCATAGTAGCTGGACATGTCAGGTACACTGCTCGGGTGTGAGCCTGTTTTCTCCCAGGGTGGGCTGTCTGTGTGAAAGGGCTTGTGAAGGGAAGGGGGGGCGTAAAGTTCCCACGTATCCTACCTGGTAGGATGGGGTAAAGGTATTACAGGGGCAGGGATACTGTGCCTCGCCATCCGGTGTCCCACTCCCCGAGGACCCCTCACGCAGGTGATCTTCCCCCACTGGTCCAACCCAGGTCCTGGATCCAAAAGGTGGTGGCCATGCCCTGGCCACCAGAGAGGGAGATCCGCGGGGACTAGTGGGTGAGACACCTTCTGGTTTCTGACACAATAAACATCAAATACAAAAGAAAACATATGGCAATTCAGTTAGCATCAACAATGACATTCTTAATATATTGATAACATTTTAGAAACCTGGGTGAACTCCCTCCCCCAGGACTCAAGGTATATTCCTCTTCAATGTTCAGCAAAAAGAATATAAGGAAAATCCACATAGGTAGTAAAGTCTCAGATCAGTTCTTGAAAAGTCAATTTAAAAGTATAGATGTGTTAACCACAGTTACAACAACAAAAGTTCTTCTTCTGATGTTAATATTAATGTTAAAGGATATTTGTACTGCGCACTATCACCACCGGAGTGATCCCCTGGCACTCTGGCCTTTCTGAAAAAAAAATAAAAATAAAATAAAAATAAAAAAAGGGAGGGTGGGAGAGTTAGTGAGGATGAGCAGGAGAAGTGCAAGAGAGCAGTGATGTGCTGTTGGCGGCCTTAGCCCGGAATTCCGTTGGCTGGGTTTGGGGTGTTATACTGTCGGAAGACTTGTGCGGGTCTATGTGTGCTTTTTTGTTGTTGTTGCAGTGTAGTGAGGTTTGTGCAGATTGTTGTGTTGTAAATTTGTGGTTGTGTTTGGTTAGAATTTGAGAGGTGTATGGAGAGGGTGAAGTTGTTAGTGGGTTGGTTAATTGGCTGCCTACGTGGCCTCTGTTTTTCAGAGGCAGGCAGGCGTGTGTGCGTCCCTTGCACTCCAGCCCAGAAAGCATTGACAATATAGTAGGAGGGCGTCATTGGTAAGCCTGGTTTACTTCCTCCATGTGTTGAGGCCTGATTGGCATTCATCATCTTAGTCGGTTGCTCATTCATGTTACCGCTCCTACCCCCTTTGGTATGTCGCAATGCCGCTTGCACTTATGTCCAGGGACGACGTCTGCCTTCATTCACAACTCTCTTTGGTCCATGCCCCTGCCAATATCCACAGCTTAATTACTGTGGCAAGTGCTAATGTTCACCCAACTTTATACAGGTATGATCTATAGTAGCATTTATCGATGGAAGAGAGACCTTCTACTTCCTCAGAATAGCATCAATGTTATTTCAGCCACAATGCCTTTTTACTACTTCAATTTATCCAAGAAGACTTGACAGAGTTAAAAAATAAATACAACTTCCAGAATGTTAATGGAGGAAAAGTCTTGGTTATGTGAGAAACCTGAAGCTATTCTCCCGAGTAAATCCCAGGAGTCCCTTATTCATGTGGTCAGGTAAGAACTGATCTTCTTTTATCCAGATCTCGGGGGTACCCGGGTGCAGAAGGGTCCTCTGGCTAGGGGATTCCAGAATGGTGCTCGGGGTAATACTCCAGGTGAGATGCGGTATGATACCACGGAGGAGAGAAAAGAAGGCGAGATCCCCAAGGCCTTTGTAGGCTCTACCACATATACCTCCCTTCCTTGTATTGAACTCAATTTACCCCCTTGTAAATAACAAGTCCCCTAGGATCCCAAACTCTAATACACCCAGAAACTATCTCCTCCCAGAATCCCAGTCGTTCTCATTTCTGTACCTCCAATTATCATTTCCCATAATCTCACTCTGTTCAGACAAAACCCTACCAATCTCACCCTTCCGTATTAATCTAACCGCCCAGGACAAAGAATATAATTCCCCTTTCTTATAACCCCTTATCCCCAACCTACCACACAGAATTCTCAGGAACTCTACCTTGGCCCCGTTCTGACACGAACAGTTTCGCACACCAAGACGATGGACAAACACTAAAACAGTTCACCTGACATGTTCCACCACAAGGGTCCAGCAAAGTCAGGCAATTGACCAGAAGCAAACACACATGATGGCCCTTTCCCTTCCCCACAGGGATAAAAGTTGGAGAACGAGAGCACAATACGTGCAAGGCAGACCATGCGACGACAGAGCTAACTCAGCACGGCAGTTCAAGAGGAGGAGAAAGAAGGTGCAAATCGAGAGGCTGCCAAGGAGAGAGGCGACCTTGCCCTTTTCGACCAAGGCCTGTGAAACCTCAGCATAAGGAATTGAAAGAATGCAAACAATAGCCAGCGTGTGTTGCAGCAGATGTCATGGGTACACAGGGCCCTCCTCCAGTGACAACCAAGCTGGGGAGAGACGCTGGCCCCATGGTACCGGCCTTGACTCCAGAGACAAGAAAGGCCAAGTGGCTCACCACAGCCGGTGAGTCTAGGCGAGAGCCAATAAGAAACCGAACTGTGTTGAACGAAAGTTGCAAGCAGCTAATTAAAGAAAAACATAGAACTGTTGATACGCAAGGGGAAAGCCAGCTGTAGCAGAGTCAGGCACCACGTGGGTGCTCACTCGAGAAACTCTGGGCGATTAGCCTTTTTTTAAAACTACTGCTACCAGAAGGCTTTGGGAGAAAGGCGAGAAGGGGGTCAAAGTGGTCATACAGGGGTCTAATAAAATTCTCTGTACAGTCAAAAGCTTTTCACCGACAAATGATTGAGAAGCTAAGGGAAGCGAAGACTGCATCGCACAAACTGTTCAAGCAATTGTATGATTGGCAAAATTGGCAAGATTGAACCCGATGGAGGGATGCTGATAAAAGGGGAGGAAGCCTGTAGTGCCCATGAATAGTGTGTTGACAAGAGTGAACCCGGCGTAGGGAGGCTAACAGTCAAAAAGGGTCTGAACCCAGAAGAGGGGGATCCAAGGGTGAAAAGCCATCATCCACCAATCTTTGAAGGAAACAGAGAAGAGTGCGATGAAGTCTTTTGAATACATGCCAGAGTGAACCTGACGGAAGGTGGCTGATATTTGCGAGGGGACTGAGCCTGCAAAAGGGGGACCCAGGGGTGAAGAGCAATCACCCATGTACAAGCAGAGACAATCAGAGAAGAATTTGGGAACTTTTGTTGCCCTTTTGTTTATTAGTTTTGGAACACATCAGATCCTCAGAGGCAAGATACTTTTTGTAGAAAAGAGACTTAGCCACCGCAGGCCCTGATAAGCTGATAGCGGAACTGTTAGCTCGTGCTGGGGAAGCTCGAGCATGTGCTGTGCTCAGGAGTCTCACCTTGTCCCGTGCTCAAAATCTAGGGAAGGGAGACCCCGACAAACGCACCCCAACTTATTATTTGTGAACACTTCTTTCTTTCCTGTAAATCCTATCCAACACTCTTTGTTTGTATTTAGCATAAGGATTGGCAATAGGTTTTTGGTATAGGCCCTTTTATTTGACAAGACGCCACTAGGACTGCCTTATTACTATTTGATGGTTGTAGCTTGCTCTATTCTTAGATTTAGGTTTAGATTAGGCGTTTTTCCAACCCGCATTTACAGTTTAATAAACACCCTTGAACTGTGATCACTTGTGTCTGTCTTTACTGTTGCCACCATTTGTTCCTTACAGTTAACAATTAGTATTTGTCACAGTGCAACAGTACTGAGTATGGAGGAAGTGGAGGTGGCTACACACAATCACGCCTCGACGCATTCGCTGTTACGCACATTGCTGGTCTAGTTGTTACATGGCCCAGCTCGTCATCGCAATGGCGTCCGTGCTTCTATTTACATGCAGAAGCCGCAGAGCCCAGGTGTGTTGCAACCCTCCTGCTTAGGGTAAGACGCTAGTGTGTTCAGCCTGCACCTCGTGCCTGTCAACACTCTTGTTTTCTGCCCTGGATATTCCCTTCCTTTTCGTTCCCGATTATTTTTCTTTTCCTTGCTTGTTACTGCTCTAATGTTGCTGCCTGATCCTTGCTGATTCTTCCTCGCTTGCCTGCCTTCCATGGGCCTCCTCCCTGGTTGCTTTTATATTTGATTTTCCTGCTTGCTTTTTCTCTGCAATTCTTGCTTGGAATACTATTAGCATTATTGAGCTTGTGGGAAGACACCCTCTTTTTGGATGTGCAACGTCCTGCTGTATGATCCTTATCCAGTCAAAAAGAACAGAAGGCAGAGTCAACGGCTACCTCTCCCCTTAACGCACAGGTAGTGCTGCAAAACTTGCAGAATGCTAGAAGCTATTTTAACTAACCATAGAGGATCACACTTACAAGATGAAAAAATACAGGTAAAACAAAATGTATTATAAATCAAAAACACATCACAGAGGAGCAAGTGAAGATGCAACTCAATAAATGTGTAGTTGGTAACAGATACAATGTGGTTGTATGCATAGTAAAACATTAGCAGCACATTTCTACAGTCAACACAAAATGTGTGTTTCTGGTTCAGATACAATTTTGCAACAAATTCTCTGAGTGACTCAATTTGGATGGTGCTCCGAACTTTCCTCACGGCATAGAGGGGCATTGTTGTCAAGACACGTGTAGAAATGGTCTAAAAAAGTTAAATATAAAACAGAATAAAAAGTAAAAAGGTATGATCAGAAACCCTATTTGATAAGGTGGACAAAGAATCTGCAGGTTATTGCACCTACCTAGAAATGAGTGAAGGTGTCTTGGGAAACTATTTGTAGCAGCTGTCACATGTACAGTTGTATATATTTCAGAAACTGTGAAAGTGGCTACAGAGAAAGGAGCAATGCTAAAGATTATGCTTAATGGTATTATACTGGGGTTGGAATCCCCTACAAATATAAGCATTACTATTCGATATGCAGGGATCAAAATTACCTGGTGCCAGGTAGTGGAAAAGGCAACTTCAAATCGGAGACATCAGGACGCGTTTAAAATGGAACTGCACAAATGCTTGGAGGCAAAAGTCCTCAGCGGGGTCCTAAGACTCCACATCCTTGAATATGTGTAAATTGTATAATGTATCATAGTTGATCAGTTACTAGAACAGTATATTGATTTACGTTGAGATGTCGCTTTAGACTCCAGGTTGCCAACCATCATAGACCTTGAACATGTATACATTGTGAGAAAGAACACACTTCACACTTTCCTTTGTCAAACTACAGCCAAAAGAGACATGCCTCTGAGAGGCTTTTAAAGACTCTAGGTCCCTAGCCATCAAAGTCCTGTAACCTTTGAATATGTGCATATTGTGAGCCAGAACATACCATTATCTGTTAACTGATGTCTTAACGTAAAATGCTTTGCCTTTGTTTAGCTTTCATATGTCAAAACAACTGTTAATTTGGCTGAATCCCTCTGTGCGTTGTCTTTCTGTACCTACCAGAGATCTAGCATCCTTGAACATGTGTAAATTGTATCATGTATCATAGTTGATCAGTTATTAGAACATCTCACTGAATGCTGTTAGAAACGAATTAATGACGACTAACAACTACAAGCCATCTAGTTTAGCGGTTGTTCTCAATGTTACTTCTGGTTCTCATTAATAGAACCGTTTTCCAGGACCAAGAGCTGAACCATACCATCCCTTACACTTAAACGAATGCCCCCGTCTTGCTACAATGTTCGGATTTGCATCACACGGAATGCTGTTAGAAATGACTTCATGACGACTAACAATTAGGAGCCATCTAGTGTAGCGGTAGTTTTCAATATTACTTCTGGTTCTCATTAATAGCACCATTTTCCGCATCAAGATCTTGACCTAACTATCCCCTGGCATACAGTGACGCCTTCCACACATACTGCTCCAGACTGT
This sequence comes from Ambystoma mexicanum, assembly GCF_040938575.1. Taxonomy (NCBI): domain Eukaryota; kingdom Metazoa; phylum Chordata; class Amphibia; order Caudata; family Ambystomatidae; genus Ambystoma; species Ambystoma mexicanum. The sequence goes on along the minus strand of NC_090926.1, from coordinate 399,912,080 downwards.
TATGCGTTCCTAGCTTTTGTCTATAAATTTAGCGTGTTTCCAAAAAGTAACCCTAGGCGTCTACGCATGCACGCAGAACGGGCCACTGGTACACTCCTACACGGCTTTCTCCCAGCTGCCGGGTAAGTGTTCGCCACTGCTCTTTTTATTTGGATGTTTCTGGGTTTCCTTTGCTGGCTCACGCTGCACTACCCTTTGTTAACAGCATGTTTTAAGCAACCTTTAGTACATTTGCTCTTCGTCAGTCCGATCTGCTGTACCCGATTGCTTGCAGTGCACTCCGACACGTCTCATCCTGAGTTGCTAGGCAACCTGCTCTTTTGCTCTGCTTAGTTTGCTCTGACTAAATCGCCCAAATATTTATATATGTTATGTTATGTTAAAGGTACTTATATGGTGCACAGTCACCAACGGAATTGGTCCCCAGGCGCTCTGGCGGATCTGTAAATGAGAAGGTGGGAAGGGTTAGTAGGTGAAGAGGGAGTAGGATAGTGAGAGGGGTGGTATACTGTTGGCAGCTTCAACTCGGTGGACACCGGGTGCTGAGCTTTGGTGCAAGTACTGCATCGGTGTCAGTCCGCGTGTGCTGTTGGTGCAATTTATGTGTTGCGGTGTGGTGAAGTGTGTGCAGCTTGTTGTGCGACAGATGGTTGTGTGAGTTTTTCAGTGATATAAGTATGCAGAGAGTTTGAGTTTATATTGGTTAGTGGGTTATATGACATTTAACATGCTGACCTACATAGTTCCGTCTAAGTGTGGCAGATGCTAACATTCACAATCCAATCTAGATACCGTAAAGAGGGACAGAGCAACCCCTGATCATAACATAAGGGCACTCAGGGACTCAAACCCCTTCAATACCATGATCTCTGCCATCTTCATGTCCAGTGTCTCATATGAACCAGGGGCTATGGGGATGGTAGAATTCAATAGAGTTGGTAAGATGGGACTGACAGATCAGCACTCCCCAGAAATTGATGGACGGGAGTCCCTGTACAGATCCCCACATGCTAGGGATAATATCTCTGACCAGGAAGACTGCTATGAGGGGAGAGTTAGGTAACTGGACCCACATAAATACCACCTTCCCAAAGATCAATGTGTTAAATTTGGTGGGGAACTCCAGGAAATAAAGCCCAAAAAGAGTATCCTGAAGACCTCTACCTGTGACGATGCCTGCTAGTAAAGAGACGGCCACATGGCATAGCCACCGACACAACTAAATGATTAATGTTCACTCACACTTTCATTAAGTTCTCTCTGACAGCACTGTGTCAATGCTTGTTGAGCCTCTGCATTTGTACAATACCGTGAGTTTATCTTTGCCCGGCAATTCACGTTGCACCTTTGGATCAACACAGACTTGACAAGCATGTTTTGCCACACTGCCGGCGCAGCGATGCATGCCACGAACAGCACTGGTATAACCGCAGTTTCAAATATATACGAGCAGCCCTCTTACTCGCTTTTTCGAATGTCCCTCTTAGGACCACGCTGAGGACTTTTGCCTCCAAGAATTTGTGCAGTTCCGTCTTAAACGCATCCTAACGTCTCTGATTTGAAGTTGCCTTTTCCACTACCTGGCACCAGGTCATTTTGATTCCTACATATTGAACAGTGATGCTTATATTTGCAGGGAATTCTAACCCAGTATAATACCATTAAACCTAATCTTTAGCCTTGCTACTTTCTCTGAAGCCACTTTCAGAGTTTCTGAAATATATACAACTGTACAAGTAACAGCTGCTACAAATAGTTTCCCAAGACGCCTTCACTCATTTCTAGGTAGGTGCAATAACCTGCAGATTCTTTGTCCACCTTATCAAATAGGGTTTCTGATCATACTTTTTTAATTTTTATTCTCATTTATATTTGACTTTTTTAGACCATTTCTACACGTCTCTGGACAACAACTCCCCTCTGTGTCCTGAGGATAGTTCGGAGCACCATCCAAATTGTGTCACTCAGAGAATTTGTTGCAAAATTGTATCCGAACCAGAAACACACAGTTTGTGTCGACAGTAGAAATGTGCTGCTAATGTTTTACAGTACATACAACCACATTGTATCTGTTACCAACTACACTATGTATTGAATTGCATGGTTCATGTATACTGGATGATAATGATCTTCACTTGCTCCTCTGTGATTCTACTATGTGTGTTTTGATTTAGAATACATTTTGTTTTACCTGTATTTTTTCATCTTGTAAGTCTGATCCTCTATGATGAGTCAAAATAGCTTCTAGCCTTTTGCATGTTTTGCAGCACTACCTAAAAGGGAGGGGTAGCCCTACCTAAAAGGGAGGGGTAGCCGTTGACTCTGCCTTCTGTTCTTTTTCGTATTCTCCCTCTTAAGTCAGGCCCCCCACAAACAAAAAAAGAGGGTTCCTCCCTATATCTACTACATCCTTATCCAGTCATCCAGTGTCTCTTGTGGTCAATCTTTCTTAAGAACTCCTTGGATCCTCCGTTTGCATCATTGCCATCGTTCCTCAAAATACCCTCTCCTTGGGTTTTTTGGAGTCTTGCTTTTTCCCAAAGTGCAGGACTTACCTTTCTGTTGCACCAGTGGCCCTGTCTGTACACATAGGTAAGCACCGTGGCTATCGGACGGGATCATCCTTATCTCTTCAAGGAAAGCTCCTTTTCAACTAAGAAGCAAAAGAGCAAAGGACGGAGGATTCCTGAGATCACTCCAGAAAGAGGTGAGACTGATATCACAACTGAGGAACCTGAGAGCTTACAAGGCCAAGAAGAGTATAACATGGAACTGATAAAAGAGTTTATGTAAGACTTTCAAGGCCTTACCATGGAAGTACAGAACCTAAAGGTGGAGAATGCCACACTTAGGCAAATCATGGCTGCTAGGGAAACCCAGGGTTCAGAATTGCCATCCTTAGGACTTGCTTCAGGCAAGTTTGACAGATTACATAAACAGGTGAAGGAGTTCATTTATGCCTGCACAGTCCACTTTACATTCAGGATGTCCGCCTATGCCACAGATCGGGCTAAGGTGGGCTTTATGATCTCCAACATGACAGGCAATGCATTGGCTGGGTTACACAAATAGTAACCTCTGATAGTCCCCTATTGACGAACTACGCAGCTTTTATACAAGCAATGAAGTACGTTACTTCTTTTAAGAAGGTGGCAACCGAAGCAGGCTGTCTAGAAACTGCTCAAGAGACAATTTTTCGACAAGGATTGAATGATGAAATTAAGGATGAGCTAGCCAGGATCGCACAGCCTGCTTCATTCACCAAATTCATTCCCATAGTTCTTCAGATTGATTTTCGCATGGCCGAACGAAGAGATGAAAGGAGAAGAGCAAGGGGATCTTTCCTAAGTATGCAAACCATAGCACCTCCTACAACTACAGATACTAATTTGGAAAGAGAAGTAGAGACCAGGTTTCATGACTGTATTGTAGAGTAAAAGGGCATTTATTGCGGAATTGTCCTGATGTCTCTCCTCGAAAGCAGGTAAATGACAAACCCTGCTCCTAGATCGGACCAGGAGCGGGGGTTCCATTCACAGTCCCAGTATTGTTTCTTTGGTTCCCTTGAAAGAATTTGATTCTCATTTAATGGTGTTGGGGGTTTTCCTTTCTCTGCCTAAAAGAGCTCCTCTACAAGTATTGGCCCTTTTGGATAGCGATGCTGCTGGCAATTTTATGGACACCCTTTGGGCTAAAGAAAACAAAATACCTTCTCTATCAAAATGTAATCCCAACCCATCGAAGGCGTTGACGGAAGACCACTTGTCTCTGGACCTATTAAAAAGTATTTAATACCACTGTCAGTAAAAGTCCAAAGACATACAGAGACCCTTTCTTTGGACTTCATCCGAGCAGCACATTTTCCCATAATATTGGGAATTCCTTGGCTCAGAAGGCACAACCCATCCATAGACTGGTTGGCTTCACAATATTGTTCTAATCTGTTTGGAGGAAAAAATCAAGAAATAAGGTGAAACCATTTCTGCTTGTGAATCCATACATTCCGTGGGCATTCATTGTGTTCCATCTCCTTATCATGACTTCATAGATTATTTTGAAGATATAGTGCCCAAAGAGCTTCCTACGCATTGCCCGGAGGACTGCACTATCAATCTCTTTTAAAAAGAAAAATGGTTTTATTGTTTTGAATGAACCACAACATAACTTACAGACTTTTGTACAGCATTGACATGACCATGTGAATACCGATCCTGTCTGTGTACCCCCCTCCCCCCGCTCCCCTCCACAATCCCCCCAGCCTATCTTCTGCTTACATTTATAATGTACATTGAACGTTTTACATCTACTTGTAATCCACCTTCATGACAGGGCAACCACTGCCTGTCCTATGTCTGTTTGTGTTGAGGCCATCAGGTCCTGTACCATGTACTTCCACGAGTTTAGATCTGTGCTTTGTTCGCCCTCACCTCTGCGGGCAGCCTCTTCCCACACTGCGTTTTTCTGCAAGAGTCCATTTCTGGAGGTCCCCCCACCACTGGTTTACATCCGGTCCATTATGCCTTTTCCACCCTATTGCTATCCTGCGTTTTGCTAAGATGTACACCAAGTCCTTCAACTTAGACACGTCTCGCCCGCTTCGGGCGTGCAAACAGACCGATCATGCAGGCTTTAGCAGATTTTATGTCTAACCCAATCCCCACATTGGTCAGGACCTGGTCTATGTCCTCCCAATACTGCCGTATCGTACCATAGGCCCAGTTGATCGCTCCACATTTTGGGCACTTCTGTTCAGTGGCTTTGTCGAATTTGGCTATTTTCCCCGGGGTTAAGTATGTCCTGTGTGTTATATACAATTGGATTAGCTGGCACTTCGCATTCCTCTACACTTTCTTATGGTAAATTAATGCCTTGCCCAAGGCCGCATCCGTGAATTTCTCCTGACAATCTGCCTCCCAACTGAGCCTAGTCTGTTCCAGCATGTCTCCATCCTGGGACATTAACAGCTCATATATCCTTGACACGGCGTGTCCCCCTTCTGAGCTATCGTATAAAGTTTCGAACTTTCCATTCCCGGCCATTTCTGCTTTAATATGGAGGTAAGCGAGGCATATATTATGTCTTGCCCCCCATGTATGCCTGTCTCTGATGCCAATGTTTTAAAGTCCTTCAATTTACCCTCCTGCAACATATTTCCCACTGTTATGACCCTCATTGGTTCCCAGAATGTCGTCACATGTAGCCTAACCTTGGAGTCTTCCTCTTTCAGTGTCACTGTTGGAATCTGAGGTGAGTAGGGTGTGACCTCCCATGCAAAACGGATCCCCCTCCTCCATATCACCTTCCCCAGTGTAAACAGCCGTGGGGTTTCCCGGCACCGTAGCGCCACCGTTCATATTACTTCCTTTAAGAAGAATGGAGCGCAAGCAAACTGCAGCATTCATGTTTCCTGGATCTGCACATCCGACAGCCAACTTGTGACAAACTGCAGTTGACACGCCAATAAGTATGCCTCAAAATTGGGTAGCCTGATGCCTCCTTGTTCATAAGGCCTTTGCAGTTTCGTCAGCGCCACCCTGCATCTTGTATTTTGCCATAGAAACGCACAGCATATTGTATCTAGTTTCCAAAAGAAGCCTTTAGATATGCTGTACGGAATATTAGTAAAAAGTTGTGAGAGCCTCAGGAGTACTATCATATTCAATCATGCTGCCCTACCCATCACTGAGAGTGGTAACCTGACCCAGAATATCATAGATTTCTCAATTTTGTCCACTGCTCTCACTGTGTTCCGTGAATATTGCACCTTCGGGTCGTGCCAGAATTCCACTCCCAGGTATCTGAATGAATCCAATTCCCACGTAATCGGTAATACTGGTAATTTTTCCACAGTTTTCCCTTTGTACCCAGCCAAGGGGAACAGGCATGACTTTTGTGCATTAATCGTGATGCCGGATAATTCTGCATATCTCTCCAGCACATCTAAAATATACTGCATATTAGTGTTAAGATGTTGCAGGTATAGCAACATATTGTCTGCATATAACGAAATCAGATTATCCATGCCACCCACTGCTATGCACGCCTCCTGATATTCTACCCTGAGGTACGCCGCCAACGGTTCCAGAGCCAATATAAACAAAATCGGCGACCACGGGCAACCCTGTCTCGTCCCATTATCCAGCTGCCATTGGTCCGAGATGTGGTTGCCCGTTCTAACCCTCGCTATTGGGCTACTGTATAACAGCCGCACCTATCTTATGTATGTAAGTAGGTCCCATGCCAAACCTACACAGGACAGCAAGCAGCCATGGCCACCTGACTGAGTCAAATGCCTTGACCGCATCCGATGAGGCAACCGCATATGGCTCAGAACTGTGTTGAGTATAATCTATAATGTGATGCAACCGTCTTAGGTTACATGCGATGTTCCTATGTAGGACATATCCCGACTGGTCTGTATGTATTAGCATGCCTATCACTGGCGTAAACCTGTTAGCCAGCAGGGATGTGAGTATCTTCCCGTCCTGGTTAAGCAACGACAGGCGTCTACATGAACCGCAATCCCTAGGGGACTTGTTGGGCTTCAATAGTCGGACAATTACAGACTCCTGCAATGACCTCAGCAACTTCCCTCTTTCTAAAGACTCAGTCGGCATTGCTAGAAGTGGGGGCACCACTTCTGCTTAAAAATAGTTGTAAAATTCTCTGAGTAAGCCATCCGACAACGGTGACTTGCCCGTCGGCAACCCTATAGTATATACTAGTTCTGCCTTTGTTATGGGGGCTTCCAGCTGACTTGCTGCTTCTGCATCGATTTGCGGCAGAATACTCTCTGCCAGAGCATCCTCTATGTCCGAGGCCTGTGTTTCCACTACCTCTGTGTACAATACCTTGTAGTACTCCCGAAATCGCTTATTTATACTTTCCTGCGTCCTATGGACCACCCCATTTTCCCCAGTGATCTTGCTTATCATTTCCCATCTCTGATAATTTTTGCATAGCCAGGCCAACAAATGTCCCAGCTTATCTCCCTTCATATTTTACCTCTCCATATATTTCTTATAGCTCAGCTTACTTAGCCTTTGCCAATGCTCCAAGCATTCCTGTTGCAATCGGGTGACCTCTCGTGCCTGGTCTTTGGTCACAGTACTTGCATTACCCAACTGGGCTAGGATGTTTAAATTTGATTTGTCAACAGACCGATCCAATTGCGGACATAGCATGCAATTAAAATCTCCCCCCCCCACACTAATGTTCGAAAAATAGTTTGCTGTGTCATGGTTAGGTGCATAAGTGTGGATTATGCTCACATTTCTTTGTTCCAGAAGTCCCTGCACTACTACCAACCTCCCTTCCCTGTCCACCAAGGTCTTTAGCACCTTAAACGGCACCAACGGCGCAATCCACATCAAAACCCTTCTCGCATATGGGGAGTACGATGAGCCCAGATTTGTTCCCTTCCATTTTCCAGCTACAACCTTTAATTTCTCTGCTGTAAGATGCGTTTCCTGCAAGAATGCTATATCTATTTTCTGACGCTTCAGATAAGTTATTATCCTGTGTCGCTTGATGTAATTATTGCAGCCCCTGACATTCCAAGAGGCTATTTCAAGTTCCCTGGTCATGAATTAGCACCCACTCCCGTCTCCACCATTCAATGTACTCCACCGACATACCTGTTACATTACCATAGGCTAACTCCCCGTAACCTAACCCAACTCCCTCCCCGCCAACACTTGCCCAGCTCACTCATTTGCGCCCAGGCATACGTGCTTCTCACCCTTCCCCAAGTCGTCTATACTGGTGTCATGATGCAATAGGCAGATACATATACTTAGTACCCTAAACAATTCTACACTTAGGTAAAGAACACCCCCGCCCCCTGGTTGCTCCCGAATGAGTACTCCTTCAGTAACTCCTATTATCCTGCAAATGTTTTGCCTGATTACATCACAAACATCTTTGCACATTGCACCTAGTCTGTGGTGTCTGCCAATGGCCAAGCTCTGCATCCATGGCTAGTCAGCCCATGCTTTCCTTTCTCGACTAAGGTCCCCGTCCCAGGCCAGCATATTCTCTCTATACATCCATTTCTGAGTTTCTCCCGGGGTGTCAAATAAAATGGTTCTCCCATTGTATATTATCTTAAGTCTTGCCGGGTACAGCAGCATGTATTTGAGGTTTGACGTTCGCAGCCTTCTTTTCACCGACATGAAGTTCATCCTCTTCCTTTGCACCTGCAGCGTGTAATCCGGATATACAGTCATGTTGGCCGATGCTCGATGTATCGTACCCCATTCCGGAAGTGTTCCAATATCTTTTCCCTGTCTTTGCAGTTTAAGATCCGGACCATAATGGGCTCTATGTGCTTTTTCCACCGTGACAATTTCTTGTTGTAACATCGTTTCTATATAATCCGTTGGGTTTGCTTCCTCTTCTCCCTCCGGAAGTCCAATGATTCTGACCTTATTACACATGGCCCTTCCCTCTGCATCCTCCACTCTTCCTTCCAGGTACTTTACTTGTTGCTGCAGTACAGATACGTCCCTCACAGTGTCTTGAAGGCCCGCGGTGTGGCCCACCACTTCCGTCTCTAGAACTCCCATTCGCTCCGCGAGTACCTGAACATCTTGTCTCAAGAGGTTCACATCCGTGCTGATTGTATCCATTTTGAATTCCAGTGCGATCTTCAATGCCGCAATTGCTTCCAGCACCTGCTGATCTCCCTTCGTGGAGTCTGCTCTTCCAGTGGAGGTGCATCCGCCGCCGAGGCGGATCCTGTTGCAGCTGCTGCTTTGGTGAAATTGTCTAGCGTAGGCCACTTTGATTTAGCCTACTCTGATTTCGACATCCTGTCGCCGGTCCTTCGTATTGGCTTCTCTGCCCTCACTCACTTTAACTCGACACTGTCATCCAGACCGTGGTCCATGCACTCTTATCTAACATAGGCTGCCTTGTCGTCTGGCAATGCAGTGATGACCTGACTCAGTTCCCCCTGTTACTGTTGCCCATCAGGGGCTGCCAATATCCCCCGACGTTGCAATGTATTATCCATACTGCCCACCCTCAAATTCCTCATGCACCCTTAACCTTGCCACTGTGAGTAGGGTCTTCTCCCCTTGCAGCATCTCTGCCCAGCTTCCACGATTCATCGGAACTCTACCTCAGGTCACGCTCTAAAGTGTTTGCAGGGGACCAAGGGTCTGTCTCCGTACCGGCAGCCTCTTGTCCCTCCTGATATCTCCACTCTCAGGTGCAGGGAAGTGTGATCTCCCAACCATGCTTCACAATGTTACGGCAGTGCTTCTTGCCTCACCACACGTTCCCGCACCGCACTGATGCTCACTCAAGCCTCCTGCCGGCCCGACATTACTGTTGGTACAATCCTTTTCTATGTTGGCAGCTTTTTGTAGCGCCGGATGTCCTACTGCCTAAGAAGTCACAGACCGCCTCTGTGTGCCCCTAGCTGGTGTCCAGTCAAAGGATCGAAAACAAAAGGATCGAATACAATAGTTTAGAGTCAAAAGGACCGAAAAAAAGGCCGAATGCCTTTTTTAAAATGTATTTTTTTTTGGCTTCCGTATAGGGAAAAAAAAAGTGGTTTTTACACCAAAAATGGGGATTTGGGGGGGCGGGGCGGGACCCCTCAGGAACCCCCCCAAAAAAATAATAATATTGACCTTTTTTTTCCGGTCCTTTTGACTCGAATGTATTGTCATTCGATCCTTTGTATTCGATCCTTTCACCTACAACCCCCCTAGCTCCTCTGTGAACGCCAGCTATGGGGCTCCTTATAGCTTAACCCCACCTCCGGTCTGGCCCATCTGTTCAGTCCACCTTCAAAAACACTCACTGCTGCGGCACCTACGACCGGCTCCCCACTCCATCCGCTGCCCCATCACATCCTGGGCTTATCTTCCATCCATTGTGCAGCGCACCACGGTGCTTAGCTCGGATCACACACCGTGATCCAGCAGCTCGCCACTGACAAGGCTCCCCCAGCTGGGGGGGGGGCAAGTACCCTCACCACCGCCGGGATCATCGTCCTCAATTACTACCTGGCACCAAGTTCCTTTGTTCCGAATTGCTCCCAGTGTTTATTATACGCCGGCCAATTTATCTCACTCCCATTGTCCTGATCCTCCACTCTCTTAGCTCTGGCACCATTGTCCTCTTCATTTCACATCTCTTTTTTCCCCCTCCATGCTCCCGATCACTTCACCCATACGTGCCTGTATTTGCAGGGGCTTTCACCCGCTATTTTCCAGGTTGCAGGCAGGATCTTCTTGTCGGATCATGAGTAGCTGAAAGAAAGAGTGTCCTTACAGCATGGCTGCTAGCGACGCCACACTATATTTAGAAAAGGTATGCCTTCCCAGCCGCTCCCAGCATTCCACACAAGTCTGTTTTAGCTCTGCAACCTTTGCGCCCCTGCCAGTTTGCTTTGCTTTGTCTCGCTGCAATTTCCTTAACTGTTCCTCCGCAGAAGATAATTCTCTATTAATACTTGCTTGAACACTGCTTAACCTGGCAATAGCGGCTCCCATATTTACCACCTTCAGGGCCTCACAAAAAGTTCCTGCACTGAGTACACTACCAGTGTTGTTTGTGATATAGTGAGTGATACTATCTTTGATGTTATCGCGAAAAGGGGTGTCATGCAAGGATTCACTTCTAAGTCTCCAAGTAGGTATCGGAGCTCTTGGGGGCACATCATAGCACTGCAGGCAGAGCGGGCGTGTTCTGATAGAACCCTTCCTTTATATTGTGCAAGTGTGATAAAATGTGTCAGTTCCTGGCCTACAAAAAAGCAATCTATCCTAGTGTGCACTGTATGTGGTGCTGAATAGTACGAAAAATGTCTGGTGTCCAGGTGGAGTGCCCTCCAGATATTTATCAGATCAAATGATGATAGGAGCATCTGCAATGTTCTAGCTGTTGGGGCTGGTTTAATGTATTTGGTGTCTGATCTATCCAGTATTGGATTTAGTGTACAGTTAAAGTCACCCCGCCCCATACAATGTTACTGTTCCTGTAGGGGTCCAATTGCGGGTATAGTGATTGGAAAAACACAGCAGTATTGTGGTTTGGAGCGTACGTGTTGACAAAGCATGTGGCTGCATGTTCTAGGAGAGCCTGTGCCAGCACCATCCTGCCTTTGTTATCGGTTCTAATATGGGTGACTTTAAAAGGTAATGCTATATCAGGACCCCTCGAGCATAGGCGGAGTACAGAGAGCCAAACACTCGCCCTCTCCATTTGCTGGCTAGCAATGTTTGTTTTTCAGCTGTTAAGTGTGTTTCTTGCAGCAAGGCAATGTCTACTTTACATCTCCTCAGGTACGAATAAACTCTGTTTTGCTTTACATAACCATTTAAACCACTTACATTCCAGGTAAGTACGTTTACGGCACTAGATAGGAGCTTTTGTCTAACGCAAAAAGGCTATCTGCCTGTGTCTCATCAGGTGGCCCTCCTTCCTCTCAATATGGTGATGCAATCAGGTATTGTGCAACAATTCCCCATGTACACTCGTGCAGGCAAAACACAATCGCATTTAACTTCCCCAACTCCCCCAACTAAGGACAACAGCCCAGCATTGTTACCCATGCTCGGGCGTATCCGCTGCTCACATTCGCCTATAGTATACGTGCTTGAAGCTAGTGTACAGTGGGTGGACACAAAAGCAAGTGTCACAAAAAAGAAAACTCGGAGGGTGTGGCGGCCACAGCAGTAAGGTTCCTTCCTATGTGGGTTGTGATCATAACAATTAGTATATCCCTCCATGTACAAGAAATAAAAGCACAGAGGATCACTTTTAAGAAGAGCTGTCTGCCCAATAAGGACCTACTTGTCCTTGGGTACTCCTTTGGCGCTCTAGTCCTGCTGAAGCGACACAGGTAAAATTGTACCCCAGCTATGCTTGGCCTCTATTTATGCCGTCCCTCCCTGGTGCCTCTCTGGATCATCTGCTTCATCCCTTTCGCAGGGACATATCTTGTCTCTGTCCATCCATGCCTGTGCCTCCTCTGGGAGGTTAAAGACCAAGGCCCTGTTTTGTGTATGACTTTTAGACGTGCTGGATAGATCAGCATATATTTTAGTCCGGATGTCCTAAGCCTTGCCTTAGCCGCTGAAAATTGTGCACAGTTCTTCTGCACATGGAAGGTGTAGTCGGGATAGACTGCTAGGTCTGCTGAGGCTCTCTTGAGTACCCCACCTTGCATTGAGTAGGATAGGATTTTTTCTCTATACTTATAGTTCAGGACCTGTGCAATTATCGGTCTAAGAGGCGCCCCTCTAGGGGGCTGTCTTGTTAGTGCTCTCTGTGCCCTCTCGATTGTGAAACCCTGTGTAAGGTTCCTGAACCCAATTTCCTGAAGAAACATATTTCATATGTAAGTGGTGGAGTCTGTGCCTTCTTCCCCTTCAGGCAGGCCAACTCTGCGGATATTGTTTCTGTGGGCCCTGCCTTCCTCTTCTTCTACCATGTTTTTCAACAGGCAGACCTTCTGTTGTAGGACATGGACATTAGTATGCATTTCCTGGAGCTCTACAGTGTTCTTCTTCATTTGGGTTTCCAAATTTGTGATGCCCTCTGCTAGGTTTCGAACGTCTTGGTGTAACAGTCCAACATCTATTTTCACTGCTTCTATTTGTGTCCCGAGTGAGGCTTTTAAATCTGCAATAGCTTGCATCACTTGATTATGCATTTCCTTGGCGTCTCCTCCCTTCGCCTGTGAGGGCTCCATATCTCCCCTAGGAGCCTGTTGCATGGTCCTGATGTAACTGCCTAGTGTTGTTTGACTGGCCTTTGGCTAGTTTAGGAAGCATCCAGTCTGCGTATCCCTTCCAGTAGCAGGCTTCAAGTGTTATATGCAGAGTGTGCTATGGGAAAGTATTTAGGCGTCGTTTAAGTGTTTTAGTATTGACCCCCGGGCTCTGTGGGCTTCGTATGGGTGTTTTACGCCCTAAGGCAGTAGCCGCGTGGTGGGAGCAAATGCTGCTATACACCCCTCAGTGTGCCTCCGGGCCACTATTTGTTTCATTCACCCTTTATTGCGCCTCGAGGCCAGGCTTTTTGCGTAAATCTGCCCTGTTTCACTAGGAAGTTGTTTCACCTGGTGGCCGACAAGTTACTAAGCCTTTGTCAGCCTATCTTATGTACCACCGTCCAGTCCAGGTCCTCTGACTCATGCCATGTTCCCAGAGGATCTTCCCCCGTGTGTCAGGTGTGATTGCAGAGTTCTCTAGGAACTGGGGGCTTCCTCCACTTATTTCAGATGGGAGTCCATGGGTGCGTTCCCCCGCGAACCCCTTCCCGCCTCGCCTTGTCAGCGCGGGCGCTCTTTTGCGTCTGCTTGCTCTTCTTTGCCTTTCGCTGTGTCTGCAGATTGCCCTGCAGTCCGCCCACTTCTCTGCTGAAACTTCCTTGACTGCTTCAGTCCTCCTAGCTGCGTCTGCAGTGCTATCTGCTTCCTGAGATCCTGGTCGCCATCTTGTTTCAGGCTCAGCTGGCGGTCTCTATCTTTCAAGCTGCACTTCTGGCGTTTCACAAAGGCTACTCTCTTACAGTCCTCACAGGACGCTCGCAATGGATTTATTTCTTGTCTTCTTCGTTTGTGGACCAAATGCATATGACAGAACATCTTTCTGATACGGATCTCTAAGGATCAGGCGGTAGCGATCACAGGAGTCAGCCTACTCCATGGCTGCAAGCCGACCCTCTGCAATTTTAATTATATTGATCATACATATCTCAAAATGTGATTCAACAAACAGCATACACTATCTGGGTTATTTTCTGATGCGAGGGTCCGTAATCACAAAAAGACATTCATCTCATGCTCAGTGTTAAGTCCTTCCTTAATACACCGTAGATAGCAGATACATTTGGACTCCATGCGCCTCCGTTTCAATTTCAAATCCCCGCCTTATGCCACATTTGGCCTTCATGAGTCCATTGAACCTCAGATCATTTTTGTCTTCCATTTGGTGGCATTCTTGCCAGTGAACTGCAAGTGGCAATTTGTGGTCTTGGCTATTTAGGCTTGCTAGGTGCTCTCTGATTCTAACCCGCAGCTGTCTGATGGTGCTCCCCACATACGATTTATTATACACACAAATTATAGTATAGACTACAAAGGTCGCTATGCTTTTGCTGTAGTCCTTGATCTTAATCGCTAGGCCCCCGCTCTCAATATATTCTCAAAAGTCTGCATGTGCATTCCTGCACATACTGCAGGTGCCACACTTGTGAAAGCCCGACAAAGCCCTCAGCCAATCGCTCCCACTCTTTGTCTTGGTACTGCTGGTGTGTAAAAATGAGGGACACAATTTGTTTCTAATAGTTGATGCTCTGGTAAACACAAATTTGGGTTTGCTGTCTAAATACTGGCGTAAGTGGGAGTCTATGAGCAAGATGTGTCAATATCTTTGCAATATTCTGTAAAGGATATGTGCATCCTTGGAGTACTTGGTGATGATGTCAGTGTTCCTATCGACTTTGCTCACTTTACTTGTGGGCCGCAAAATAGTTGTTCTGTCAAGTTCTTTGATTTTGTGATGTGATTTATTAACAGCACTGTGTGGGTGCCCTCTCTCTTGGAATATTTTGGTCAACAGTTGGCATTCACTATCAAAATGTGCTTCATAGCTGCAGTTACGGCGTGCTTGATAGAACTCTCCAGCCGGTATATTATCTACAGTGGATTTTCGATGACAGATCCCTGCATGCAATGTGGCGTTGACCTCTGTGGGCTTGCAGAATGTCTTCCTTTCATTGTTACCATCTGCAATGTAAAAAGGAAGGTTGAGGAAGTCTATACTGGCAGTGTCGGACTGGGCCATAAAACCGTCTCGGGCACCAATGAAAAAGTGGCCCACCGTTGCAAATGGCTATTTATTCCTTTTGTGACACTGTTTGAATAGTAACCAAGGGGGAGTGTGTTGGTAAGGTGTGATTAAAGAATATTTATTCAGCAACAATGGTCAAAACTACTAGCCGCAGAGCGAATTGACTTATCAAACTGGCCCAAATTGGCCAAACAGTGGCCCCTTTTGACCAAAAACACTGGCCCACACCAGTATTTTGTGCTTTTGGTTCGGCCATGGGCCTATTGCCCTGTAGGCCAGACCAAGCCTGTATGCTGGTGTGGTCACAGTGTCCTGTCAGTGTGATACCAAACATGTCGTCATTCAAATATTGCATGTATCTCTAGAAGGCTTCAGGTGAGCGATACCAGATGACAATAATGTCATCAATATATTGTCTCCATGTAATATTATTGTCTGCAAATTCATTATTGCTTAGGGCGTGTGTCTGCTCGTATTGGGCCATAAAGAGGTTGACCAGTGAGGGGGCATATTTGGCCTCCATAGCCACTCCATTAGTTTGTACATACCATGTGTTATCAAAAAGAAAAACATTATTGACAAGGGTGAATCTTAGAAACATTTTCAGCATCTCTACATGTAACCGGTAAGACGCAGAGCTTGATAAGTGTAATCAATTGCTTTAATAGCCAATTCATGATCAATTGCTGTGTACAGCGCTGTTACATCCAATGTTGCTAAAAGGTGGCCTTCTCGCCATTCTGTGTCTAACAAAAATTGCAAAACCTGAGTGCTGCCTCTGATATAGGATGGTAGTGCAAGGACATGCTCTTTGATTGCATTGTCAATACACTGTGACAAACCCTCAGTTACCCACCCTATCCCGCTCATTATTGGACGAACCTCTGGGAGTCTTTCAAATTTCTTGTGTATTTTTGGCAGTAAATATATGGTCGGCATGATAGGGTCTGTTATACTTAAGAAACGTTTCTCCTCATATACCAGAAGACCTAACCCATACCACTATTGTACCAAAGCATGCAGTTGTTAGACAATCATCTTGGTTCAATTTCTTGTAACATCCTGGTGTTCCTAGGTGTGCCAAACCCATGTTGATGTAGTCTTGTGTATTCATAACTACAACATTGCCACCCTTATCCTCCACTTTGATCACTATGTATTTATCACCAGCAAGGGTGTCTAGTGCTAATTGTTCATCCCTACTCAGATTGGTCCTGATTCTGTTTTTCTTTTTGCAGTTTTTGTCTAGATACTGATGTATTTCATTGGTGACCGCATTGTGAAATGTTTCTATTAGACTTTCATTGCACAGTTGCAGAGTGAATTTAGATTTTTGTTTGAGTTCTTGTAGCTTCAGATGCCTAGTACGTACCTCTAAATCAGAGCATATATCTTCCTGCCCATGATCGGTCTCTGATTCTAGAGACATCACTAAATCAGTGTTCTGAATGTCAACCATAGTAAATACGCGCAACAGGTCCTGTTTTGACCTTGGAACAAATATTTTTACTTGGGACGCAAAACATTTTTTTAACTTGAGCTTCCTGACAAACTTAAAGACATCAATCTGGAAATTGGTAAAATCAGCCCCTGTAGTTGGAGCAAATGATAAACCTTTATTCAAGATTTTCTCTTCTGCCTTTGTGAGCTGCCTGTCGGATAAGTTGACAACGAAATTATACTCAATAATTCCCCCGACTGTTTCTTGGAACTGGATTTTGTTAGTATACCTGTTGGTCCCATGTCCTCGTCTGAACTTCCTCCTGCCCCCATCCTGCCCCTGATGTGGTACTCCATGTTGAAATATTTTGTACGAGTGGGTCTTGAAATCTTACTTGTTTGATGTTCCTTTCTATAACTTTTCTGTACCTTTGTAAATGTTCTAAAAAAAACATTCCTTGTGTGGTCTTGTCTACCTCTGTACTCGTTACAGGTGCTCCTGTAGTCGTAATTCTTTCCCCATCAGATTCTATAACAGGGCTGCCCAGTGATGTATTCAGTGTGCTCTCCCTTGATCTTTTGTGTATCTCATCAAATTTGTTCTGATAGGTATATACTCAATCTTCACAATAATCTCAATCGTCTCTGAAATATTTCCTGAACTAATTTGATCTCATCTTGATATGTCCTCAAGATTTCATGCATTTTACCATCATTTTTCTGTTTGGTGGCCTCTGCACTGGTCATGTCTGCAATCTCTTGCTTAACATTCTCTATTTGATCTTGTACCCTTGCATGTTCTCTAGTAGCATGCTCTACCAGTAGTTCCATCATAACCTTTGAACTCTGGTCGAGATTGTCTTCCCATTTATTGGCCAGATCCTTCTTTGTTATCAAAATTAGTAAAAATACGTATTCTTAGGCCCTTGAAATTTATTTGTGTCGGTACTCACTCAGTCTCTCAGATGACTAAGCAGCTGGATCCCTGTAAGCCAGATAAGCGTAGAACCTGGGCTAGTACTAGCCCAGGTCTCCTCTCATGAGGGAGATCTTCCTTTAGATTCACCCTTTTGCTGATTTCAAACTCACCAGACACAAGGGAAAATCAAATGAAAGAGTGGGAGCAAAGACGCCGCTGTAACCCAGACTGCAAAGAAAACAAAGATTAGACCAAACAATCTTTTTTTTTTCTCGGGTAAACAGAAGAGATATAAGTATCAAAAGACCAGCCTACGCAATGTAGTTCGATCTTGAATCAACCCGTGGGCAGGAGATGCTTGGACTGCAACCCGATCCACCCTCACTAGTATAGGAGACAAGGAACGAATTGTCTTTCTTTAGTACTGGTGACTATTTTTGGTAAAAATGCAGAGGAACGATAATATATCTTATCAGTTTTGGAAAGTAGTATGGACCAAAGCGGAACGTTATATAGCTAAGGAGTTCAATCCAGGAAGACCCAACGGAATAAGAAGGAAAGGTTAGTATAGCAACTGCACCCGAGCAGCATGAGGGACGCACTAGGTACGGGTTGGTACACTGTAATGATGTTCCTGTAAGGCATCCAGATAGGGCACAATGCTGTTCTGTGGAGGTTTGGTGTAGATACTCAGAGAAAATGACCCAAAATCCTAACAGAGGTACAAAACTCCAGGTAGCAATGGAGTTGTCACTATAGGCAGTTAACAGTAGAGGAGTGAATGTAATGTGAGGGTAACACAGAGGATTCAGCGGAGCGTGATCCGCTGATATGGGTGTGGAAGAACCGAGAAATTCGTAAACCCAAACACAGGAAATAAAAAGCGGAAATGTTAACAAACTAGATTAATACTGTGTTGGTAGCGGTCGTCTGTGCAGCAAAAGGAAGTCAGTTCAGGAAGGCAAAGGTCTGTTGTTGTGCGGTTGCCAGAGGTACAAAAGGAAGGTCAGAAAACATAGCAGGGATTCAAAAAGCTTTCAGTGGAGTCAGAATACTCAGATAAACGCTGTACTTGACTGCAATCAGAAGCAGCGTTTAGTGTGATCCGGAAGCTTTTAACACATAGATTGCAGAGTGGAGAAGTACGTGCAATGTCACGTGACACCTAACGACAAGCCGGGTGGAACGCATCAACTCAGTATGGACATCGGTTACATTGTGTATGTCTCCATGGCAACCTCCATTGTTGATAGAATGGAGCTGCAGCGTAACGGGACAAACAGGATAGCTTTCTTGGTTTCCTTTTTGAGGGTGCTTCCTCGGAGGGCTTGCGACCTACCGGAACCATGACAGTTTGTTTGTTTCCTGTATAATAGCTCTAGTCTAATGAATTTCCGTCTCAAATGTTTCTGTAGTGTTATAGCTACTTTTAAAAGCATTGCTGGTGCTCCCTCTGGGTGCAAATAGGGCAGCTCTATCCTCATCTCGGTTAAGTAGATAATCTGTCATAGCGGCCCACAAAATAGCCTTCAGCAGGCACCCGTAAGGTTTGAATATCAGAAAAAGGGGTAAGTGAGGGTAGGTGTCCGGTCAAAGGATCGAATGCAAAAGGATCGAATTCAATAGGATCGAGTCAATAGGACCTAAAACAAAAGAGTCACATTTTTATTTAAATGTATATTTTTGGGGGTTTCCGTATAGGGAAAAAAGGTGATTTTTACACCAAAAACAGAGATTCGGGGGGAACCCCTCCAAAAAAACCAAAAAAAAAAAACAAAATTCAACCCTTTTGTTTTCGGTCCTTTTGATTCGACCCTATTGTATTTAGATCCTTTTGATTCCATCCTTTGGCCTATAACCGTGAGGGTATAATCGTTTGTGAGTACGCTTAGGCCATTAGTCTTGGGTATGGCAAGCTGCGTCTCCAGCACAAGGATAACCTCTTATGGTTAGTATACTTTTGCTATTTGTGCCAGTGATTCACGCTGAGCATGTAAGTAATGTTTGCCAATTCACAAAAGTATGTCTCAGCATTCTTCTGTACAATGCATAAATTCGAAAATGTCCAGAATTTTGATTGCTGCTACATATTTATTCTCTTGTAACAGCCGACACATGTTTTGACACTGGGCCGCTTTCAAGGCTGTTAGTTTGAACAGAATCATATATAAAATAATAACATGTGGTTACAGTATCAAAAAGAAAAGAAAAGTAAATTTACATATCAAGTTCATAATTAATGGGCAGGTAGGTGTGACATGAGGAAAAACAGACAAGAACATATGTCATTCAGATATTTGTATTAATCTAGTTAACAATAGTCACTCAGAGATTTATGTAAAGGGTTTGGGCATGTAGGAGAAACTGATTACAGAACCTCGAGCATCGATGAAGAACACAGCTAGCTGCGAGAATTAGTGTGAAGCTAACTCTCTGCAGCTCCGCTGCGAGTGAACTATCAACTGATCCCTCCTCCATCAGCTGCATCCAGGAGGAACGCCGTGCCAAGTGCCCTCGGAGCACAGGAGTTCCCAGAAATGCCTTCCGACACGCAGCAACGCACTACAACAGCATCAGCTGTTACTCATGCCGCCGTAGCACCGGAGTGCATAAAAATGCCCCAAATGGCCATTGCAGGCCACGAGATGCACAGAGAGACTAAGATGGCCGACGCCGTGGTTGCCGTAGGAACCAGGAATCACCAAGCCTCTGCCCAGGCCCGCAATTGGTCCCCTGCTCGCCCCTCCCCTCCTGCCTTTAATGGAGGGGGGGCTCACCGCCAGGCAAAGCCGCAGAGGAGCGAAGGCCAGGAGAAAAGGCCAAGCTCACTCTCTGCAGCTCTCCGCTGCTCGAGGGCGCAGATGGCGCCCCAACCTCCTGCTAAACCTACACAAGGTAAGGCTAACAGACTCAATGCCCCCTTGACCTACCCATCTTGTGCGCCCACCCTGCCAGCATTTGCACGCCCTCCGCTGTACAACAGCAGGAATGCTCGACTAAGGTCCCGCACCTTGCCCACCAACCCCATCAGCTTTACTCCCACCATGGGCTACCGCAACGCCAGGCTGGCAACAAGAAGCCAGCTGCCAGTACTCAGGTGCACTGCCACCAAGTGCGCCTTGGGCCCCAGGGTTGCCCCACAGTCCTCTACCACGACACGATAGGTCCTCAAGGGCCCTACCAGCAAACATTACCCCTCTAACAACATTAACTCTGTAATTCTGCCTCCGCCCCTCTGCCCCACTGTACCCACCGCTAGCGACCCCGCTGCCACACTGGATTGTGTGCAATTTACTGATGTTCCCATGCCTACTGTTCCCACTGCTGGCGCACCCATTGATTGTGTGCAATTTACTGATGTTCCCATGCCTACTGTTCCCACTGCTGGCGCCCCCATTCATTGTGTGCAATTTACTGATGTTCCCATGCCTACTGTTCCCACTGCTGGCGCTCCCATTGATTGTGTGCAATTTACTGATGTTCCTATGCCTACTGTTCCCACTGCTGGCGCTCCCATTGATTGTGTGCAATTTACTGATGTTCCCATGCCTACTGTTCCCACTGCTGGCGCCCCCATTGATTGTGTGCAATTTACTGATGCTCCCATGCCTACTGTTCCCACTGCTGGCACCCCCATTGATTGTATGCAGCTCACTGATGTTCCTGTGCCCCTTGCTCCTATTGTTGACACTCCCTTGACCACATCACTTAGTTCCTCTGACCCTTCACCACTTACCAGCCCACCCCTCCCCCTGTCATCCCCTACCCACACGCTTAGGTGCGCCCTGCTCAATGCCCGCTCAGTACCAGCCCACGCCATCGACATCAACGACCTGATCATAAAAGACGAGCTTGACCTCTTCATCCTTACTGAAACCTGGCTGAATGAAAGCTCAGGCCCAGCCCTCTCACTGGCCATCCCACCTGGCTATTCCGTCGCCTTCATAGCCAGAGACACCCTTTCCATCAGAGAAGCTGAAGGCATCCTTGACAGCAACAGCGACTACCTCCCTTTAAAAATTAATGTCTCACCCAACTGCACCATATCCATGCACATTGTCTACAGACCCCCAGGACCTTGCACTGACTTCCATGACACCCTTATCACTGCACTTTCTCACAACATCAAAATGACCTCACAGGTTCTATTCCTTGGTGACGTCAACCTAGGGCTGAACCACCCTAAAGACTCCCCTGCGAAACACCTCAAGAAGGCACTCTCCAACCTAGGCTTCGTGCACTCCATTTCCCAGCCTACACACATCAAAGGACGCACCCTTGACTGGGTCAGCCATCACAATTGCTCCCTTCTCATCATGGACAACAACCCTATTCCTTGGTCTGACCATCACTACATCCAATTCAACCTCGCAACCAACAAAGTGGCATTTTCTCCGCCATCACCATGCCCTGCCACCTACGCCAGGAGCTCACACCTTCTCACAGTCGAGAACTTGGCACCCTACCTCCTTAACCCAGCCCTTCAGGTCACCTCTTCAAACAACTCCGATACCCTAGCTAACATCTTCAAGGATGTCATCACGTCAGCTGTGGATCCCATTGCTCCCCTGACTCTCAAAAAAGCTAAAAAAGCCAAACATTCCAACTCATGGTTCTCCATAGAACTCCTTGACCAACGTGCGCAGAAGAGGATTGCACTATCCACCTGGAAAGCAAACCCCTCTGAAGCCACTAAACAGAAGTTCAAAGCCATCTCCAAATCATACAAGACCAACATCGCTCTGGCAAAAGCTGCCTCCCTTAACACCAGGATCGCTGACACCGAGTCAGGATCTAAGGAACTATTCACCATCTTCAGGGAACTCGAAAAACCATCTGCCACCCCCTCCACAACCATCAAAGATGACAAATGGTGTAACAGCATTCAATCTGCCATGCTAGAGAAGCTTGACACCCTCCAAACTAAAATTCGTGGCCACCAAAAAGCCCTTTCTGACATTATAGCGAACATGCACGCCAAGCCACCCATCAAGACCACGTCTTCCCCGCTGTTCGAATTCAAAAACATTACCGAGCAAGAGGTCATCACCCTGCTCAATTCTATTAAACCTTCCAACTGCAAAGGTGACGCCTGCCCTGCTAGCCTCATAAAAGACTCTGGACCCAGCCTAGCCCCCTTCCTTGCAGCCTTTATCAACTCATCCTTCCAATCAGGTCATGTCCCATCAGGACTTAAGGAAGCCTGGGTACGCCCACTCCTCAAGAAACCCTCACTCGACCCTACCGTCCCGGGGAATTACAGGCCCATCACGACTGTACCCGTCCTTCTCAAAATCTTGGACAAAGCAGCTTACCTGCAAGTCCAGAAGTTCCTAGAGGACAACCGTCTCCTCGGCCTACGGCAATCTGGGTTCCGCCCACGACATGGCACTGAAACGGCCTTCCTAGACCTTAAAAACCAAATGGATGATCTCAGAGACGCAGGCAAACCTGCCCTCCTACTGCTCCTTGACCTTTCCGCAGCGTTCGACCTGGTCGACCACAATACCCTGTGTCACTACCTAGCCACCCAAGCCAACTTCTCCCCTAAAGCCTGCCAGTGGATCACTTCCTTTCTCGAAGAAAGGGCCATGGAAGTCTTTTCTGAAGATGCCGCCGCCACCCCTAGCCTCCTCACCTGCGGTGTCCCCCAGGGATCCTGTATCGCACCCACACCCTACAACCTCTTCACTAGGCCCTTGTTTAGCATCCTGGACACCCTTGGTATATCATATACCAACTATGCAGACGATACGCAGGTACTCATCCCACTCACAGGCGACTGCCTAGCAGACTCCAACACCCTCTCCTCTATCTACTCCACCATTCAATCCTGGATGGCGGAGAATTGGCTTTGCCTCAATAGCGAAAAAACCAAACTCCTCCTTATTGGCTCACCGTTCACCCTCGGGAACCTTGGAGAACAGTACGCCACCATCACTATTGACAACATTCCAATTAAGGTCTCAAACCATGTCAAGACACTCGGAGTCTACCTCGACTCCGACCTGTCGATGGACAGACAGGTCAATGCCATCGCCGCCTCCTCAGCCTACCACTCCAAAGTCCTCCACGCAGCCTGACCTTTTTTGGCCCGTCAAAGCTGCCTCACGATTGCCAGGGCAATCATCGGGTCAAGACTTGACTACTGTAATGCCTTTCTCGTGGGGACATCCAAAAAAAACCTGGCCAAACTTTAGCTAGCCCAAAACAATGCACTAAGGGCAGCCACAGGCACTGCAAGGAGAAACCATATCTCTGAAATCAAAAGGCAAGTACATTGGCTCCCTGTCAAACAGAGAATTGTTTTTAAAACTCTTGCCCTCACCCACAAATGCCTTCACGAACTTGCCCCCCCCTACCTGACTAACAGAATCACCAGGCACTCCGCCACAAGACCGCTCAGATCCATCTATGCCAACACTATTGTTACGCCTACCTCACAGAAAGTGCGCGCTGGTGGCTCCAGTTTCCCCACCTTAGCAGCCACGCACTGGAACGCCCTGCCTCCTCACCTAAGACTCATCAAAACCAGACTTTTTGTGTAGTTTAAATCCTTATCCTCCACTGATTATCTGCCTGCCTAACTGTAACTAAGAGCCTTCTGGCACCTGTATGTAATCCTAAATCTGTGTATCCTCTGTAAAAGCGCCTCGATGCCTTATGGGCTGCAAGTGCGCTTAACAAATGCAAATACATTTTTTAAAAAAATAATTATCTCCCCTGCAATTCAGTCTACCTAATAAAAAGTGTAACCCCTTGTTACATACCAAGGGTTCTACTACATATAAGATTCCTGTTATTCTGGAGGAAAATCTACTCTGGGATGAATTGGACACAGGGGGTAAAGAAAGTTCTATAAAACCAGAGGAACTTTCACAAAAATGGGAGAAACGCATAGAGAACAAGGTCATCTGTATACATGGCCATTCTAAAACCTATGAAATGGCTGAATACTTTCTCAACCTACTCCCCAGGGATCCTCTGTTCAGGTGGCCAGGGAAGGGCCATCACTTTTGGATTCCAACTCTGGAGGAGGACAAGCAATGGAGGACCATCTTAGTCGAGGGTCCATGGGGATTAAAAAGAGGGTACCTGAGGGTGAGACTAGGTATCCCCCCCTTCCTGATAGTGACCTATCGTCCCCTCCCACAGCCTTTATGGGCTATTGTCAGCCCCTGTAATGTCTCTGTACATACTGAGACGAGGAAGTCAAGAGGAGTGCAGATTTCTCATGAGAAACACCACTATGGTACTGGGAGAAGATGCAGATCAAGGCACACCAACTTCCCAAATGGACATGTCCCACTAATGAGGCGAAGCAGGGTCAGGCAATTGATTTCAACCATGCCCACCTGCAGCCTGTTAACTACTCAGATGGATATAAAAGGAACATACATGTTTGGCAATGAGAGCGAGTAGGGTGAGTAGAGCGAGTTGGACGGCGAGCAGGAGAGGCAGCAGAGCCAAAACTGCCCAAACTAAGGCCACAGAGTGCGAGACGCTGTGATACTTTAAGACTAACGAGTGTAGCAGGAGAAAGCACAGTGAGAATTTTGTGTCTCCAGAGAACCGGAGGAATTGCGAGATGGGAGTCGTGGGGCGTATTAATCCCATACTCTGTGTGGCCAGTGAGTGTCTGAGGAGCAGGTGGCGAGACCCTGACCTCAGGCAGCAAAACGACCGAAGTAAGGAGCAGCGAAAACCATGACCAGTGAGTTTCTGAAGTGAGAGAAACCCGCACTCATTAAGAAAAGACTGTAGCACTGTGATCACGAGTGAAAGAGCGCTTGTTCCCGAAAGCTGTCAGGATACTGCTAAGGTATGAACAAAGAGAAAGAACGTATGAAAGGATATTAAGTAGCAGAGTGGTCACGTATAATGGTATACGTATTTGAAAGTCTCTGTGAAGGAAAAGAAGCATTGCTGCAGCAGGGGAGCTGTGTGTGAGCAAAGTGTGAGGAAAATAGAAATACTTTCGAAGAAGCATTGCTGCAGCAGGGGAGCTGTGCGCATAACGTGTGAGCATAATAGAAATCCTTTTGAAAGCTCCACGACAATAGGGGAGCCACATGAACTTGAAGTAAGAGCAAAGCTGCAAAAACTAATAAAGAGATATTCTGAGTGAACTTTGTGTTTTACGAATTTGTGGAGAACCATTGAGACCAGATGGAAGGGAACCCTGAGAGTCCTGAACGAAACTGTGACTCCTATTGAACAAGAGGGGCCTAAGCTTGGGGAAGAGAACCCTGAGAGGCCTAAATACACTATGAAAGGAACTGTGCACTTTGAGAAGCATTGGGGTGGCTTTCAGGCAGGAATAGAATCCAGGAGGGCTGAAAAGATTCTGCCCCAATAAACTGTGAATGAATTAAGAGTGTTAAGAAGCATTGGTGTGGCCCCCAGACAGGAGGGTGGTCCAGGAGGGTCGAAGAGAACCCACCTTAAAGTGTGTTTGGAAACAAACTTTGAACATTGTTACATTGAAGGATAACCAGGAGTGTCTAAGATCAAGCCAAGGGGAGCCTGAGAGAAGTTGTGAAGACGTGAATCCATATAAGGAAAAGTACTGTGAGTTTTGCCAAGTGAATCCTGCAAACTTGTGGAACTTTCGTACCCTGAGTGACTTCAACTTGGGCAAGGGAACCGTGGAAGAGCTCAATATTCACAATGACTTTGCTTTGAACACTAGTAAATTGGCCAAATCCCACATACCCTATTACTGTAGAAGCGAGGGCAAGCATAGGTTTTGACACAGAGTGTAGTTTACTTTTGACTGACAGACTTACAACTTCCCTTCATTTTCCTTTTCATTATGGAGCATTCACACCTTAGAGTTAGGACAAGATAGGTTTTTTTTCCATTTTGACCATCAACAGTAAAGGTTTTCCAAGTCTATCTATTTGTCTGTGTAATCTCTTGATACCATGCCTGTTTCATACAGCTCACAGCTTCCGCTCAGCTCTCCTTCCCCAAACACAAGAAAGTTCCATGAAAAGGCTCAAAGTTGACTTTTCTCCAGTCAAAGGTGATATAGTTCAACACCAGTCCTTGGGGTTTCCCTTCCCAAAGTCTTTAGTGTTTTTAATTATACTTGCTTGAGTTTTCTAGAAGTCTTAAACAAACACCAGGCCAGCCTGCGTGCTTCGCCATATCTTTTGCATTGGTCTGCTTTGTCTTGCTTTACAGTGTCTTCAGCTTTCACCATTCAGGGTCCTCTGGTCTAGGTGCAGTTGTCAGGCCACACGGTCCACCCATCAGAGGTTGCGCAACCAGGACCTTGGGCTCCTCAGCTTTCACTCACAGCTTACTCGGTACTTAGCTCTCTAGCACCAAGTCACTGACACGGCTCTTGGTTTAGGGTATATTGGCTTAGATATCTTGTACTCCTGTGGCTTCTCCTTGGTCGCCTTGTGGCTCTGCCACCATGTATCATACTCCCCTTGCCCAATTGTAGCTTTGTCACACTGCATTTATTCATGAATGTTCACTGTTTGGCTTCCCTTAGCCTTTAATATATGAGAGTTCCAGGCTTGGATTGATTCATTGTGCCACATATGTTTTAAAGTTCACTCTGTAGCTCAAAGGTCAAGGTTCTCTTATGTGGCTTAATTAAGTTCAGTATTCAATGTATAGTTTTTTGCTTGAAATTGTAAATTGGTATTTAACTCAATATTCAAAGTGTGCTGGTTTTATCACAATGCTTAGTTTCCATTTCGTTAGGTATTCAATATTCATTGGCTTTTCAAAAGATCAATTTTCCATTCCGTTCCATATTCAATAGGTAGGTAATTATGTATTCTTCTGCACCGTTGCTCACTTGCGGTCCATTCAATGCAGTGGCGCCTCTCTGACACTCGCCTTGTCTTCTCCGCTCTCACCCAGTGATTTCCCATGACTTCCTTTCCCCTCCTGAAGTCGGAGGTTGGGAAAACCCACAGTTACAAACTCTGCTCGACCGCTGTGGGCTCCCTGCTTCACACCAGCGTCTTTGATGCTGGTCTTCGGATGCGGACAGCATCCTTTGCATTCCGGACTCTTTCTCAGCCCCGATTGCACATGCTTTGGTCTGGAGGCTCCCAGGTTTGTGGGGGATACAAAGCCCACTTACATCAGGTCCCACAAATTCACTGGAACTTCTGCCGGTGTCCTGGTTCTTCCTCCTGGGCCACCACGGCTGCCTCCTTTCACATGTCTCCTGCTGGTTCAGATTGCAGAGTGGAGAAGTACGTGCAATGTCACATGACACCTAACGACAAGCCGGGTGGAACGCATCAACTCAGTATGGACATCGGTTACATTGTGTATGTCTCCATGGCAACCTCCATTGTTGATAGAATGGAGCTGCAGCGTAACGGGACAAACAGGATAGCTTTCTTGGTTTCCTTTTTGAGGGTGCTTCCTCGGAGGGCTTGCGACCTACCGGAACCATGACAGTTTGTTTGTTTCCTGTATAATAGCTCTAGTCTAATGAATTTCCGTCTCAATGTTTCTGTAGTGTTATAGCTACTTTTAAAAGCATTGCTGGTGCTCCCTCTGGGTGCAAATAGGGCAGCTCTATCCTCATCTCGGTTAAGTAGATAATCTGTCATAGCGGCCCACAAAATAGCCTTCAGCAGGCACCCGTAAGGTTTGAATATCAGAAAAAGGGGTAAGTGAGGGTAGGTGTCCGGTCAAAGGATCGAATGCAAAAGGATCAAATTCAATAGGATCGAGTCAATAGGACCTAAAACAAAAGAGTCACAGTTTTATTTAAATGTATATTTTTGGGGGTTTCCGTATAGGGAAAAAAGGTGATTTTTACACCAAAAACAGAGATTCGGGGGGAACCCCTCCAAAAAAAACAAAAAAAAAAAACAAAATTCAACCCTTTTGTTTTCGGTCCTTTTGATTCGACCCTATTGTATTTAGATCCTTTTGATTCCATCCTTTGGCCTATAACCGTGAGGGTATAATCGTTTGTGAGTACGCTTAGGCCATTAGTCTTGGGTATGGCAAGCTGCGTCTCCAGCACAAGGATAACCTCTTATGGTTAGTATACTTTTGCCATTTGTGCCAGTGATTCACGCTGAGCATGTAAGTAATGTTTGCCAATTCACAAAAGTATGTCTCAGCATTCTTCTGTACAATGCATAAATTCGAAAATGTCCAGAATTTTGATTGCTGCTACATATTTATTCTCTTGTAACAGCCGACACATGTTTTGACACTGGGCCGCTTTCAAGGCTGTTAGTTTGAACAGAATCATATATAAAATAATAACATGTGGTTACAGTATCAAAAAGAAAAGAAAAGTAAATTTACATATCAAGTTCATAATTAATGGGCAGGTAGGTGTGACATGAGGAAAAACAGACAAGAACATATGTCATTCAGATATTTGTATTAATCTAGTTAACAATAGTCACTCAGAGATTTATGTAAAGGGTTTGGGCATGTAGGAGAAACTGATTACAGAACCTCGCGCATCGATGAAGAACACAGCTAGCTGCGAGAATTAGTGTGAAGCTAACTCTCTGCAGCTCCGCTGCGAGTGAACTATCAACTGATCCCTCCTCCATCAGCTGCATCCAGGAGGAAAGCCGTGCCAAGTGCCCTCGGAGCACAGGAGTTCCCAGAAATGCCTTCCGACATGCAGCAACGCACTACAACAGCATCAGCTGTTACTCATGCCGCCGTAGCACCAGAGTGCATAAAAATGCCCCAAATGGCCATTGCAGGCCACGAGATGCACAGAGAGACTAAGATGGCTGACGCCGTGGTTGCCGTAGGAACCAGGAATCACCAAGCCTCTGCGCAGGCCCGCAATTGGTCCCCTGCTCGCCCCTCCCCTCCTGCCTTTAATGGAGGGGGGGCTCACTGCCAGGCAAAGCCGCAGAGGAGCGAAGGCCAGGAGAAAAGGCCAAGCTCACTCTCTGCAGCTCTCCGCTGCTCGAGGGCGCAGATGGCGCCCCAACCTCCTGCTAAACCTACACAAGGTAAGGCTAACAGACTCAATGCCCCCTTCACCTACCCATCTTGTGCGCCCACCCTGCCAGCATATGCACGCCCTCCGCTGTACAACAGCAGGAATGCTCGACTAAGGTCCCGCACCTTGCCCACCAACCCCATCAGCTTTACTCCCACCATGGGCTACCGCAACGCCAGGCTGGCTACAAGAAGCCAGCTGCCAGTACTCAGGTGCACTGCCACCAAGTGCGCCTTGGGCCCCAGGGTTGCCCCACAGTCCTCTACCACGACACGATAGGTCCTCAAGGGCCCTACCAGCAAACATTACCCCTCTAACAACATTAACTCTGTAATTCTGCTTCCGCCCCTCTGCCCCACTGTACCCACCGCTAGCGACCCCGCTGCCACACTGGATTGTGTGCAATTTACTGATGTTCCCATGCCTACTGTTCCCACTGCTGGCGCACCCATTGATTGTGTGCAATTTACTGATGTTCCCATGCCTACTGTTCCCACTGCTGGCGCCCCCATTGATTGTGTGCAATTTACTGATGTTCCCATGCCTACTGTTCCCACTGCTGGCGCTCCCATTGATTGTGTGCAATTTACTGATGTTCCTATGCCTACTGTTCCCACTGCTGGCGCTCCCATTGATTGTGTGCAATTTACTGATGTTCCCATGCCTACTGTTCCCACTGCTGGCGCCCCCATTGATTGTGTGCAATTTACTGATGCTCCCATGCCTACTGTTCCCACTGCTGGCACCCCCATTGATTGTATGCAGCTCACTGATGTTCCTGTGCCCCTTGCTCCTATTGTTGACACTCCCTTGACCACATCACTTAGTTCCTCTGACCCTTCACCACTTACCAGCCCACCCCTCCCCCTGTCATCCCCTACCCACACGCTTAGGTGCGCCCTGCTCAATGCCCGCTCAGTACCAGCCCACGCCATCGACATCAACGACCTGATCATAAAAGACGAGCTTGACCTCTTCATCCTTACTGAAACCTGGCTGAATGAAAGCTCAGGCCCAGCCCTCTCACTGGCCATCCCACCTGGCTATTCCGTCGCCTTCATAGCCAGAGACACCCTTTCCATCAGAGAAGCTGAAGGCATCCTTGACAGCAACAGCGACTACCTCCCTTTAAAAATTAATGTCTCACCCAACTGCACCATATCCATGCACATTGTCTACAGACCCCCAGGACCTTGCACTGACTTCCATGACACCCTTATCACTGCACTTTCTCACAACATCAAAATGACCTCACAGGTTCTATTCCTTGGTGACCTCAACCTAGGGCTGAACCACCCTAAAGACTCCCCTGCGAAACACCTCAAGAAGGCACTCTCCAACCTAGGCTTCGTGCACTCCATTTCCCAGCCTACACACATCAAAGGACGTACCCTTGACTGGGTCAGCCATCACAATTGCTCCCTTCTCATCATGGACAACAACCCTATTCCTTGGTCTGACCATCACTACATCCAATTCAACCTCGGAACCAACAAAGTGGCACTTTCTCCGCCATCACCATGCCCTGCCACCTACGCCAGGAGCTCACACCTTCTCACAGTCGAGAACTTGGCACCCTACCTCCTTAACCCAGCCCTTCAGGTCACCTCTTCAAACAACTCCGATACCCTAGCTAACATCTTCAAGGATGTCATCACGTCAGCTGTGGATCCCATTGCTCCCCTGACTCTCAAAAAAGCTAAAAAAGCCAAACATTCCAACTCATGGTTCTCCATAGAACTCCTTGACCAACGTGCGCAGAAGAGGATTGCACTATCCACCTGGAAAGCAAACCCCTCTGAAGCCACTAAACAGAAGTTCAAAGCCATCTCCAAATCATACAAGACCAACATCACTCTGGCAAAAGCTGCCTCCTTTAACACCAGGATCGCTGACACCGAGTCAGGATCTAAGGAACTATTCACCATCTTCAGGGAACTCGAAAAACCATCTGCCACCCCCTCCATAACCATCAAAGATGACAAATGGTGTAACAGCATTCAATCTGCCATGCTAGAGAAGCTTGACACCCTCCAAACTAAAATTCGTGGCCACCAAAAAGCCCTTTCTGACATTATAGCGAACATGCACGCCAAGCCACCCATCAAGACCACGTCTTCCCCGCTGTTCGAATTCAAAAACATTACCGAGCAAGAGGTCATCACCCTGCTCAATTCTATTAAACCTTCCAACTGCAAAGGTGACGCCTGCCCTGCTAGCCTCATAAAAGACTCTGGACCCAGCCTAGCCCCCTTCCTTGCAGCCTTTATCAACTCATCCTTCCAATCAGGTCATGTCCCATCAGGACTTAAGGAAGCCTGGGTACGCCCACTCCTCAAGAAACCCTCACTCGACCCTACCGTCCCGGGGAATTACAGGCCCATCATGACTGTACCCGTCCTTCTCAAAATCTTGGACAAAGCAGCTTACCTGCAAGTCCAGAAGTTCCTAGAGGACAACCGTCTCCTCGGCCTACGGCAATCTGGGTTCCGCCCACGGCATGGCACTGAAACTGCCTTCCTAGACCTTAAAAACCAAATGGATGATCTCAGAGACGCAGGCAAACCTGCCCTCCTACTGCTCCTTGACCTTTCCGCAGCGTTCGACCTGGTCGACCACAATACCCTGTGTCACTACCTAGCCACCCAAGCCAACTTCTCCCCTAAAGCCTGCCAGTGGATCACTTCCTTTCTCGAAGAAAGGGCCATGGAAGTCTTTTCTGAAGATGCCGCCGCCACCCCTAGCCTCCTCACCTGCGGTGTCCCCCAGGGATCCTGTATCGCACCCACACCCTACAACCTCTTCACTAGGCCCTTGTTTAGCATCCTGGACACCCTTGGTATATCATATACCAACTATGCAGACGATACGCAGGTACTCATCCCACTCACAGGCGACTGCCTAGCAGACTCCAACACCCTCTCCTCTATCTACTCCACCATTCAATCCTGGATGGCGGAGAATTGGCTTTGCCTCAATAGCGAAAAAACCAAACTCCTCCTTATTGGCTCACCGTTCACCCTCGGGAACCTTGGAGAACAGTACGCCACCATCACTATTGACAACATTCCAATTAAGGTCTCAAACCATGTCAAGACACTCGGAGTCTACCTCGACTCCGACCTGTCGATGGACAGACAGGTCAATGCCATCGCCGCCTCCTCAGCCTACTACTCCAAAGTCCTCCACGCAGCCTGACCTTTTTTGGCCCGTCAAAGCTGCCTCACGATTGCCAGGGCAATCATCGGGTCAAGACTTGACTACTGTAATGCCTTTCTCGTGGGGACATCCAAAAAAAACCTGGCCAAACTTTAGCTAGCCCAAAACAATGCACTAAGGGCAGCCACAGGCACTGCAAGGAGAAACCATATCTCTGAAATCAAAAGGCAAGTACATTGGCTCCCTGTCAAACAGAGAATTGTTTTTAAAACTCTTGCCCTCACCCACAAATGCCTTCACGAACTTGCCCCCCCCCTACCTGACTAACAGAATCACCAGGCACTCCGCCACAAGACCGCTCAGATCCATCTATGCCAACACTATTGTTACGCCTACCTCACAGAAAGTGCGCGCTGGTGGCTCCAGTTTCCCCACCTTAGCAGCCACGCACTGGTACGCCCTGCCTCCTCACCTAAGACTCATCAAAACCAGACTTTTTGTGTAATTTAAATCCTTATCCTCCACTGATTATCTGCCTGCCTAACTGTAACTAAGAGCCTTCTGGCACCTGTATGTAATCTTAAATCTGTGTATCCTCTGTAACAGCGCCTCAATGCCTTATGGGCTGCAAGTGCGCTTAACAAATGCAAATACATTTTTAAAAAAAATAATTATCTCCCCTGCAATTCAGTCTACCTAATAAAAAGTGTAACCCCTTGTTACATACCAAGGGTTCTACTACATATAAGATTCCTGTTATTCTGGAGGAAAATCTACTCTGGGATGAATTGGACACAGGGGGTAAAGAAAGTTCTATAAAACCAGAGGAACTTTCACAAAAATGGGAGAAACGCATAGAGAACAAGGTCATCTGTATACATGGCCATTCTAAAACCTATGAAATGGCTGAATACTTTCTCAACCTACTCCCCAGGGATCCTCTGTTCAGGTGGCCAGGAAAGGGCCATCACTTTTGGATTCCAACTCTGGAGGAGGACAAGCAATGGAGGACCATCTTAGTCGAGGGTCCATGGGGATTAAAAAGAGGGTACCTGAGGGTGAGACTAGGTATCCCCCCCTTCCTGATAGTGACCTATCGTCCCCTCCCACAGCCTGTATGGGCTATTGTCAGCCCCTGTAATGTCTCTGTACATACTGAGACGAGGAAGTCAAGAGGAGTGCAGATTTCTCATGAGAAACACCACTATGGTACTGGGAGAAGATGCAGATCAAGGCACACCAACTTCCCAAATGGACATGTCCCACTAATGAGGCGAAGCAGGGTCAGGCAATTGATTTCAACCATGCCCACCTGCAGCCTGTTAACTACTCAGATGGATATAAAAGGAACATACATGTTTGGCAATGAGAGCGAGTAGGGTGAGTAGAGCGAGTTGGACGGCGAGCAGGAGAGGCAGCAGAGCCAAAACTGCCCAAACTAAGGCCACAGAGTGCGAGACGCTGTGATACTTTAAGACTGCCGAGTGTAGCAGGAGAAAGCACAGTGAGAATTTTGTGTCTCCAGAGAACCGGAGGAATTGCGAGACGGGAGTCGTGGGGCGTATTAATCCCATACTCTGTGTGGCCAGTGAGTGTCTGAGGAGCAGGTGGCGAGACCCTGACCTCAGGCAGCAAAACGACCGAAGTAAGGAGCAGCGAAAACCATGACCAGTGAGTTTCTGAAGTGAGAGAAACCCGCACTCATTAAGAAAAGACTGTAGCACTGTGATCACGAGTGAAAGAGCGCTTGTTCCCGAAAGCTGTCAGGATACTGCTAAGGTATGAACAAAGAGAAAGAACGTATGAAAGGATATTAAGTAGCAGAGTGGTCACGTATAATGGTATACGTATTTGAAAGTCTCTGTGAAGGAAAAGAAGCATTGCTGCAGCAGGGGAGCTGTGTGTGAGCAAAGTGTGAGGAAAATAGAAATACTTTCGAAGAGGCATTGCTGCAGCAGGGGAGCTGTGCGCATAACGTGTGAGCATAATAGAAATCCTTTTGAAAGCTCCACGACAATAAGGGAGCCACATGAACTTGAAGTAAGAGCAAAGCTGCAAAAACTAATAAAGAGATATTCTGAGTGAACTTTGTGTTTTACGAATTTGTGGAGAACCATTGAGACCAGATGGAAGGGAACCCTGAGAGTCCTGAACGAAACTGTGACTCCTATTGAACAAGAGGGGCCTAAGCTTGGGGAAGAGAACCCTGAGAGGCCTAAATACACTATGAAAGGAACTGTGCACTTTGAGAAGCATTGGGGTGGCTTTCAGGCAGGAATAGAATCCAGGAGGGCTGAAAAGATTCTGCCCCAATAAACTGTGAATGAATTAAGAGTGTTAAGAAGCATTGGAGTGGCCCCCAGACAGGAGGGTGGTCCAGGAGGGTCGAAGAGAACCCACCTTAAAGTGTGTTTGGAAACAAACTTTGAACGTTGTTACATTGAAGGATAACCAGGAGTGTCTAAGATCAAGCCAAGGGGAGCCTGAGAGAAGTTGTGAAGACGTGAATCCATATAAGGAAAAGTACTGTGAGTTTTGCCAAGTGAATCCTGCAAACTTGTGGAACTTTCGTACCCTGAGTGACTTCAACTTGGGCAAGGGAACCGTGGAAGAGCTCAATATTCACAATGACTTTGCTTTGAACACTAGTAAATTGGCCAAATCACACATACCCTATTACTGTAGAAGCGAGGGCAAGCATAGGTTTTGACACAGAGTGTAGTTTACTTTTGACTGACAGACTTACAACTTCCCTTCATTTTCCTTTTCATTATGGAGCATTCACACCTTAGAGTTAGGACAAGATAGGTTTTTTTCCATTTTGACCATCAACAGTAAAGGTTTTCCAAGACTATCTATTTGTCTGTGTAATCTCTTGATACCATGCCTGTTTCATACAGCTCACAGCTTCCGCTCAGCTCTCCTTCCCCAAACACAAGAAAGTTCCATGAAAAGGCTCAAAGTTGACTTTTCTCCAGTCAAAGGTGATATAGTTCAACACCAGTCCTTGGGGTTTCCCTTCCCAAAGTCTTTAGTGTTTTTAATTATACTTGCTTGAGTTTTCTAGAAGTCTTAAACAAACACCAGGCCAGCCTGCGTGCTTCGCCATATCTTTTGCAGTGGTCTGCTTTGTCTTGCTTTACAGTGTCTTCAGCTTTCACCATTCAGGGTCCTCTGGTCTAGGTGCAGTTGTCAGACCACACGGTCCACCCATCAGAGGTTGCGCAACCAGGACCTTGGGCTCCTCAGCTTTCACTCACAGCTTACTCGGTACTTAGCTCTCTAGCACCAAGTCACTGACACGGCTCTTGGTTTAGGGTATATTGGCTTAGATATCTTGTACTCCTGTGGCTTCTCCTTGGTCGCCTTGTGGCTCTGCCACCATGTATCATACTCCCCTTGCCCAATTGTAGCTTTGTCACACTGCATTTATTCATGAATGTTCACTGTTTGGCTTCCCTTAGCCTTTAATATATGAGAGTTCCAGGCTTGGATTGATTCATTGTGCCACATATGTTTTAAAGTTCACTCTGTAGCTCAAAGGTCAAGGTTCTCTTATGTGGCTTAATTAAGTTCAGTATTCAATGTATAGTTTTTTGCTTGAAATTGTAAATTGGTATTTAACTCAATATTCAAAGTGTGCTGGTTTTATCACAATGCTTAGTTTCCATTTCGTTAGGTATTCAATATTCATTGGCTTTTCAAAAGATCAATTTTCCATTCCGTTCCATATTCAATAGGTAGGTAATTATGTATTCTTCTGCACCGTTGCTCACTTGCGGTCCATTCAATGCAGTGGCGCCTCTCTGACACTCGCCTTGTCTTCTCCGCTCTCACCCAGTGCTTTCCCATGATTTCCTTTCCCCTCCTGAAGTCGGAGGTTGGGAAAACCCACAGTTACAAACTCTGCTCGACCGCTGTGGGCTCCCTGCTTCACACCAGCGTCTTTGATGCTGGTCTTTGGATGCGGACAGCATCCTTTGCATTCCGGACTCTTTCTCAGCCCCGATTGCACATGCTTTGGTCTGGAGGCTCCCAGGTTTGTGGGGGATACAAAGCCCACTTACATCAGGTCCCACAAATTCACTGGAACTTCTGCCGGTGTCCTGGTTCTTCCTCCTGGGCCACCACGGCTGCCTCCTTTCACATGTCTCCTGCTGGTTCAGCTGTTGCGCCCTGCCCTTCTGGGCTGTTCTCCCTTTATCGGCCTGCAGCCCCTTGACAGGCTGCAGGTGTGAAATTCTGATTCGTCCTGCCTGATCACAATTACAGGGACATGCCTGACCCTTATAGTTGGTTGTGTGCTGGTTTTATCACAATGCTTAGTTTACATTTCGTTAGGTATTCAATATTCATTGGCTTTTCAAAAGATCAATTTTCCATTCCGTTCCATATTCAATAGGTAGGTAATTATGTATTCTTCTGCACCGTTGCTCACTTGCGGTCCATTCAATGCAGTGGCGCCTCTCTGACACTCGCCTTGTCTTCTCCGCTCTCACCCAGTGATTTCCCATGACTTCCTTTCCCCTCCTGAAGTCGGAGGTTGGGAAAACCCACAGTTACAAACTCTGCTCGACCGCTGTGGGCTCCCTGCTTCACACCAGCGTCTTTGATGCTGGTCTTCGGATGCGGACAGCATCCTTTGCATTCCGGACTCTTTCTCAGCCCCGATTGCACATGCTTTGGTCTGGAGGCTCCCAGGTTTGTGGGGGATACAAAGCCCACTTACATCAGGTCCCACAAATTCACTAGAACTTCTGCCGGTGTCCTGGTTCTTCCTCCTGGGCCACCACGGCTGCCTCCTTTCACATGTCTCCTGCTGGTTCAGCTGTTGCGCCCTGCCCTTCTGGGCTGTTCTCCCTTTATCGGCCTGCAGCCCCTTGACAGGCTGCAGGTGTGAAATTCTGGTTCGTCCTGCCTGATCACAATTACAGGGACATGCCTGACCCTTATAGTTGGTTACCTGCATCTTCTTCGTCCCAGTACCAGAGTGTTGTAAAGGGGTAATCTTCATCACTCTTAGTTGCATCTTCTTTTCCTCAGTACTGTCAAATGTTATATGTGAAGATTTGAGGGAAACTGGCTTACAATAGCCTATAAAGGTTGGGGGAGAGATAGGGTTTTTGTAAGTAGGGAAAGGGGGATACCATGTCTCACCAATAGGGCACCCAACTCCAAATCCTCACGGTCCTTCCACCCAGGGAACATCCATCGCTTCTCCACCCCCACGGTCAGGAGCCAAGAGTTATGGCCTTTCCCTGGCCCCCTGCGCAGAGGATCAAAGGGGAGTATGAGTGAGAATACCCTCAGGTTTCTCACAGCGGACATACATTTACTATAAAAAGAAGTTAAACAGTTAAACAATGTATCTACAATTGAAGAGAAGAGCAACCATTGCCCGAGCCAAGAGTCTCCCTGTACTAAGAGTGAAAACAACCTTTCTCAGAGCCTAAAAGCAACCTAACTATTTTTGTGCACCCAATAAAAGTTCAAATTTATTTAAGATACGATTGATCCCATTTACTCTGACTCTTGCCGTGGGTCCCGTGTACAGCAGTTTCACCCAGCTATGAAAGTTTGGGCTGAAGCCCATCTTGTTTCACACTGTCCACAGAAAACCTCATCAGACTGAGTCAAAGGCTTTATCTGAATCTAAAGCCATCAGGGTGTGTGGCCCTTCCAAAGCGCCTTCCATTCCCAAGGCGTTCTGAGCCCTATGGAGGTTCATCCGTATTGCCTTTCCCAGTAGAAAGCCACACTGTTCTGTGGAGGTTTGGTGTAGATACTCAGAGAAAATGACCCAAAATCCTAACAGAGGTACAAAACTCCAGGTAGCAATGGAGTTGTCACTATAGGCAGTTAACAGTAGAGGAGTGAATGTAATGTGAGGGTAACACGGAGGATTCAGCGGAGCGTGATCCGCTGATATGGGTGTGGAAGAACCGAGAAGTTCGTAAACCCAAACACAGGAAATAAAAAGCGGAAATGTTAACAAACTAGATTAATACTGTGTTGGTAGCGGTCGTCTGTGCAGCAAAAGGAAGTCAGTTCAGGAAGGCAAAGGTCTGTTGTTGTGCGGTTGCCAGAGGTACAAAATCGTCAGGCAAAGGGAAGGTCAGAAAACATAGCAGGGATTCAAAAAGCTTTCAGTGGAGTCAGAATACTCAGATAAACGCTGTACTTGACTGCAATCAGAAGCAGCGTTTAGTGATCCGGAAGCTTTTAACACATAGATTGCAGAGTGGAGAAGTACGTGCAATGTCACGTGACACCTAACGACAAGCCGGGTGGAACGCATCAACTCAGTATGGACATCGGTTACATTGTGTATGTCTCCATGGCAACCTCCATTGTTGATAGAATGGAGCTGCAGCGTAACGGGACAAACAGGATAGCTTTCTTGGTTTCCTTTTTGAGGGTGCTTCCTCGGAGGGCTTGCGACCTACCGGAACCATGACAGTTTGTTTGTTTCCTGTATAATAGCTCTAGTCTAATGAATTTCCGTCTCAATGTTTCTGTAGTGTTATAGCTACTTTTAAAAGCATTGCTGGTGCTCCCTCTGGGTGCAAATAGGGCAGCTCTATCCTCATCTCGGTTAAGTAGATAATCTGTCAAAGCGGCCCACAAAATAGCCTTCAGCAGGCACCCGTAAGGTTTGAATATCAGAAAAAGGGGTAAGTGAGGGTAGGTGTCCGGTCAAAGGATCGAATGCAAAAGGATCGAATTCAATAGGATCGAGTCAATAGGACCTAAAACAAAAGAGTCACATTTTTATTTAAATGTATATTTTTGGGGGTTTCCGTATAGGGAAAAAAGGTGATTTTTACACCAAAAACAGAGATTCGGGGGGAACCCCTCCAAAAAAAACAAAAAAAAAAAACAAAATTCAACCCTTTTGTTTTCGGTCCTTTTGATTCGACCCTATTGTATTTAGATCCTTTTGATTCCATCCTTTGGCCTATAACCATGAGGGTATAATCGTTTGTGAGTACGCTTAGGCCATTAGTCTTGGGTATGGCAAGCTGCGTCTCCAGCACAAGGATAACCTCTTATGGTTAGTATACTTTTGCTATTTGTGCCAGTGATTCACGCTGAGCATGTAAGTAATGTTTGCCAATTCACAAAAGTATGTCTCAGCATTCTTCTGTACAATGCATAAATTCGAAAATGTCCAGAATTTTGATTGCTGCTACATATTTATTCTCTTGTAACAGCCGACACATGTTTTGACACTGGGCCGCTTTCAAGGCTGTTAGTTTGAACAGAATCATATATAAAATAATAACATGTGGTTACAGTATCAAAAAGAAAAGAAAAGTAAATCTACATATCAAGTTCATAATTAATGGGCAGGTAGGTGTGACATGAGGAAAAACAGACAAGAACATATGTCATTCAGATATTTGTATTAATCTAGTTAACAATAGTCACTCAGAGATTTATGTAAAGGGTTTGGGCATGTAGGAGAAACTGATTACAGAACCTCGCGCATCAATGAAGAACACAGCTAGCTGCGAGAATTAGTGTGAAGCTAACTCTGTGCAGCTCCGCTGCGAGTGAACTATCAACTGATCCCTCCTCCATCAGCTGCATCCAGGAGGAACGCCGTGCCAAGTGCCCTCGGAGCACAGGAGTTCCCAGAAATGCCTTCCGACACACAGCAACGCACTACAACAGCATCAGCTGTTACTCATGCCGCCGTAGCACCGGAGTGCATAAAAATGCCCCAAATGGCCATTGCAGGCCACGAGATGCACAGAGAGACTAAGATGGCCGACGCCGTGGTTGCCGTAGGAACCAGGAATCACCAAGCCTCTGCCCAGGCCCGCAATTGGTCCCCTGCTCGCCCCTCCCCTCCTGCCTTTAATGGAGGGGGGGCTCACCGCCAGGCAAAGCCGCAGAGGAGCGAAGGCCAGGAGAAAAGGCCAAGCTCACTCTCTGCAGCTCTCCGCTGCTCGAGGGCGCAGATGGCGCCCCAACCTCCTGCTAAACCTACACAAAGTAAGGCTAACAGACTCAATGCCCCCTTGACCTACCCATCTTGTGCGCCCACCCTGCCAGCATTTGCACGCCCTCCGCTGTACAACAGCAGGAATGCTCGACTAAGGTCCCGCACCTTGCCCACCAACCCCATCAGCTTTACTCCCACCATGGGCTACCGCAACGCCAGGCTGGCTACAAGAAGCCAGCTGCCAGTACTCAGGTGCACTGCCACCAAGTGCGCCTTGGGCCCCAGGGTTGCCCCACAGTCCTCTACCACGACACGATAGGTCCTCAAGGGCCCTACCAGCAAACATTACCCCTCTAACAACATTAACTCTGTAATACTGCCTCCGCCCCACTGTACCCACCGCTAGTGACCCCGCTGCCACACTGGATTGTGTGCAATTTACTGATGTTCCCATGCCTACTGTTCCCACTGCTGGCGCACCCATTGATTGTGTGCAATTTACTGATGTTCCCATGCCTACTGTTCCCACTGATGGCGCCCCCATTCATTGTGTGCAATTTACTGATGTTCCCATGCCTACTGTTCCCACTGCTGGCGCTCCCATTGATTGTGTGCAATTTACTGATGTCCCTATGCCTACTGTTCCCACTGCTGGCGCTCCCATTGATTGTGTGCAATTTACTGATGTTCCCATGCCTACTGTTCCCACTGCTGGCGCCCCCATTGATTGTGTGCAATTTACTGATGCTCCCATGCCTACTGTTCCCAC
The DNA here is from genome assembly GCF_040938575.1 of Ambystoma mexicanum. Taxonomy (NCBI): domain Eukaryota; kingdom Metazoa; phylum Chordata; class Amphibia; order Caudata; family Ambystomatidae; genus Ambystoma; species Ambystoma mexicanum. The sequence continues at coordinate 399,871,058 of NC_090926.1, read as the reverse complement.
TGCTGGCACCCCCATTGATTGTATGCAGCTCACTGATGTTCCTGTGCCCCTTGCTCCTATTGTTGACACTCCCTTGACCACATCACTTAGTTCCTCTGACCCTTCACCACTTACCAGCCCACCCCTCCCCCTGTCATCCCCTACCCTCACGCTTAGGTGCGCCCTGCTCAATGCCCGCTCAGTACCAGCCCACACCATCGACATCAACGACCTGATCATAAAAGACGAGCTTGACCTCTTCATCCTTACTGAAACCTGGCTGAATGAAAGCTCAGGCCCAGCCCTCTCACTGGCCATCTCCACCTGGCTATTCCGTCGCCTTCATAGCCAGAGACACCCTTTCCATCAGAGAAGCTGAAGGCATCCTTGACAGCAACAGCGACTACCTCCCTTTAAAAATTAATGTCTCACCCAACTGCACCATATCCATGCACATTGTCTACAGACCCCCAGGACCTTGCACTGACTTCCATGACACCCTTATCACTGCACTTTCTCACAACATCAAAATGACCTCACAGGTTCTATTCCTTGGTGACCTCAACCTAGGGCTGAACCACCCTAAAGACTCCCCTGCGAAACACCTCAAGAAGGCACTCTCCAACCTAGGCTTCGTGCACTCCATTTCCCAGCCTACACACATCAAAGGACGCACCCTTGACTGGGTCAGCCATCACAATTGCTCCCTTCTCATCATGGACAACAACCCTATTCCTTGGTCTGACCATCACTACATCCAATTCAACCTCGGAACCAACAAAGTGGCACTTTCTCCGCCATCACCATGCCCTGCCACCTACGCCAGGAGTTCACACCTTCTCACAGTCGAGAACTTGGCACCCTACCTCCTTAACCCAGCCCTTCAGGTCACCTCTTCAAACAACTCCGATACCCTAGCTAACATCTTCAAGGATGTCATCACGTCAGCTGTGGATCCCATTGCTCCCCTGACTCTCAAAAAAGCTAAAAAAGCCAAACATGCCAACTCATGGTTCTCCATAGAACTCCTTGACCAACGTGCGCAGAAGAGGATTACACTATCCACCTGGAAAGCAAACCCCTCTGAAGCCACTAAACAGAAGTTCAAAGCCATCTCCAAATCATACAAGACCAACATCACTCTGGCAAAAGCTGCCTCCTTTAACACCAGGATCGCTGACACCGAGTCAGGATCTAAGGAACTATTCACCATCTTCAGGGAACTCGAAAAACCATCTGCCACCCCCTCCACAACCATCAAAGATGACAAATGGTGTAACAGCATTCAATCTGCCATGCTAGAGAAGCTTGACACCCTCCAAACTAAAATTCGTGGCCACCAAAAAGCCTTTTCTGACATTATAGCGAACATGCACGCCAAGCCACCCATCAAGACCACGTCTTCCCCGCTGTTCGAATTCAAAAACATTACCGAGCAAGAGGTCATCACCCTGCTCAATTCTATTAAACCTTCCAACTGCAAAGGTGACGCCTGCCCTGCTAGCCTCATAAAAGACTCTGGACCCAGCCTAGCCCCCTTCCTTGCAGCCTTTATCAACTCATCCTTCCAATCAGGTCATGTCCCATCAGGACTTAAGGAAGCCTGGGTACGCCCACTCCTCAAGAAACCCTCACTCGACCCTACCGTCCCGGGGAATTACAGGCCCATCACGACTGTACCCGTCCTTCTCAGAATCTTGGACAAAGCAGCTTACCTGCAAGTCCAGAAGTTCCTAGAGGACAACCGTCTCCTCGGCCTACGGCAATCTGGGTTCCGCCCACGACATGGCACTGAAACGGCCTTCCTAGACCTTAAAAACCAAATGGATGATCTCAGAGACGCAGGCAAACCTGCCCTCCTACTGCTCCTTGACCTTTCCGCAGCGTTCGACCTGGTCGACCACAATACCCTGTGTCACTACCTAGCCACCCAAGCCAACTTCTCCCCTAAAGCCTGCCAGTGGATCACTTCCTTTCTCGAAGAAAGGGCCATGGAAGTCTTTTCTGAAGATGCCGCCGCCACCCCTAGCCTCCTCACCTGCGGTGTCCCCCAGGGATCCTGTATCGCACCCACACCCTACAACCTCTTCACTAGGCCCTTGTTTAGCATCCTGGACACCCTTGGTATATCATATACCAACTATGCAGACGATACGCAGGTACTCATCCCACTCACAGGCGACTGCCTAGCAGACTCCAACACCCTCTCCTCTATCTACTCCACCATTCAATCCTGGATGGCGGAGAATTGGCTTTGCCTCAATAGCGAAAAAACCAAACTCCTCCTTATTGGCTCACCGTTCACCCTCGGGAACCTTGGAGAACAGTACGCCACCATCACTATTGACAACATTCCAATTAAGGTCTCAAACCATGTCAAGACACTCGGAGTCTACCTCGACTCCGACCTGTCGATGGACAGACAGGTCAATGCCATCGCCGCCTCCTCAGCCTACTACTCCAAAGTCCTCCACGCAGCCTGACCTTTTTTGGCCCGTCAAAGCTGCCTCACGATTGCCAGGGCAATCATCGGGTCAAGACTTGACTACTGTAATGCCTTTCTCGTGGGGACATCCAAAAAAAACCTGGCCAAACTTTAGCTAGCCCAAAACAATGCACTAAGGGCAGCCACAGGCACTGCAAGGAGAAACCATCTCTCTGAAATCAAAAGGCAAGTACATTGGCTCCCTGTCAAACAGAGAATTGTTTTTAAAACTCTTGCCCTCACCCACAAATGCCTTCACGAACTTGCCCCCCCCCTACCTGACTAACAGAATCACCAGGCACTCCGCCACAAGACCGCTCAGATCCATCTATGCCAACACTATTGTTACGCCTACCTCACAGAAAGTGCGCGCTGGTGGCTCCAGTTTCCCCACCTTAGCAGCCACGCACTGGAACGCCCTGCCTCCTCACCTAAGACTCATCAAAACTAGACTTTTTGTGTAATTTAAATCCTTATCCTCCACTGATTATCTGCCTGCCTAACTGTAACTAAGAGCCTTCTGGCACCTGTATGTAATCTTAAATCTGTGTATCCTCTGTAACAGCGCCTCAATGCCTTATGGGCTGCAAGTGCGCTTAACAAATGCAAATACATTTTAAAAAAAAATAATTATCTCCCCTGCAATTCAGTCTACCTAATAAAAAGTGTAACCCCTTGTTACATACCAAGGGTTCTACTACATATAAGATTCCTGTTATTCTGGAGGAAAATCTACTCTGGGATGAATTGGACACAGGGGGTAAAGAAAGTTCTATAAAACCAGAGGAACTTTCACAAAAATGGGAGAAACGCATAGAGAACAAGGTCATCTGTATACATGGCCATTCTAAAACCTATGAAATGGCTGAATACTTTCTCAACCTACTCCCCAGGGATCCTCTGTTCAGGTGGCCAGGAAAGGGCCATCACTTTTGGATTCCAACTCTGGAGGAGGACAAGCAATGGAGGACCATCTTAGTCGAGGGTCCATGGGGATTAAAAAGAGGGTACCTGACGGTGAGACTAGGTATCCCCCCCTTCCTGATAGTGACCTATCGTCCCCTCCCACAGCCTTTATGGGCTATTGTCAGCCCCTGTAATGTCTCTGTACATACTGAGACGAGGAAGTCAAGAGGAGTGCAGATTTCTCATGAGAAACACCACTATGGTACTGGGAGAAGATGCAGATCAAGGCACACCAACTTCCCAAATGGAAATGTCCCACTAATGAGGCGAAGCAGGGTCAGGCAATTGATTTCAACCATGCCCACCTGCAGCCTGTTAACTACTCAGATGGATATAAAAGGAACATACATGTTTGGCAATGAGAGCGAGTAGGGTGAGTAGAGCGAGTTGGACGGCGAGCAGGAGAGGCAGCAGAGCCAAAACTGCCCAAACTAAGGCCACAGAGTGCGAGACGCTGTGATACTTTAAGACTGCCGAGTGTAGCAGGAGAAAGCACAGTGAGAATTTTGTGTCTCCAGAGAACCGGAGGAATTGCGAGACGGGAGTCGTGGGGCGTATTAATCCCATACTCTGTGTGGCCAGTGAGTGTCTGAGGAGCAGGTGGCGAGACCCTGACCTCAGGCAGCAAAACGACCGAAGTAAGGAGCAGCGAAAACCATGACCAGTGAGTTTCTGAAGTGAGAGAAACCCGCACTCATTAAGAAAAGACTGTAGCACTGTGATCACGAGTGAAAGAGCGCTTGTTCCCGAAAGCTGTCAGGATACTGCTAAGGTATGAACAAAGAGAAAGAACGTATGAAAGGATATTAAGTAGCAGAGTGGTCACGTATAATGGTATACGTATTTGAAAGTCTCTGTGAAGGAAAAGAAGCATCGCTGCAGCAGGGGAGCTGTGTGTGAGCAAAGTGTGAGGAAAATATGCTGCAGCAGGGGAGCTGTGCGCATAACGTGTGAGCATAATAGAAATCATTTTGAAAGCTCCACGACAATAGGGGAGCCACATGAACTTGAAGTAAGAGCAAAGCTGCAAAAACTAATAAAGAGATATTCTGAGTGAACTTTGTGTTTTACGAATTTGTTGAGAACCATTGAGACCAGATGGAAGGGAACCCTGAGAGTCCTGAACGAAACTGTGACTCCTATTGAACAAGAGGGGCCTAAGCTTGGGGAAGAGAACCCTGAGAGGCCTAAATACACTATGAAAGGAACTGTGCACTTTGAGAAGCATTGGGGTGGCTTTCAGGCAGGAATAGAATCCAGGAGGGCTGAAAAGATTCTGCCCCAATAAACTGTGAATGAATTCAGAGTGTTAAGAAGCATTGGAGTGGCCCCCAGACAGGAGGGTGGTCCAGGAGGGTCGAAGAGAACCCACCTTAAAGTGTGTTTGGAAACAAACTTTGAACATTGTTACATTGAAGGATAACCAGGAGTGTCTAAGATCAAGCCAAGGGGAGCCTGAGAAAAGTTGTGAAGACGTGAATCCATATAAGGAAAAGTACTGTGAGTTTTGCCAAGTGAATCCTGCAAACTTGTGGAACTTTCGTACCCTGAGTGACTTCAACTTGGGCAAGGGAACCGTGGAAGAGCTCAATATTCACAATGACTTTGCTTTGAACACTAGTAAATTGGCCAAATCCCACATACCCTATTACTGTAGAAGCGAGGGCAAGCATAGGTTTTGACACAGAGTGTAGTTTACTTTTGACTGACAGACTTACAACTTCCCTTCATTTTCCTTTTCATTATGGAGCATTCACACCTTAGAGTTAGGACAAGATAGGTTTTTTTCCATTTTGACCATCAACAGTAAAGGTTTTCCAAGTCTATCTATTTGTCTGTGTAATCTCTTGATACCATGCCTGTTTCATACAGCTCACAGCTTCCGCTCAGCTCTCCTTCCCCAAACACAAGAAAGTTCCATGAAAAGGCTCAAAGTTGACTTTTCTCCAGTCAAAGGTGATATAGTTCAACACCAGTCCTTGGGGTTTCCCTTCCCAAAGTCTTTAGTGTTTTTAATTATACTTGCTTGAGTTTTCTAGAAGTCTTAAACAAACACCAGGCCAGCCTGCGTGCTTCGCCATATCTTTTGCAGTGGTCTGCTTTGTCTTGCTTTTCAGTGTCTTCAGCTTTCACCATTCAGGGTCCTCTGGTCTAGGTGCAGTTGTCAGACCACACGGTCCACCCATCAGAGGTTGCGCAACCAGGACCTTGGGCTCCTCAGCTTTCACTCACAGCTTACTCGGTACTTAGCTCTCTAGCACCAAGTCACTGACACGGCTCTTGGTTTAGGGTATATTGGCTTAGATATCTTGTACTCCTGTGGCTTCTCCTTGGTCGCCTTGTGGCTCTGCCACCATGTATCATACTCCCCTTGCCCAATTGTAGCTTTGTCACACTGCATTTATTCATGAATGTTCACTGTTTGGCTTCCCTTAGCCTTTAATATATGAGAGTTCCAGGCTTGGATTGATTCATTGTGCCACATATGTTTTAAAGTTCACTCTGTAGCTCAAAGGTCAAGGTTCTCTTATGTGGCTGAATTAAGTTCAGTATTCAATGTATAGTTTTTTGCTTGAAATTGTAAATTGGTATTTAACTCAATATTCAAAGTGTGCTGGTTTTATCACAATGCTTAGTTTCCATTTCGTTAGGTATTCAATATTCATTGGCTTTTCAAAAGATCAATTTTCCATTCCGTTCCATATTCAATAGGTAGGTAATTATGTATTCTTCTGCACCGTTGCTCACTTGCGGTCCATTCAATGCAGTGGCGCCTCTCTGACACTCGCCTTGTCTTCTCCGCTCTCACCCAGTGATTTCCCATGACTTCCTTTCCCCTCCTGAAGTCGGAGGTTGGGAAAACCCACAGTTACAAACTCTGCTCGACCGCTGTGGGCTCCCTGCTTCACACCAGCGTCTTTGATGCTGGTCTTCGGATGCGGACAGCATCCTTTGCATTCCGGACTCTTTCTCAGCCCCGATTGCACATGCTTTGGTCTGGAGGCTCCCAGGTTTGTGGGGGATACAAAGCCCACTTACATCAGGTCCCACAAATTCACTGGAACTTCTGCCGGTGTCCTGGTTCTTCCTCCTGGGCCACCACGGCTGCCTCCTTTCACATGTCTCCTGCTGGTTCAGCTGTTGCGCCCTGCCCTTCTGGGCTGTTCTCCCTTTATCGGCCTGCAGCCCCTTGACAGGCTGCAGGTGTGAAATTCTGATTCGTCCTGCCTGATCACAATTACAGGGACATGCCTGACCCTTATAGTTGGTTACCTGCATCTTCTTCGTCCCAGTACCAGAGTGTTGTAAAGGGGTAATCTTCATCACTCTTAGTTGCATCTTCTTTTCCTCAGTACTGTCAAATGTTATATGTGAAGATTTGAGGGAAACTGGCTTACAATAGCCTATAAAGGTTGGGGGAGAGATAGGGTTTTTGTAAGTAGGGAAAGGGGGATACCATGTCTCACCAAAGGGCACCCCACTCCAAATCCTCAAGGTCCTTCCACCCAGGGAACATCCCTCGCTTCTCCACCCCCACGGTCAGGATCCAAGAGTTATGGCCTTTCCCTGGCCCCCTGCGCAGAGGATCCAAGGGGAGTATGAGTGAGAATACCCTCAGGTTTCTCACAGCGGACATACATTTACTATAAAAAGAAGTTAAACAGTTAAACAATGTATCTACAATTGAAGAGAAGAGCAACCATTGCCCGAGCCAAGAGTCTCCCTGTACTAAGAGTGAAAACAACCTTTCTCAGAGCCTAAAAGCAACCTAACTATTTTTGTGCACCCAATAAAAGTTCAAATTTATTTAATATACAATTGATCCCATTTACTCTGACTCTTGCCGTGGGTCCCGTGTACAGCAGTTTCACCCAGCTATGAAAGTTTGGGCTGAAGCCCATCTTGTTTCACACTGTCCACAGAAAACCTCATCAGACTGAGTCAAAGGCTTTATCTGAATCTAAAGCCATCAGGGTGTGTGGCCCTTCCAAAGCGCCTTCCATTCCCAAGGCGTTCTGAGCCCTATGGAGGTTCATCCGTATTGCCTTTCCCAGTAGAAAGCCACACTGATCGCTATGGATCAGCTTACCCAGTACCCCCAGGAGCCTGTTGGCCAGTATCTTAGCCAGGATTTTAGATTTCCATTTGAGTAGGGAGATGGGTCTGTATGTCCCATAGCTCTCTGGGGGCTTCCCTTTGTTATGGATTACCACTATTGTGGCATGGTGCAGGTCTTCTGGCAGATGCAAGCCTCCTGGCTATCTCGGAACATCCCTCCAATGGCCTCTTTCACTTTCCGACTCACCGCCTTCTAGAATTCTACGCGAGAGCCTTTGGGTCCTGGTGTTTTGACTGTTTGCAGCAGCCTGATTGCGACGTGGATTTCCCCCTCAGTGGGCTCTGTTTCTAGTGCCACCTTCTCCGTCTCCCCCACCGAGGGCAAGTTTATAGCCACTAGATAGGATGCAGTCTCCTCCTCTCCTTTCCCATCCCGTTCCTCGTACAGGGTCTGGTAGAACCCTGCGAAGGCCCCTGCTATGTCCTGTGTTAGGACTCCCCTTGTCGTATGTGAGACAGACATAATATCAACAGTTAGACACAGACACAAGAGATCCAGTTCAGGATGGCAGTTCTAAGAGGGGACCTCCCTCAACTAATGTATCTAAGGCCGGTCTGTGTCTAAACGTCCAAAGTAAAATGCTGTCTGTGTCGCAACCTATACTTGCCCTTGCTTCTAATACTAACAATGTGCTGAAAAGTTCAAACTAAATAAGTGTCCCAAAATCATATGACAGTGTCTTTCAGGAGCTTCTCACACTGCTCCCTTCCCCAAGTTCCAGACACTCAGGGAGTAAAGTTCCACAAGGTTTCAGGATTCACTTCAAGTAAATCTCACAGTTCTTGTTATGCTCAGCTTCATAATATTTCTGTTTGGTTTTCTCAGATGCACAAACAACAAATGTCCAGCTAGTTTCTTAGGCTTCTCTTGCCTGAACTCAGAAAGAAGCACTTTGTCTTTTCCCTTGATCTTCACAATACCTTTTAGACTCAGGGTTCCCTTCCCCCAGACGCAGCTCTTAGGTATAGCTGTTGCAGTTCTTCACAAACACTTTGGGGGTTCCCTTCCCCACCTCTGTGTTCCACTTTCAGGCTCCCCTGGTCTGGGTGCAGTTGTCGGAGCGCAAGGTCCAACCATTATAGCTTGCGCAACCCGGTTCATGGGGCTCCTAGCTCTGCCCCTTCCTGGTCATTTCACTTAGTTCACTAGGCTTGGCACGGCTTTACTTGCTCTGGCCCTTTAAAAGTGTTACTTTCTCATGTACAGCTTTCTGCTGGCTCTCACTGTGTTTATCGATTGCCAGCGCACTTCGAACCTCACACACCTCCCTTCCAGATGTCAATTTCCTTCTATCAGTCCACCGAGACTTTCGACAACGTAATCTTCCTTACGCGACCACTCAGAAACTTTGTATCACACAAGATTCCATTTGTTTGTCTTGCCGCATACAGTACTTTCCCTTTGAAAGCCTTGACACTGGATTTTCCCTTCCAGCGCCTTCATACAGACACTCTGTGTTTCTTCTTCCCCACTCCTCTTTATCAGATTGCCTCACAATCGTGGAGGACAGCAATAATGGATTTCCTTGCATTCTGCGTACTCTAGCTACATAGTATTTAGCCTCGTGTGTCACATTGCAAGTCTCCCTGTACTTCAGACTCACCAGCAGTGATTTCGCGCACGCTTCCTGGCTATCTGCTTCAAGAACACTGCAGCTGTGGTCAGGGTCTCACCACCTGCCTCTCAGACACTCCTGGCTATGGCAGGAGAATGAGCATGCATGGCTTACATAAGGGAAGGTCGGCGCTGTCCACGGTCTTCCCTTTTTAACCACACTGGTGCCATGGAGACACAGCTCCCTCGCCTCTTCACCCCAGAGCCTCTGCTCTGCCACAGGGTGACCTGCTGGCTACTTGTGTATAGGCGCGTTACAAATGCCATATCATATCATACCATATCAGTCTCCTCCAGCTGGTTTTCTCTCCGCCTCCTTGCTGCTCGCCTCCACTACGCCAGTTCCTTGCAAGTCTGGGATCCCCTGCCAGACTCAGCCACACAGCCTCCCTGTTGCTTTGTCTCCAACTGTTGCCGCTTGCACTGCTGAATGCCCCGCCTTTTATACACCTGCAGCAAATTAACATGCTGCAGTTTTGTGGTCAGTGTAGAGCCTGCCTGACCTTCCATCACCCAATTATCTGGACATGCCTGTCCTTTATCTCGGAGTGAGTTGGATCTTAAAAGAGGCAGTGTGCCTTTTCTTATTCCTTTTAATGGCCTGCAGGGGAAGTGTAGGTTCTTGCATGGGGCTAGGGTCACAATAGCCCACAAAGGCAGATGAAGTGTAGGGGAGATTAGTATTAGCAGAGGAAGGGTGTTTCAGTTTTAATTCCCCTCTTATGGGTTCGGTGGGATTTGTTTTTCCATAAGAGGTGGGGTCTTTCAGTGTCTCCCCTTCTTCTGTGTCAGTGTTTTATCGGAACAGCTGTTAATCAGGGTTTTGGTATAATGTGGGGGAACCCCCTTGGGCTGGATGAGTGACAATAGCCCACAAAGAGGGACGTAGGATTTCCCTATGGGTTTGGGTTGCAATAATGAGGGGGGAATGATCCAATATGTCCCATGGCAAAAAGGTGGCCTTGGTGAGCCTATATATGCTTACGGCTGCTATCAGGAAGTAGTCTATTCTAGAGAAGGAGATATCTGCATCAGAGTAGAAGGAGAACCCCCTTGTCATCGGTTGGAGTTTCCGCCAGGCGTTCCGTAAACCCAATGTGCCAATGAGGGTGTGCAGCTTTGTGTGGGGCATACTCGCCACCCCTGTGAATGATAACCTGTTCCTCTCAGGAGAGATCGTAAAGTCAACCCCCACTATCGTGAGATTCCCCGCATGGGCTGCAAGCAGGGATTGAATGTACGTATATATGTCTGCCTGGAGAGGGGGGCGTATATCGAGATTAAGCACACTGGGCCTCATTACGACCCTGGTGGAACGGGTTAAACGGCGCCGTAAAAGGCTGCGGCGCCGTTCAACCCGTTCCGCCACATTACGAGGTCCCCTCTCGGGACACGTTAAGCACGCCTGGGAAAACCAGGCGTGCATACCGGGTCCCGCGAGGGGAAGAGGGAGCAAACAACGGGCCATCTCGTAATGGCCCATTGTTTACTCCCTCTCCCATTCCCATTCAGCCCTATGGGGGCTGAAATGGGAATGGGGATGAACCGTGTCCGTGTCCTCGAGTGAGGAATTACCGGGCCATCCGAACTCGGAATGGTCCGGTAAGTCCTCATTCCGAGGACACGGACACGTATGCGGTTTTGCCGGCAGCCATGCCGCCAATAGCGGCATGGCTACCGGCATACCTCGTAATGAGGCCCACTGTCTCCCCCCATAGGGTGCCTGTGACCACCAGCAATCTATCAGTTTCAACCTGCATCACCTTTTCACGACCAAGGAGAGGGACTTCCTCACTAATATTGTGACCCCTCTGGAACCCTGTGAGAACCCTGCATGTTCCACCACTGCAAATTGTGCCCGACCCAGGAAAGTACAGTACAACCCCAACAGGTGCGTTTCTTGCAAGAATACTATGTCCGTTCTGTGGGCGTTGAGGAAGTTGGAGACTAGCCCACGTTTGACTTTGTAAAGTAACCTGTTAATATTCCAGGATAGAAAAGTCAAGTAGGAAGCCTTAGTGGATCTCTCTCAGAGTGCTAGCGAGAATAGTGGGATTATTAGCAGCCTCCATTCAGGCCATATTCCCAGGCCCTTTGCATTATCGAGCGCTGCAAAGACTAAAGATAAAGCACTTGGAGCAAAGTTTGAAATATCATCAACATGTGCCGTTGGATCAGGAGTCCATCACGGAGCTGGATTGGTGGTTGAAGAATATGAACGCCTGGCATGGGGGTGCCATCTTTTAGACCGGCCGGACCTGATAATCGAATCGGACGCCAGCAGGATGGGCTTGGGAGTGAGATGCAGAAACCTGGAGACAGGGGGCAAGTGGAGCGAAGAAGAGCTTTGTCTGCACATAAACTGCCTAGAACTTCTGGCAGGGTCCTTTGCGATCAAGGCTTTCACGGGAGGGAAAGTGAAATCATGCGTCCTGCTGAAGATTGACAATATATCAGCAGTCCGCTACATAAATCATCTAGGAGGAACAAAGTCCAGGTTACTGGCGGAGCTAGCAAAGGATCTATGGCATTTTTGCCTCCAGTCAGGGATGTCAGTGACAGCAGAATACCTACCCGGAGCACTGAAAGTAGTAGCCGACTGGAACTCACGATATCTGACTGACTCCAGCGATTGGAGGCTAGATCCAGCTGTGTTTCAGTCGCTGAACAAGAGGTGGGGTCCAGTGCACCTAGACCTGTTTGCGTCCTGGCTCAATGCACAGACAGACAATTACTTCAGTTGGAGGCTAGACCCGGAAGCTCGAGGAACGGATGCTTTCCTACAAGAATGGTCTGGCGGCCCGCATTACGCATTTCCCCCCTTCGTGATGCTGAGCAGAGTTCTATCAAAATGTTGGAGGGAGAGAGCGGAGTTTGTTTTTAGTAGTACCATTGTGGAAGTCACAAGTGTGGTTCCCGACGTTAATGGAGCTGACAGCGGACTTGCCAAGGGTAATCCCCGAAGGAGACCAATTGCTCATGGACACAGCTGGGTTGTGTCATCTTCTGTGAGTGAGAGGGACGCTCCCGCTCATCGCAATCAGGATATCAGGAGACGCTGGGCGCTGCCAGGAATTTCGGTGCAGGCTGCTGAGCTTATTGCAGAATCCTGGGCTCCATCCACTAGGAGGAGCTATGACGCGGCTTGGGCCAAGTGGACAAACTGGTGTAAAGGGAGAAGTCTTCCCGTTTCAGCCCCTGTAGTGGCTATATTGAATTTCTTGGCACAGTTGTTACAAGACGGGAGAGCATTTCATACCATAGGAGTGTACAGATCGTCAATTTTAGCAGGCCACCTGCCGATTGAGAGAGTCCTAGCAGGGGAACCCCCAGCGGTAGTGAGGCTCATCAGAGGAGCAAGGTATATGATACCACCGGAACCCAGGTATAATACAGTTTGGGATTTGACAGTTGTACTGCGTTTGTTGGAGACCTGGCCAACTGACACGTATCTGTCTCTGAAGCAGTTGTCAAGCAAGCTGGCAATGCTGCTATGCCTAATATCATGTAAGCGTGTGTCTGCCGTCAAAGCGCTGGAGATTAATAGACAGTCTTTTGGTCTGGAAGGGGTGACCTTTTCGATAGTCAAAAGGACTAAGACAGGAACGACTACAGTTCATTATACGTATTTCCCAGGTAACGTTAAATGGTGGGTGGCGAGATGCGTTAAGGAATACGAAAGTAGGACAGCTGAGTGCAGACCAGCTGGTACTAATCAGTAATTAATAGCGCGTAGGAAGCTTTTTCACGCAGTCACAACAGCCACCATTGTGAGGTGGGTCAAGGAAGTGATGCAAGCAGCAGGTGTTTATTTGAGAATGTATGGGGCACATTCTGTAAGAGGAGCTATGGCCTCTAGGGCATTTACGTCAGGAGTATCACTGCGAGAGATTGTGCTAGCGGCCGATTGGTCTAGTGACCGTACATGTAAGGAATTTTACTTTAAGTCAATGGAAAGTTTGGCAATTGTAGTGTTGGGGAAGCTTTGAACAAGCATAATGCTCGCCTCCAGTCTTGTCATAGAATGAAGATTACCCCTGCTAGCTGCGCAGGGGGTAGTAATTCCATTAAAGACTAGGATGCGGGCATTACATTTCCACCCAATCATGTATTGTTGCATAATGTGTTATGTTTGAATTATGACAGTACATGGACGCCACCCTAAATCTCTTTATTGTATGTTCCCTAGCAGAACAGCAGAACAATAGCTGAGAGCCGGGGCAGTTCTCACCGTAGCTCAGAGGGAAAGTCGAGAAGCCGAGAGATCAGCAGCAATTAAGTTGACAAGTTTGGAAGTCTTTGCACTATTGGCGGGACATCGTTGTGGAGTTCAAGTGGCAGTTCAGAGCACGTACAAGCAGAGGAGGAACCCAGAGACAGGATGTGGGTCATAGCTGGGCTGGGTGGAGATGGACAACAGAGACTAAGGGACTTGTACTTTCAAGATGGAAAAGTTGATTTGGGGACACTTTTCAGAATTTTATATGTTTGTTGAAAATGCTGAGGAGCAGTAATAAAAGAAGTTGAAGCTTAATGCTCGCCTCCTAGTCTTGAATAGAATTAATGCTCCCTGCACAGCTAGCAGGGGTAATCTTCATTCTTTTATTTTGGAACAATTGTATGAACGCTATTTGGGTGCTACGGTTATCAGTTCGCACCTCTCCTGAATGTATAACTTTCTCTCTCTGCACGTTATCAAAAGAGACAAAGGAGGTATGACTATTTCACCTTTGCAATTTGGCTCCATGCAGGTTTAATAGTAGTGTGGGGTGAACACGTGGTTTAGCCAATACTCACCTTTGTATTCCTGCAGAGCAGCACTAATTTCATCAACACATGACTGGCACCCTGTCCCCCCTTCCATCAGGTCTGCCTATCTTCTCCCTTCCTGGTTTTTATCAAGCCCTTCTCAGAGCTCTAACTGCAACAAAATCTGGAGGTCCTATTGGTCTTCGTAAATTGAACTCCTCACAATTTTCCACAATTCTGAGAGCCAGAACTCCAAATATATTATCTAAGGAACAGCAGTTATTAAACCTTCAACTGTCATGTTGAATGTCTTTGATGTGCCTCACAGGGCGTGTTCCAGGTCATTTCCTGGATTTTCAATGGTAAGAAGCATGAGTCTCTTCTTCCATTTGCGTCTGCATCCACATAGGTCATGTGCTATCCTAGTTTTTGTTTTAACTCTTTATTCATTTTTAACACTAAAGATGCATTTCGAAGACACGCCCATTCAATTTTCCACCACTTTACCGATTCCCGGCCCCTCCCTGCCCCCTGCTCCCTCCCTTACCTGCTGGCAGTTACAGACATACAAACATGAAGAACAGTAGGAGAGTCCTTCCAGGCACCTTAGGATAGTTATAGTTATTGTAGGTGCTGAGGACACCATTGGGCTCTAAAATCTCTCTTGAGGAAGGCAAGGATTTGTCAACAGTCTGTAGCAAAGCATGTTAGGTTGTTGTTCATTGTATACGTTGCCCACTCGGGGGCCACAAACTCCCACATTTTTCTTAACCAGTCTTGCACTGTGGGGTGTCCGCCCCCTTCCAGTGCTGCACTATCAGGAGCATTGTTGCCAACGTAAGCACTGTTATGGCCTTCCTCTGGCCCCTTGGTTCTTCTCTGGCCCTCTCACCGTCCACCCCTAGTAGAACTTCCTCTTGGGGGGAAACCCTTGCAGCCTCACCAAATAGTCCCTCCTGAACCTCCCGTATCACCCTCCAGAATGGTTCAGTTTTGGGGCATCTCTGCCATATGTGGGACCAGGATCCATATCCCCCACATCCCCTCCAACACGTCTTCGAGGACATGAGGTATATACTATGGAGTAGGACCAGCATATAGTGCCACCTGAAGAACATTTTATACCAGCACTATTGTAGTTGAGAGGACGTGACCACCTTGCTCACCAGTGACCACAGCCTTTGCCAGTCTCTCCACTCCAGCTCCCTCCCAATCGTCCTCTCCCAGTATCACATATATGGCTGCTTGGGGGGTGGTCGCTACCTATATTTTGTAGAGTCCCAATATAGGTCTCCTTTCACCGTCATGTGTCGTTAGGTATATTTCGAATTGTGTGAATTGGCACGCGTCTGCCTCCTTGATGCTGGGGTCTAACAGCCAGTGCCTCAGCTGGAAATAACTCAGCCTTTTGTTTTCTCCCACCCCAAAGCATCGTGAGGCCTCGGAACAGATCCCTGATTGTATGGCAGCCTCATTTTTGCCATTGTGCAAAGCCCCCGGCTCCAGCCCCGGAGAGAAGTCGTGGGTTATTGTATAGAGAAGTAAATGGAGACAGAAACATTGTAATCCCGTACGTCTTAGCTAAATTGTCCCATGTGTCGGCTAAGTTTTGTTATGGTGCTTAGGTACAGATGCCGGGGCCTATGTGAGTGCAGGAGCTACAGAACTCCACACAGGTCCCTTCTCACCACTGCCCGATCCATTGCTACCCATCATAGTGGGGGGCACCAGTCCTCCCTCTCGTCTAGGGGACATCAAGAGGCCACGGCCAAGACGTGGAGGCTTACCTTCCCAGATAAACTGGCCAGTGATTTTCCGCAGGCCCTCAAAGAAACTATTGGGTAACGCCACTGGCAATGCCTGAATGAGGTAGAGCAGTCGGTTGAGTGTGACCAACTTGACTGCAGCCATCCTGCTCACCAAGAAATTCTCAAGTTCTTCCATTTGGTAAGGTCTGCTTTTATGGAGGCCAGAATAGATGGGTAGTTGGCCTGATACCACCCGGGGATCTGAGATGTTACGCTAATACCCAGGTATTGGATCCCCCCAGGTATCCAGATAAAAGGCTTTTCCTCAGTTCTTCCATCTCTCTCCCCCTCACTGTGAAGTTGAGCAATTCCGAATTTGCTATGTTAATCCGCAAACCTGAAACAGCCCCAAACTCCTCTAGCCCCCAACAACTCCCCAGGCTTTCTGAGTGTAAGTAACATGTCGGCAAAGGCTGCAGCTTTATGTTGGACCCCACCAAACGGTATCTCATGCACCTCATTAGACTCCCACAGAAACTGTAGGAAAGGCCCTAAATATATGGCAAAGAGCAGTGGGGAAACAGGGCAGCCCTGTTTGGTCCCTCTGCTTAGGTTGAAGCGCCTAGATAAGGAGCCATTGATAGAACCATATGGGGAACCATAATTCGCCTGCACCATATGGATGAAGTCCCGCCCCTGGCCCATCCTCTCCATCACCCTGAACATAAAAAGACCACTCCACATGGTCAAAGGCCTTCTCGGCGTCGAGGGAAAGGAGGACCGACGGAAGTGCTGTCTTGTGGGCCTTCTCCACCAAGTGTGCTATGCTTATGATACTGTCAAATGTTTGTCTTCCCATCACACACCCCGACTGATCCGGGTGAATCCGGTGCGGGAGGTGCACCTCCAATCTTTTGGCTAGGATTTTAGTATACATTTTGGCATCTATGTTAATTAATGCAATTGGCCTATAGAAGCTACACCTGGTGGGGTCCTTGTTGGGTTTAGAAATAAGGATCATTTTCGCCTCTTCCATCGATGCAGAGATATGACCGACTCCCGAAAGTGATTGTAGATTCGTGTTAGGTGGAGGAGCAGGGTATGCCCAAAGGTTTTGTAAAAGGCAGCGTTATACCCATCCGGCCTGGGTGATTTATCGGGGGGAAGCGCTAAGATAACCTTCCTTACCTGCTCCTCTGTTAACTCCCCCCCAAAGGTTCCTGATCCTCGGCTCCTACTTCAGTTAGTTGGACCCACTCAGATAGTCCTCCTGCAGTGACCCCGGCGGGCTCTGGGAACAATATAGGTTTCTGTATTATTGGGCAAAGACTTCCTGAATCTCCTCCGTGAGAGAGTGCCAAAGTCCCTGCTCTTCTATTATTGATGGTATAGTGTTGCTGGCTGCCGTCCACCTCAACATCCGCGCCAGCAGCCTATCTGCCTTATTAGCTTTGGCATAAAATCGCTGACAGACAAATAATAGAGATCTCTTTGCCTTCTTGGTGCAAAGGACATCGAGCTGACCCACTGTCTGCTAGTATTCCTTTTTGGTCTGCCGAGATGGTGCTCCCATCATGCTCTTCTTGATTGTGTCTGCCTCAGCTTCCAGTTGTGTCTCTAGCACCCTCAGGCGCCTATCGTTTGCTGCCTTTGCCAAAGTGAGCTCCCCCCCCGAGTGTTGCTTTAAACACATGCCAACGTGTGTTCTCTCCCATGTCAGTCACTGTGTTTAGCTCAAAATAGTCCCTAATCTTGTTTTCTAGGGTTTCTCTTATAGTTGGATCCCTCAGCAGTTCTCCCCGGTACCGTCCAGTGCCACAGAGCTGCCTTGCACCCAGTGAGGGTGAGAGGCATTAAGACCACCACATGATCTGTAATACTGTGAGGGCTCACCTCTACCTCTGTTACCTGTCCTAGTAGGGTAGCGGAGACCCAGATATAGTCAATACGAGATTGTGAGCCATGTACCGGGGAGAGAAAGGTGAAGTCTCCATGCAGCCCTCTCCAGACATCCCTAAAATCCAGGACGTGAAATCTGTCCCTCAACGGTCTGGACGTCACCCCTCCATTGTGGGAATACTGCTTCAAATGTCTGTCTAGGTCCTGGGAGGAGGCTAGATTAACTTCACCTAGCAGTATCATGTGGCTTATAGGGAACCCTTCAAGGGTGTCCAGAAGTTCCCTCAGAAACCCTTCCTGCCCAGTGTTTGAGGTGTATATAGATGCCACTGTGTATGAAATCCCCTCAAAATCTCCCACCACCAGTACGAACCTGCCCCCTTTATCGATCTTCGTAGCTCTTATCCTAAAGTCTACTGCATCCCGGAATAGCAGGGCCACCCCACAAGCCTTTTCTGGTCCTGAGGCATGAATAATCAGTGAGAAGCCCCTAAATTTTAATATTGCCTGGTCAGAACGCAGGAGGTGGGTCTCCTGAAGTGCCAAAATGTCTGGACCTGATTTCCTCATAAAAAACTCTAGCTTTTTCCTTTTAAGAGGTGAGTTGAGACCCCACACGTTATGCATCTCCCACTTGAATGTTCATACTATCAGGGCATCCCCCTTGGCCCGCCCCCACCTCTGGCCTCCCCTAATCTGTCGTCTCATCCCCAGAGCCTTCCCACATGGTAAGTACCTTGCCCCTGTGCCTACCGCTTCTGTCACCCTGTCCCAAGAGTGAGCCCTACCCACCGGTGCCTCCCCACACTCCCCTTTGCCTGCCTCCCGTCCCCCCCTCACCCTGACCCCCAACTCCGGGATGTCTACCCTCTCCACCCTCCACCCCTTCCATCCCCCACAACATCTCCCACCGGGCCCTTCCGCCCTCATGATAATCAAGATGGAACGTCCTTGCACGCTCTCAACGCCTCGCTTCATCCTTTTAATGCCCACCACCAATTCAGTTGCTGCTATTATCAGGAATTAGTCCACCCACACTTCAGTTTTCTTTCCCTTGTTCTCCTTCTCCTTTCCTCCCGGCCCAAGGAGAGGGTCCCGCAGCTGGGCTCCCCTCCTGTTGACCCCTCCCATGGGCGTTCTCTTTCATGGCTTTTGGAGATCGAAGGGCGGTCCCCTCTCCCCCAAGGGTCTTCTTCTATGTCCAGCTGTAGTAATTTGGCTCCTTTCTGGATAGATGTGTTGCATTTCTGGGTGCCCTCCCATGCAGAGACAGGCCAAAAACGGAAAAGTCCATCGGTAGACTATTCCTCTGCGGACCAGTTTCTTGAACACGGGACCCATCTGTCTCCTTTTTAGCAAGGTACTGCTGGCCAAGTCCTGGAATAGTTGGATCGGGAACCCCTGATACATCACTGGCTCTTTTGCTCTTGCCGCCCGCAAGACCGCCTCCTTCTGCGTGTATATGGTAAAAGCTGCCAGAACATCATGCTGTCTTGAATTAGGGCCCCTAACGGCATCCCTGTCCTGTGAATGCGGTGCAGACCAAATTCTTCTGGGGCTGCATTTTCCAGGAGCCCTGCAATTATCTGTTGAACTTGAGCCTTCAAATCCCTATCGGCCACTGTTTCAGCAGATTTGTAATCCATATTTTGATCCTCCTAGAGCGATTTTCCAAGTCCTCCATCTGTAGCTCCTGGTTTTGGGTAGCCAAGTTCCGCCGTTCTACTGCCTCGCCATGCTCTGTCATCTCTTTTTCCACTTCCTGGAACCTAGTGTAGGATCCAAGGGAAAACCTCATGGCATACACAGAACTAACCCTCACACTAAAACCATTCAAAGCAACATGAAAACAACATAAAGGGTTACCGGGGGGCAAGATGGCGGCTTGCTGAGGAGGGCACACCACACTGTGCTGCGTCCTGGGCCCCGGAGCAGCACTGATATATAGTGCTACAACCAACGTCTCCCCGGGTACCCCACGGATGGGGAGATGGTGACTGAAGACTCCGCTCTACCCCCAGAAGCCACAGAGAGCAGACCCTGCCTGGAGAGCAGCTGTAGTGGGCAGAGGAGAGCAGCAGTCTGCCACCTGAAGGTGAGGGTGGAAGAGGGGCGCTGCGCTGCAGGGAACTCGGGAGGCGTTTTGGGAGGAGTGGTCATGAGGTCCGTGGCAATAAAGACAGAGTGTGTGCCTGCAGAGGGGAGCCAGCTGGTGAGTCACACTGGAAGGTGGCTGGGGGGGAGAGGAACCCCAGCAGAGGCCAATTTGAGGAGGGGAGTGGGCCTGGAAGGCTGCCCCATAGTATTAACATGGCGTGGAGATAGGGTAACGGACCCCATCACCCCGTAGTGCCTGCAGGATACGATGATGCACAGAGGGGCTATGTAATGCTAGGGAGCAGGAGCCACAAATAGCAAGGTGCACCAGAGCTATTGAAGGGGCCCAAGTAAACTGGTGGGCCCAAAGAGAGAGCACTACTTGGAAGAGACTGGTGACTGTGCGAAAGAAAGCCCCTGGTGGTGGCTCCAGAAGCACAATGGGCAGCAGCGGCCTAAATTGAGAAGCAGGAGGTAGCAGATAGGGTGTGGACTGCTCTGCATAGGCAGAGGCTAGTAGCGGCGGCCCGCATCAGCGGTGGGGGGAAGCATGATGGTACTGCAATCCCCAGATACCGGGGTAAAGGCGAAGGGTACATTGGCACGATCAAGGAAACACCCTCCTCCTCAGGAAGGACAGCTAGAGAGGTGCTGGAAGCAGCGGGTGGATGGGGCAACAAGCTCCCACGACGATCAACGGCATGAGAGCGACGGTCGGGATTCCGAGACAGAAGCCATGGCCCTTAGCAAAGAAGATATAAAGGAACGTCTGAGAGACATGGAAGGACGAATGATGGCCACCTTCCAGGAGCAGTTCACCTTCCTGAAAGAGGAACTCAGAAGTTCCCTGAAAGAAATTAGAGAGGAGGTTGGGTGCCTCAGGGATAGGGTTGACACCGCGGAAACAGACTCTGACAGAAGTTTCACGGGAAGTAAGGCAAAACAGTGAACTGTTGGAGCAGATGGGGCAGGCGACCCAAAACTTGGAAATTCAGGTGTACGACCTGGAAAACCGGTTGCGCCGGTCCAAAATACGATTAAAGGGTCTTAGACGGTTCAAGATGCGGACCTGAGGGCAGCCATTCAGCAATGCTTTGGGTACCTTCTAACGGATAATATGCCAGTGGCAATAGGAGTGGACCAAATACACAGAGTAGATCCCAGGCAGACGGAACCGTGAGCGAGGCCAAGGGATTTCCTGGTCGCAGTGTCCTAATTTGTACAGATAGAGAGCATCCTGAGTGTGGCCGTGGTCAGGCTAACATCACAGTGAATGGGTCAACGGTCCAATTGTTTCAGGTCTTGGCGCTGGCGACCCTGCAGAAATAGAGAGTCATGGGGTCAGTGATGGGAGCACTGAACGCAAAAAGGATCAGGCATAAATGGACTTTCCCATTTGGACTACTCTTCACACTTGATGGGACACAACACTGCATCACTACCTGTGCTGAGGGGCAGGCCTCACTACAACTGGAGGATGAGGCAGACGGGCCAACAATATAGCCTAGACTGTATTCCCATCTACCTGAAATTCTGTCCCCTGGCTACTGATTCTCTGTCTGTCCTTGTCTTGTCCTCTTCTTGAGCGCGCTGAGGCCCATGGGCATGTGGTGCGTTATAAATACTAAAATAAATAAATAGGTGTTACCCGACGAGGGGGAGCAGACAATGGGAATGGTCTAGGGTGACTCGTGGCCCCAAGGCGAGAGGGGTGCAATTCAAAGGGCAGTCTGCATGAGCCAAGGAGGGACCCACCTGACTGGGATAGAAATGCTTAGAGGGTAGGTCTCAATAATGAGCACCCGCACGCATTTGAGAAAATGCCGTTTGGCAAGTGCTGTTCTGCTTTCCATGCACAGCGTCCGGCTCTCACCAAAGGCACTCCTTGTTTTGTTACAACTCTCAGAATAATCAGAAGACATGAGTATTAGCATTTGATAACCCAAACATGGCCGCTTACACTCTGAAATCGGATATTCCTTCCAGTGTTCTGAAACAAGCTGACACCTCCCCCTAATCAGACCCTCCAGAAAATTGCGGCATGAAATGGAAAATATTGCGGCACAAAAAAGAAAAAAATTGCGGCACCCAACTGCGTTTTTTGCGGCATTTTCTAACGTTGAAAAATATATCATTTAACATCTTTTTTAGCCTAAAACCAAGTAATTGCAAGGCTTTTGTTAGTGAGGAACAAAATGTGTTCTGTCTGGCTGCGCTCTGTAGGACAGCCAGGTCGAGTCACCACAGCCTAACATTTTGGATTGTGGTGGGGGAAGGGGGATACAGCCTGATGAGCTCCAAGGAAATGGTGCTGTGCCACTACTTCCAGCAGACAAGTGGAAAGCAAATAAACAGATAGGCTTGAATTCAAAAGTGTAACCCTGGTTGAAGCCCATAGGTTTGCTTTTCGCTTGTCCTATGACCCCAGGAGAGAGGGGGAACAACTCTACACTTCTCCATGGAAGGAATCCATGAGGCCAAGACACAGGGGCAATGCAGTGGCAGTAACTGCAAGCCCATAATACCTAGCCAAACAATGAACTCTCTTGGGTGGTCATAATTCCTTGGTTATGCCACCCACACATGGTGACTAAACACACCCACAAACAGAAATGAAACATCACAACACTACCAGGGGTCAAGTCCTACAAATTAAAGTGGGGGAGGGAACTCATTAACAAATGCAATGGCATGTGATGTCATCAGAAATTAGCATATCAAGGTGAAATGTGCATATATCATTAAATTGGCTTTGCATAACCACCAAAATTGCACAGGACGAATGGCATTTGCCTTTCATAAATTTTAACACCCAATTATGTGCGTAATTGGTGTCATACAGCCCAGCCTTGATTCAAGGCTGGGCTGCATGATACAAACGCTCGTAGCTGTATTCGTTTTCAAATTGCTTTACAATTGGTATCATGCAGCCCATGATACCAATTGTAAAGCAATTTGAAATTAATACAGCTACGAGAGTCTTCAATTGGTATTATGCAGCCCAGCCTTGAGGCTGGGCTGCATGATACCAATTGTAGACGAGCGTCAGGAAGCATTAAGTTTATGCTTTCTTTTCCGGCGCTCGACAGGAAAGTAATTTACTTTCCTGTTGAGCACCGGGAATGAAAACAGTCCAGTGGCCTCTTTGGGTGCTCTGAGTTGGGGGCAGATGAGTGGACAGGCCAGTGCTTACCTGGCTAGCTTCACCAACTGACAGCTCGGGCACTCAATGAGCCTTGGAGGTGCCTGGGGTCACAGCCAAATGCTGTGCATCTCCCAGGCCTGCATGCCCCTCCCCCAATCCTGGGCCTGCAACGCAGAGCTGAGGTGTTAACCCTCAAGCTGCTGCAATCAGCAGCCAGCTGTGTTCGCTCTAAATCATTAAATGAGCGCGAAAAAAGACACACTAAGCTAACGTGTCTTTTTTGCGCTCATTTAATGATTTATAGCGGCAATTGCGGGAAATGGCAAATTTTGCGATTTTTTTGCAAATCGCAAAATCGCAATAAGCTGGATGGTCTGCCTAATGCAAAATTATGTGACATGTCAAACGATCGCAAAGGAAAAAAACATGTGAAAATGATGAGATCAAAATCTTTGACTACTGATCTGAGACGAATATGCAATCTTTGGGTAACACCAACTTTGAGACTGAGAGAGTGATATGGACGGATAGCAATATATTACAGAAAAACACTCCTGCTCAAGAGGGTGTTCCATGAGGCCAAATCTGAATCCCTCGAAGCCCACAATTCAAATGGTAATGCCAACCAAAATACATATTTCTGATGAAGACCTTTGGGCTGTACAGCATCTTCAGGCACGTTACCTAATTTACTCGGGAACAAGTCTTCCAATGATATATGAATTGCTGAAAGAAAATACGGGCAAAGGACAACTGCAATGATACAAGAGGAAGGAGATACAACTAAACCATTATTGTATTCTCAAGTGATTAAAAGCAACAACTACGTCCCCTTGAGGCACGGTACTCACCAAAAATCTAATGAGAAGAGCTGGAGAATTATAGGCACAGATTGCCCTGATAATACATCATAACAAAATGAAATGATTAAACAAGTAATACTTGATGGAAAACGGACAAGCCCTTTAGTCCCCCTACCTATTGGCTCACCCAGGCCAAGTGTGATCAAATAACTCTGCAGACAATTCAAGAAACCAAGTTGGGCTCTCCAATCTTACATACTTCTACGCTATCACATTTGCCAGTACTAATATATCCTAACAACACGAAATGCTCTCATAACTCCTCATTATCGTCAGATACCTCTTTTATAAATCCCACCCCCAGACCATCATTTGGGTTAAGACAGCCACTCATACCGGCCTATGATATTACACTAAATGCAATGAATAATGGCTTATACAGCATAACAAGGCTCTATGAAGCCTTGGAAAAAATCACACAATCCCAAAGCATAGCAATAAACAAGTTAGCGCTGAAAATTGACCTTCTTCTAGTTGTAGCCCAGGAACAAAAGGTATAGAACAAGTGAAATACGAGATACAAAAATAAATACTCATGTAAATAAGCCTACCATGAACTTAATTACCCCACCCGTCATGATTGAAGATTTTGTGGCGCTCCCGGTGGATGGGGACAATGGGAGAGTCTTCGGGGAGGCTGTTGTGGTGATCGAGATCAGCGAGACTCAGGATGGAAGAAGTGGCCCTGAACAAATGACAACGAATGAAGCTGAAAGAGGCAATACTGTGATAACCATTGTCAACAGTAAGGACATAAGAATAGAGCCTGATGAACAGGAACAAGATGCTCTCTTTGAAGTTTTTAGCAGACAGAAACGAAAAAAGAAAACTGGCAGAAGTCAGGTATATGAGCAAAGAAAGAAGAAACCAAAAAAAAACAAGTAAATAAAAAAAAGTCAAGCAAATCAAACACCAACAAATGTATCAGTGCCTTGTCCATATCTGCACATGCTGTCGAACCCAAACAGCTTAACAGCGAGACAAAACACAAAAGAAAATGTGCATGGAACTCAAAATTGGGAAAAATAACTACAAACAGCTTGACGCTGTATGTGTAGACGAAGAGGAAATATGCAAGGAGGAAATGATGAATCTATCTACTTACTCCACTACGTCCTTGCACCTAATGAAGATGTAGAAATTGTGCGTACTAACTCTGTTGAGAAGATTGCTGACCATAGCGACGAAGGTCTATGCAAAGGCAATGCTAGATATTACATTAGAACTTTCACCAGTCACCTTAACAATACAGCATTTTAAAATCATAACCACAATCGTATAAGCGATGGAACTTGGTCTATGCCGATGTATCATTAGAGCATACAAGCACATTACCAATGCAATTTAACAAAAAACAATTTATGAATCAGTAAGCAGAGTGCAATTAATTGACTCAAGAGCATCATTGATAAAAGCTAGCAGCTTAGTAAGTTTTAAAATGAAGGAAAGGTTTTCGCCACACATCATGCGTGCCCACAACAGTTCTCTAGCAAATACAGTCGTTCCCGAAACGAATTCTTCAAATATTATGTTTCTCCTGTTTTCAAAGTATTTACAAAAAAGAACACAATGTTTTAAAGTTTCTACCCATAGTTGCGGTTACGCAGTCAACACGAGGAGTCAAAGATTTTACCCTCGAATTTTTTCCAATTCCGTAGTCTTTGAATGGTGTGAAATTGGTTAAACTTGAAGCACATGAATAATGATTGCGATTTGTCACTGGGAAACCGCACTAAATACTTAGCATGTGGTTTTCTTTTTTTTCAATGCATGCGTATTTGAGGTGTGTCTAAAGATTGTTAGATTTGATAGTAGCTAGCCAATCAAATTGAAAATGATTTTTCTTTATCATGGAAAGGCAGGGAGCAAGATCATTTTTATTAACATTAATTCACGAAAGAAGAATCTCCATGTTATCCTCAAATTTACTTAGTGAGGGTACATTTTAGCGTAAATTGAGAGTTTTCACCATTGGTATTTGGATGCCAGTGAACTAATTCCCAGCTCATGGCGCAGGATGGAATTTGGAAGTGCCATTGGTAGGCCAAGGGTGTTTTTCCATATAACTCCTTGTATGCGATCAAGTGTTATAAACAAGTCAAGAAGACATATGTCAGGTCCATAAAGTATAATGGGCTCAACTTTTAATGTGTAGAAATCAATGATAGACATACAAGAGTATCTACAGGATCTTCTAAAGATAATCTTCATTTGGGATTGAAGAGGTCTAAGTTGTGTTGATAGATTTTGGTACCACATACTAAGTGAATTGCTATCAGAGATTGTATAGCCAAGATACCACCAAGAGTAAGCTCCTTCCATAGAAATCCCCATTATGGACCATGTATATGACTTTAGAGATTTTATATTAGAAAAAATAATGATGCATGATTTTGAAGTGTTTGTCTGTAGATTGTGATTATCAGCATACACAGCAAAAGCGTTAAGCTTATTTTGCCGCCCACACACAGCTCTATCGAATAGGATGATATCATCAGCGAATCCCAACCAATGCAAACGTAGATTATCTAAACTAATTGCGAACATATTTGCGTCTTGCCAGATATTATCAGTATCGCAGAGGTATAAATTAAATAAGGTGGCTGCAAGGTTACACCTCTGCTTGACTCTAATATAAGTCAGAATCCACGGCATGTGTGCCCCTTCCTGATTCAATCGAATTTGAAAATTGGTATATTGATGCAGCATTGCAATCAGGCCAACTAGACCCGGTGGAAAACCTAGTTTAAGCATTTTTTGCCAAAGAATATTTCTAATTACGCAATCAAATGCTGCCGTAAAGTCCAATGCAACCATATAAATAGGACCTGTATTGGCAGACTTGACACTGGTGAAGGTGTGGGGAAGGATTGTGTTATTTAAAGATGTGCCCACTGATTTTCTAAAGCCAACCTGGCCTCTAGATAGAATATCATGACTAATTATAAATTCATCAAGTTGTTGTAGAAGCATGATGCCGAAGACTTTGGCAGAAGCCTAGGTCGACAATTGCATGGATTGCTAGGATCTCCCTTCTTATATATGGGTATTATAATTGCAGTCAACTAAGAAGCTGGGATTTTCTGAGACTCGATGATGTTATCAAACTTGTATTTCAGGATAGTTGCCCAAACAAATTGATCTGCTTTAAAGATACAGGCGGGGAGACTGTCTGGGCCAGCTGCTTTAGAGAATTTTAATTTGTTGATAGCCCAACGCACGTCTTCGATATAAAACAAGTGTTTCATTAGAGGTCTTATGTTTACAGACATGTAAGAAATATTGGTAAATTTTGTAGGCAAAAGGAATTTGTCTAGTTTATACACATTCCAATCGGGAGCAGATATGGAACAGTGCAAGTTATTCTGAGGCAAAGGATTCAGTCCTCTCACCAATTCCCATACATTTCTCTTCTTCCTTTTGCACAAGTATGATACCATCTTTTGGTTGCCATCGAGGTAGAGTTGGTATTTGAGACTTTTTAGTTTATTTTTATACCATTGCAAAATAAGCTTTTTTGGTCATTGACAGATGGATCAAGGTAAGACTGTTTGATAAGTCGCCGAAGATGGGAATTTTTGACACGTTTCAGGGAAGCAATTTTCTGATTAAAAGTATGTGAGTGCAATTGTTGCTTACTAGTATGTGAGAGTGCAAGCTCATTGTAACGCTCACCTGTTTCCCACGGGGGCGCTGATCTAGTCTGGATTACTGCGGCCTCTTCTAGCGTGATGCGCAGGACCCGGAACACCGATTGGACAGGACCTCCAAATCGTGCTCCCTTGGCCCGTAGGAATATCCTTCTGCAGGTGAGAAAGGGGATTAGCAGTCTGCAGAATGGTGTGCTAGCTCCCCCTTCCCCCCTCCGTTCCTCTCTATTCCTCCAAACCCAGTTTAAGCTCACCTTATGGTTTGGAAGGTTGAACTCTCCATCCTGCTTCTGGTGCAGGGGCGCGCGTTCGTCCAGTTACTTCACTGGTTTTCAGAATGGCGCTGGCAAAATCCACTTGACTTTCCTGAGCGATGTGCCGTAAGTATGAAAGTTCAAAGTTCAAGTGAGGCCCCCTTTATGCTGTCTTTCTCACCTGTGATCTGTCCTTTATTTCAGGTGCAGAATGAAGGCGATGCGTCGAGGGGTTAACCTGCCGAGGTGAGTAGTAATGAGGGCGATCCCTCTAGATGTCCTTATCATTCCTCTGAAATGTCTCTAGTCCTTTCCCCATAGGGGCTGGGGTACGGTACCTGCCAACGGGGCGGCGCCGACCCGAAATGTGGAAGAAAAGCCGGTAAGTATTATGGCTGTTAATCAGGCTTTCCTTCTGTGTGTCCTTCAGCTCACCTTTTGTTTCTTCCTCTCTCCCCTAGGTGCAGAGATGTGGCGTCCGATGCTGACAGCCGCGATGGAGCCAGGAGATGTCTCGAGGACAGGACAGGTGAGTGAAGCGTGGCGCTGCAGCGAGCAACACGATGCTTTTAAATTGAAGTCTTCCTTCAGGGATGCTGGCGCGAAGATTCCGGATGCAGGTAAGAAGCTTGAAATAATCCTTGGTTTTCACCTTTCTCTTCTCTTCCTTCCTTGCAGGTCTTCCAGGTTCAAGACGGGCGTGGCTGTAGTCCAGGAGCAGGAGCAGACACGGTGAGCGTTAAGCTGCAGGAAGCAGAACAACGCGAAGCATGAGCTGCTGTCTGGGCGTGGCTTAAATAGCCTCCAAAGAAGTCCCAGGTATGTATCCTTCCCCCAACTAGGTATGTATCCTTCCCTGGCCATGCCCGAGTGAAAAAATAGTCCCTATGAAAAAATAGTCCCTTTCAGGTCTCAGGGAGGCCTGAAGCGTGCAGCATGGTCTGCATCAGGTAAGTGCACAAAACACCTCCCTTTATGAGCCTGGCGCCTATGGCGCCAGGACTGATGTCCAACATGAGCCTGGCGCCAAAGGCGCCAGGACTGAATCCAAAGAGTCCCTATAAGGGGCCGCTGGGCTTTTACCCGAGGGCATGATGCCTGCTTCCAGGGGTGCTGGGCCTGGCCTGATGCTCCGGGGGTAGGCATCATGCCACTCATTCAGGTGGTACCAAATTAAATTTGTGTTCCATACCTCATTTTGATGTGGCTCCATGTGAAAAGGAGTCATTTGAGAGGTTGTGCGGGACTCTAGACTAACTCTATAGGTCAATTCACAGCATAACCTGGGGGTCCAGTGCACAGAAGAAGGCCTATCGATATCAACGAGTGCTGAAGTCGCAATGATCTTATAGACATTGGGCCTCATTACGACCCAGGCGGTAAGTTACCGCCTGGGCCGTGACTTTACCACCATGGTGTAAACTACGTTTACACCATGGTGGTTGGCGGACTTACCGCCCCATTCCGAGGTTGGCGGGGCGGTAAGTCCCCAATCCCCATTTACCCTTCCCCATTCCCATTTTTGCCCCATAGGGCATAATGGGAGTGGGGAAGGCGTTAATTACGCCACCGTAAATTACGGTGGCGTAATTAACTCCATGGTCCCTTAGCGCCATGGATTTTAACACCCGCTAAAATCGGGTGTTAAAACCTCCATGGCGCTAGGGGAACTCGGAATTGGCGGTAAGGGGTCGGCGCAGCTAACGCTGGCGTTAACCCCTTACCGCCAGGGTCGTAATGAGGCCCACTGAGGTACATGTTGATTTTTAAAGTAAGCAACATATAGTCACCCAAGTGAGGGTTTATAATAGTGAGGGGTTCAACAAGACTATAGAACTTGGGAGAAACAATAAAGTAATCAATATAAGAACTGGAGAGCTCTCTATGCCATGTACCAGGATAGGTATTTTGTGCAAAATTGACCAGCTGTAGATCCCAGGCTGCAAGATATTCCATCCATTGCTGCCCCAATCTTTGTGATCATGTGAACGATGGAGGGAAAAATGAGGGAATATGTATGTATGTCAGTTTATATAGTGCCGGCAGCCCGCAGACATCAGGGCGCTTTTACAAACACAACAACAAATTATACTGACAACAAAAACGGAAAAGCTAAACTGTAACCCTCCTGGTTCTATATTCCTGATCCCAGATTGTAGCTAAACGGAAGAGTCATGAATCACCTAAACAGGTGGGTCTTCAAGATTTTTCTAAAGTTTAAGTGATTTCCTTCCGATCTGAGTTCCAGTGGGAGTCTGTTCCACTGCTGAGTTGCCAATACTACAAAAGATCTACCCAAACCTGTCTTAGGTACTATGAGTAAACTTTTACCCTCTCATCGTAACTGTCTCTGTGGGATGTACATTTCCAGACAATTTTTTAGATAGCAAGGAGCTTTTCCAAAAAGGCACTTGTGAACAAGTGTCATAGCCTTAAACTTAATCCTCTCTTCTACCCTAAGCCAATGTAACAATCTTCTGGGCAAGGTAATATGCTCACCTCTCCTTAGTTTCTTCACTATCCTCACTGCATCATTTTCTATGACTTGGCTCTAGCTAGGTCCTTTGCGGTTGCACCAATGAGAAGAGCATTGCCATAGTCCAACCTAGATAGCACTATAGCCCTAGCTTTCATTAGACGCAAGTAGTTAGCTGTATTATTGAGCAGATAATTCGCCTGTGCTTCAGAATTAACCGAAGAGTTGACCATCATTCCCAAAGTTTTAACCTGGTTGGATACTTGGATTTTGGCTTCATTTATCTTGAAGGTCTCATACGCCTTCCCCAACTTTGTTATAATTCAACTGGACCCGAACAGCATAAAGTCAGTCTTAGTATTGTTAAGACACATCCAATTTCGCTGCATCCATTCGTTTATTTTGCTGTACACTATAGAAATCTTCTCACTATCCTTAGTATAAGATCCCTTTAATTCTATGACGAGTTGCATATCATCCGCATAGTTGGTAAAAAACACTCCGACTTCCACCAGAATGTCACACAGACTTCGCCTGTAAATGTTAAATAACATTGGCGAGAGACTAGCACCTTGAGGGACTCCGAATAGGATTAAAATCGAATCCGAAAAATTATTCCCCCAATGCACTTTGGCTTGGCGGTTTGTAAGAAAGGAAACTAACCACTCCGAAGCTACCTCAGAACAGCCCACGTTATCTCTCAGTGCCTCTACTAATAATTGGTGATCTACGAGGTCAAAAGCTGCACTGAGATCTAGCAGCATTAATATCCCTATTTTTCCTTTATCAATCAGTCCAAGCATATGGTTTTGGAGGTCCAGCATAGCTGTTTCAGTATTATGAGAAGTCCTGAAGCCAGATTGTTGTTGATGTAGAGAGATCTGTTTTTCTACATGTTCTTGCAATTGCATAGTGTCAATTCTATCCATAATTTTAAGTATAAAATTCGAGTTAGTAATGGGGCGAAGAATGCCTGGGTCCTTTGGGTCCAATTCCACCTTTTGTACCAGTGGCGTAATAGTAACCTTTTTTATTTCCTTCGGTATTATACCCTCCTTAAAAGAGGCATTTACTATTCTCAACAGGATAGGTGCAACCCATTCCTTGTTTTGGAGTATGATATTGGAGGGTAACACATTTTCGGCGCATGATGTGGGTTTCATTTGACCAAACACTTCCAGAAGTTCTGCTTCAGTGATAGAGGCAAAGTTAAATTTCTCCGAACTACCATATTTTTTGCCATTCTTTATCCGGGTTTCCTGGCTCAATATTTTCCTAGCATTCATTATATTTTGTCTTGCTTTCGTTATTTTAGCTGCAAAATCATTTTGCTCGGTATCACAATCTTCCTTGGGTGGTAAAAAAGGAGCAGTGAGATTTTTTGGTTTCTCAACACTATTCGGAATTTCAACAAGTTTACTAGTAGAGTTAGCTGCTGCTCCAATTTCTTTATTAAAGAAATTCGATTTGTGTAATCTTATATTATCTCTGTACTTCTTGTTTACTGGCTTCCATTTGTCTTTGCTTTCTTTAGATTTGTCCTGAAGCCACTTTCTTTCAAGTGCTCTTTTTTTCTATTTTGATTGAGTCTAACTCCGTATTAAATAATTTCTGTTTTTTAATATCTTTCCTAGTTATCTTGGTTTTTAGCGGCGCCAACTGATCGACAAGCTCTTGAATTTGTGTTCGATATTTATTTAGCAGGATCTCGCAGCTGTCCTGGGCCTGAAAGGATTTTATCTAAACATAGCTGAAGTTGGTCTATATTCAAATTTTTGAAATTTCTGCTAGTAACCTTAATATGGGGGTTCTGTTGTTTTAAAGGAGTTTGCAATACTATAGGAAATGGTCACTCCAAATACATGGTTCTGGGGATATCATGTGGGTCTGCAAAGTTATGGAGTAGGATCCAATCCAGTTGGTTCCCTTGCGGTGTCATGGGCTCGTTATTAATGACCATAAAGTCTAGATTTTTTAATGTTTTTTCCAGGGCAATAGCTTCTTTATTGTTCCTATTCCCTCTCCACTAGTTGAAATCACCAACTACCAGTGTGGATATATTACTTGATCTTAAATTTATAAGTTGCGAACAGAGCTCATTAGCAAACTCTGAGACCAAGGACGGCGGTCTATAGAGAACTACTATATTGAGGCAGTTGTTGGGCGTAAATTCTAGCTTCATCTGAATGGATTCACAGCCACTACAGCTAAAGAGGGCCTTGAACATTTTCAGTTCTTCTCTAGCTATGATGGCCACACCTCCTCCCTGGCCACATTCTCCATTTACATTGTAGATTGTGCAACCCTCGGGAACAGCTAATGCACATGTAGGTCCTATAGGGTTTTTCAACCATGTTTCAGTCACACATAAAATGTCCAATTGTTTCTCCAAGATCAGATCATTAAAATTGATTTCATGTGTAACCATGGATCGAGTATTCAACAAACCCACCTTCAGCCTCTGAAGCGGCTCTGTGGATTTAACGTGTTTCTCCTCCTCCTCCTCCACCTTAATCAATCCATGAGCCCCAGTGATTCCATTTAACTGTGGCCACTCATTCCGCTCAACATTAGTTGCCATTCTCCTAACTGTAAGTAATAGCAAAGTACACGTATTAAAATTACCTGTAAAGATGTGGCAAGAAAAAGAGGGAGGGCAGAGCAGAGCACACCCGGAGCAAAACCGGAGTAAACCGGCCCCTACGCGCCGATGCTTACGCGCCTGATGTGTAAATTAGTACTGTCTAACTACAAATGTTATGGGAGTTGTAGTTTGCGGCATGTACGTGCGCGTGTCCTATACCTTTTACTTCACACAACAGATGCGGAACAAGCCTGCATCAAAACTAAGCAAATTGCTGTTGTTATATTGTCAATGCAACGAAGTCCAGGCAATTTGGCAATTAATTCTAAAGAAATATGACTTCACACATACACATTCAAAGGCACTTCCTAAAAACCAAAGGGTATTTTAAAATGATTTGTTAAATGCAATTATATTAAAACAGACTAAAATCTTTAAAAGAATAGCCTACAGGTCCTCTCCTAATCTAGCATCAATTTAGGAGAGAGCGCTCTACTTCTTAAATACGCCGGACTAAACCGGCCCCTACGCGCCGGCGCTTATGCGCCTGACGTGTAAATTAGTAATGTCGCGAACTACAAATGTTATGGGAGATGTAGTTCGCGGCACGTACGTACGTATGTACGTACGTACATACGTACGTACGTACGTATGCGTGTCCTATACCTTTTACATCAAACAACAGATGCGGAACAAGCCTGCAGCAAAACTAAGCAAATTGCTGTTGTTATATTGTCAATGCAATGAAGTCCAGGCAATTTGGCAATTAATTCTAAAGAAATATGACTTCACACATACACATTCAAAGGCACTTCCTAAAAAACAAAGGGTATTTTAAAATGATTTGTTAAATGCAATTATATTAAAACAGACTCAAATCTTTAAAAGAATAGCCTACTGGTCCTCTCCTAATCTAGCATCAATTGAGGAGAGAGCGCTCTACTTCTTAAATACGCCGGACTAAACCAGCCCCTACATGCCGGCGCTTATGCGCCTGACGTGTAAATTAGTAATGTCGCGAACTACAAATGTTATGGGAGATGTAGTTCGCGGTACGTACGTACGTACGTACGTACGTACGCGTGTCCTATACCTTTTACATCAAACAACAGATGCGGAACAAGCCTGCAGCAAAAATAAGCAAATTGCTGTTGTTATATTGTCAATGCAATGAAGTCCAAGCAATTTGGCAATTAATTCTAAAGAAATATGACTTCACACATACACATTCAAAGGCACTTCCTAAAAACCAAAGGGTATTTTAAAATTATTTGTTAAATGCAATTATATTAAAACAGACTAAAATCTTTAAAAGAATAGCCTACTGGTCCGCTCCTAATCTAGCATCAATTGAGGAGACAGCGCTCTACTTCTTAAATACGCCGGAGTAAACCGCCCCCTACGCGCCAGCGCTTATGCACCTGACGTGTAAATTAGTACTGTCGCGAACTACAAATGTTATAGGAGTTGTAGTTTGCGGCACGTACGTACGTATGTACGTACGTACGTACGTACTCATGCACGCGTGTCCTATACCTTTTACTTCAAACAACAGATGCGGAACAAGCCTGCAGCAAAACTAAGCAAATTGCTGTTGTTATATTGTCAATGCAACGAAGTCCAGGCAATTTGTCAATTAATTCTAAAGAAATATGACTTCACACATACACATTCAAAGGCACTTCCTAAAAACAAAAGGGTATTTTAAAATGATTTGTTAAATGCAATTATATTAAAACAGACTAAAATCTTTAAAAGAATAGTCTACTGGTCCTCTCCTAATCTAGCATCAATTGAGGAGACAGCGCTCTACTTCTTAAATATGCCGGAGTAAACTGGCCCCTACACGTCGGCGCTTACGCGCTTCACATGTAAATTAGTACTGTCGTGAACTACAAATGTTATGGGAGTTGTAGTTCGCGGCATGGTACAAAGTAGACAAGCGGAGTTGAAGTCACCACCCAAGATGATATGAGAAAATTCATTGCACAAAATACGTCTTCAAGTAACTGATCTATTTGCGTAAAAATATTATCAATCGACACCTTGACGGGATGCCAATAAAGACATATTAGAACAAGAACTACCTTAGAATCCTGCAAGGATATAAGTTCAATTACTAGTAATTCCTTAGAATTAGATAATAGCGTGGTGGTGACTTTCAAGATTTTGTCTATTAGCATTACAAGGCCGCCGGCTGGGCGACCTGACTTCCCTGAGACAGCAGGTTGAGTAAAAGTGGAGTATCCATTGATGTAAAAGGTCTGTAATTTCATCGTCTCCTGGATGAAGAGAATAGAAGGCTTAGTCTTATGAGACAACAAACTCAACCATGCGAATAAATTATTGAAACCACAGCTTGGGTATTCATATTGCTCTCTGAGGCCAAGCCCTTCATAAAAGGATCCAACCACGACCAGTCTTTGACTAACTCGCAAAAGATGAAAATTGCACTAACAGCTCAACATTGGGTGGTTTAGATGAGGAATCACAATTTTCACGGTGTTAAACTCTTTGGCGGTTACATCTGAGCTAAACAATTGGGGTACCAGGCCCATTAGAGCAAAATCGGGCTTGTGTTTCCATACTAGTTTCGTAATTATATAGGACTGAAACCTACAAATCATGCGGTTGGCATTGCAAGTGGACAATGTAATCCAGTGTATATCATCTGAGGTTAGCGTTCTCAGTTGGAGGCATTGCTTGAACATAAAGGTGCGGTTCAGGCTGTGCCTTCCATTGGTATTGTAGTCACTGATCCATCCCATAATGCTAAGTAGATCAGGTGTGGGTTCAAGAGGATTCAGCAGTGGTACATTTACAGCAGATGCCAGACTGTCAGTATCTGCCGTGGACTTGGTTTCTCCAGCATGTATGCATTCTATGGCTAGAGGAGACAAAGGAGCACACCACTAGAATGGGAAATAGTTCCACATGAAACACATGCGCAGTCAACATGACTGGTAGGGACAAAGGCCAGACTGTCACAGGTACTAACAGGGGTTTGTTCAGATGAAAGGCACACAGAGAGGAGAAAGAATTGATAAAAAGGTTCGAGCAAGCTCAAAGAGTTGCGATGGTGAGCGGGGGCAGAGTAACTTCACACAGGATAAGAGCGAGGAAGTAAAAGTGGGGAAGGTAGACAGCTCTTGATGCAGGGGCATGCTGACTCATTTCATAGCTTGAGGTGTGTCAATACCAAGTGAATGAGTATTTAAAGTAAAAATAAGAACATGGAGAAGGAGAATTTGACATCAACGTTAATCATGCTGCGAGATGATAGCACACACGATGGTCACACATCGAGGGGAACAAAATTGGAGGCGAGAGAAGAGAGGAAGCAGTATCAAACTAGGAGGACACAGAGAGGTATTTCGTTGGGGTTTTTTGTAGTCAGTTTTCCTTTTTTGGCCGAGCAGTGTAAGGGAAGCATGGCATAAAAGGTATGACACTGTCACAAAAGGTACAATTTATAAAACCTTTATTGAAGTTTCAAATGGGGTTGGAGAAATGCCTACTTTGCCCTATAGCTAGGATGGGAGAAGTCTTGGCTATCAGATAATAAATAAAACAGTCCTAGTTTAGTCTGTCGAATCAAAATGGCCTATACTAACAAAAACCTAATGCCTGCCTAGCTCTTGTACACAAAAATGTACAACTGAGAATATGTATGCAAAGGAAAATCAGTGTTCAAATATAAAGAATAAATGTGGCTGAGTCAGCTCTCCTCCCCACATTAGACAGCAGAGAGTAAGGCGGTCTCCATTGGCAGGATGACACACTCTGGCTCAGGTTCTTAACACAAAGGCAGTTCACAACGTGGATCGAGGACTGCCTGGCCTTCCAAGTTAAAGTCTCTCTTTCCAGCTGTCGAAACACAATTCAACACAAACTTCTCACCGGTCCACCTTAGTCGGGCTCAGACCTTTCAATGAAAAACAAAGCACTTGTAGGGGTTCCCTCCCCCAAGCATAATTCACATCCTTCAAGGGTTCCCTTCCACTAACTTATTACACTACCGGTCTCCCCTCAGTCAGGCTTGGATCGTTTCCTGATGTCGAAGACTTTTGAATGTGTGTGACCTTTTCTATAGACCTCTGTAGGACCACTTTGACTTTCCAGTTTTCAACTCACACTGTTGTGTTATTTGCCCCAGTGCTTCCTGGTTTGAGTAGTTCATTGTCCTAAGCACCAAAGTTCAACGTTCACCGTTTTTCACTTTATGGCTACAAACATTTCACCTTTCACAGAGACTTTCGAGTGGGCTACTTCTTTTACTAGACCACTCCATTACTCAGTATTGCTGGCTTTACAGGTATCGTTACTTCAAGGTTCAGTAACAGGTCTTCCTTTCTTCGTGTCTCATCCACACGAATGCAGCCTTCAATTGTGTGATATAATGTTTCAACCTCAATCTTTCTTTACAACACACCGGTCTCTCATTATGCTTTCCAACTCACCGGCTTTGTGTGTTTCTTTCTTGTCTTTAATGTCTTTTAATTCACGAGTCAAGGTTAGTACCACAGACTTGGCCTCGCCTCCCCAACTTTGCCGTTCACCCGGGAGGGTCGCTGGTGTCCTTGAAACACAATGCAGCCTTCTTGGCTGGGATTTGGCCTTCTCCACGTGTCTTTCGCATTCTTTTGGAAGCAATAACCTCCTCTATGTAACTCCTGGGGTTCTCCAACCATGGCTCTCGTCCCTCGGCCCGTTGCTCTGCTCCAGCAGGTTCGCCTTTGCCCCAGAAGTTCTGCTCTTACTCGTGCTCCACTTTTCTCAGAGTGTGTCTCTATGTTCCGCCTTTTATCCGTGTGAAGAGAGCTAATTGGTATCAGATGTATTCACTTAGAGTCAAGTGCCTGACTTTGCCTGACCCATTAGCGGGACATGTCCAATAAGATGTGTAAGAGTTGGCATTGTTACTCTCAGCAGTCCTCTTCCTTGGACCAGTGTTTGTGTAGAAAGGGGTTGGGGTTGGGACACTGGAGAATCCTATGAAATAGGAGGGATCATGTGTACGGGAAAGGGTGAATACCATGTCTCACCATTGTTTGCCTCACCCCTAATCCCAGAAGATCCCTAACCCAGGAGATCCTCCCACACTGGTCTGGATACAAAGGTGATGGCTCTGCCCTGGCCAGCTAAGAGAGCGATCCCTGAGGACCAATAGGCGAGACACCCTTTGGTTTCTCACAGGGGGGAAGGTTGCAACGATGCCAGACAATATTTCTGCAACAGAGTATAGTAGCAGATGGTGTAACGGAAATGAGGTGTTTAAATGCACACAGGACAAAAACCAAGAAGGAGGGGCTGTAGGGGGAAGCACAATGTGCAAAATAAGAATGCCTCTGCCAGTAAAGAAGCGGTGTATCAAAGTAAGTAATACAGTATTTTGTATATTATTAAAGGACCCTGGATGTGTCAAAGTTAGGAATGTCTTTTTTTATGTAGTATTGTTGGTGTAGAATAACAATGTATCCCAGAAGGGGCCACACTTGAGGGGGTAGGTACTTTTAGAAGTGAGGGGTAGGTGAATAAGGATGGCAGGTAGGTACTGGGGTAAGTGAAAGGAGTATGGGAGGCCCCTTATTGATCTTAAGGGGAACAGAAGGAGGTGTAGGTGAGTAACAGACAGAAAGCAGGGACATCATTTGGGGGCCACACCTGCAACTTCTGAGATCTCACTTACTACCCCTAAAAAATAAAAATAAAGGGGGTTAATGCAAGCTCCTGGGCTGTGGCCAGTGCCATGTGGCTCTTTGATATGATATGGCATTTATAACGTACCCTTGTTTCTGGAGTGGCTGGCTTTCTTGCTCAGGCCTCTTAAAAAAAACATGGGGTTCCACATGTGTAACACTTTGAGCAGTGACCCTAAATAAGATAGAATAGGAATAACAAATAATTTGTCTTTTGGGAATTCCATTCAATAATAGCTAGGCTCATTAAAGGTTTATTTCAGGCACACTTCAGGGGGTCAGTCACTGATTTAGTCTGTTGTCAAACACCTCAACTCAGCCTTTCTTTCTTCTGAGGTATATAAATGAGTACCACCACAGGTTGGGTGATATTGTATATATATATATATATATAGGTTCTATATAAAGCGCTTAAGTGTAAGTGCTATGTAATAACACATAATTATCATTTGGCCTTGAACGTCTGCTTTCATTCACAAAAACTTGGTAATATGGGCCTAGGTTTATAGTCAAAATGTCGAAAAAAAAATGTCGACAAACAAAAATGTCGAAAAAAAATGTCGAAAATAATAATGTCGACATCCTATACTTATAATGTAAAAAGTCATTTTTTCAAAAAAAAATGTCGACAAAAAAAATGTCACTTAAAACTATCAACACCTCACCCAACACCCCCCTGCCACCCCCCCACACCCTCCCCAACCACCCTCCCACCCCTCATGCTCAACACATTCTAATTATATATTTATTTATTTATTTATTTTTTCAATAAATAAATAACCAAAAAGAGTATCATTTACTATTGGGGGGGGTCCCCCCAAACCCCCCTCACCCAACACCCCCCTGCCACCCCCCCACACCCTCCCCAACCACCCTCCCACCCCTCATACTCAACACATTCTAATTATATATTTATTTATTTATTTATTTTTTCAATAAATAAATAACCAAAAAGAGTATCATTTACTATTGGGGGGGTCCCCCCCAACCCCCCCTCACCCAACACCCCCCTGCCACCCCCCCACACCCTCCCCAACCACCCTCCCACCCCTCATACTCAACACATTCTAATTATATATTTATTTATTTATTCTTACAATAAATACAAAATATTGAAAAATGTCGACATTTTTGTTTGTCGACATTATTGTTTTTCGACATTTATTTGTCGACATTTTGACTGCCGACATTTTGACTGTCGACATTATGACTGCACACCATGGGCCTATACACACTGATATTAAATATACATTTGGTGGTCCATTCTTGTATGAAATGTATATCACATTGGCCCTCATTACAACTCAGGCGTTAAGGGTTAACGCCACCGTTAACCCTTAACGCCTGATTCTGATTTTAACGCCTGCTTTTAGCAGCCGTTAAAATCCATGGCGCTAATCCGCCATGATGCTAAT
The DNA here is from genome assembly GCF_040938575.1 of Ambystoma mexicanum. Taxonomy (NCBI): domain Eukaryota; kingdom Metazoa; phylum Chordata; class Amphibia; order Caudata; family Ambystomatidae; genus Ambystoma; species Ambystoma mexicanum. The sequence goes on along the minus strand of NC_090926.1, from coordinate 399,831,315 downwards.
TACGCCACCGTAATTTACGGTGGCGCAATTAGCGCCTTCCCCACTCCCATTATGTCCTATGGGGCAAAAATGGGAATGGGGAAGGGAAAATGGGAAATGGGGATTTACCGCCCCACTCACCTTGGAATGGGGCGGTAAATCCGCCATCCACCATGGTGTAAACATAGTTTACACCATGGTGGTAAAGTTGGTATACTTAGCACCAAGGTTGTAATGACCTCCATTATAATGATATCGTAACCATATTTTTCGTAGTGTTCTTAGGAACAATGCTATGTGATGCCACTTCTTGTTTTGTCAAGGGGTGAAAGGTCACATTCCATCGTTTCCCGTGATATCACTTCGGGGTGGGATCAAATTACATCACTTCCTGTGGTGTCATCAGAGGTCAAGGGTTGTGTGATGTCACTTCCACCCCTGGCCTTTTGGTGAAATGGCGTCCCTGACAGAAAGGGAAATAGAAGTACAGGAGTTTCAATAAGGAGCATCTTTTTGTACAGAAAAATAAGACACAAATGATCCATAGGACTTGTAAGGTGGCCTTCACGAGAAGAGAAGTATCCTTTTTTATGAAGTGTACAAAATGTAAATATAACAAGTATACAGTGTTTTTGTTTATTGAAATGTAATGTTTATATGAGATGCATGAATAAATGTATTTGGAGAAGAGACTTTTACTTTTAGTTTAATTGATTTGTTATGCGCAAACCATGAACCCTTAGGCATTAGGGCGCAGACAGATCAACAGACAAGAAATAACAGAAAACAGAGCAGGATGCTCACACAACGAGTGAATTAGCAGGAGGACAGAGGAAGAAATTACTTTGAGCGGTCGAAGGTGCTAAACCTGGAAGAAGTTCAAGAAAAAAGCAGTATCTTTAACTCTTTCTTGAAAATTACTAAGGCGGTGTGATATCCGAGTGCTGGTGGAAGCAGGTTCCATGATCTAGGAGCAACAGAAAAGAAGGCCCCATCCTGCACTTTCTTTGTTCTGCATCTGGGCAGAAAGAAAAGGTTCTGATTGCTGGAGCTAAGGTTCCTGCAGTTCACCTTCTCCGTTATAAGTTCTTGCAGGTAAGTGGGCATGATCCCCCGTATGCATGTAAATGTAATGACAAGTGGACTGAATTTAACACGAGCCTCAACTGGTAGCCAGTGTAGAGAGCGTCTGGCCTCAGAGACGTGATCAGGGCGGGACAAGCCCACAATGACTCTCAAAGGTCCATTTTGTACAACTTGTAATCTGTTTAGTTCTGCTTTGCAAACCCCGGCCAGAAATGTATGTGCTACAGATGGTAGATAAACTTGTGTACACATCTCTAACACCTACATGCACTTAACCATCACCTGTCCTTGTTTCAGCATCAAAAAAGGTTAGGGAGGTGGCAGCTATGTTTTAGCAAAGCCTAAAAAAGACAGACGGGTCAATGCTTCTCCTGTAGCCTCTGTGTGAAGCTCAGCACATCAACATTCCAAACTCCGGTCCGAGAAGGCAGTGATCGATTTAAAAACCAGGCGGCGAAAGGTGAACCTGAGTTGCAGAGTAGGGGAGGGTGGTTTAGCGCTTCTTGGCCCAGAAGCAGTGGAATTCTAATGAAAACGGCTCCATTGGACCTGCGTCGGAGATCCCTCAAGATAGCCGCCATGTCACCAGCCAATGCGGTACTCGAGACCCACTGCCCTCTCCCCAACAAAAAGAATCCAGCAAAGAGCTGGAAGCTGCAGGCTGTCAGCCCAACAGCTAGAACACCTGGCGGAGTGAGGCCAGAAGGGAGAGGGGACCTCACTGCTGCTGGCTGCACCAGGCCTCGGAACGGGCCAACAACGGTACCAAAATAAGGTCCCCCTATCCCCCAGATAGCAGAGGGGCTATCCACTGGGATAAGGATCGGACCGATATATATCCGATCCCAGCGCCTGAGGGAGGAGGCAGAGCAAATCAGAGGAGGGGCAGCGAGGGATGCTGCGGCTCAGCCTACACCGGAGCACAGTGCAGGGTATCCCCGACAGGCACCCCTAACAATGCCTGCACTAGACACTAAAAGACGGGGAGTCTGTTGGCCCACCAGCGCCCCCCACAGAAACTGGACCTCTCAAAGGGGAACGAAGGGCCCAATTTTCCATGTCCTCCTGATTCCCTGCCAACTCGTCACTTTTCCCCTCCAACACCTGGTGTGATGCTGGAAATGCATCGGAGGGCAGGGTCTGCGTATCCTTGTCCTTTACTGCTTTTTATCGTGTGTTCTGTCGTGTTTTCCGCGCAGGAGTTCATGTGGGACTCCTGGTGGTGCAGCTCTCTCTTTTGGTTTGGTGTACAGACCCATTGGATACCCTTATGGCACCCATGGGTAGGGGTACAACCCTGTGCACCTAGTGAATGTTTTTGGGCAACTGGGTATGGGCTGGTGGCAGCTTCATGCTGAATTTGACAGGTGCCCTGAGTATCCTGCATTTTGGGATACCCAGGCCCTGCCATTGGAATCAGTTGATTCCTGATAGGAAACAAGATGGCCCCTGTGGCCTCTTGCTTTCTATTGCCTATTACCTTGTTTTCCCAAAGTCCTGGGAAGCCCTGACTCTGTCCCTTCCCCCTGACCGGCTGTTGGGTGGAAGTTCCATATATGGTGTTGTTGTGAAGTCCAGGCCAGACTGGCTGGAGCCTTCACAGTGACTGTATGTTGTGGGTACACCCTGTGGGTGGGACCTGGGTGAATGGAGTGTGTGACGAATATGCATTCTGTGTTGTGGGTGTCTAGTATCTGGTGTTTCACACAATGACTGAGACCGCCCTGCCCGAAACTGGTATGAATGCAGTGTGGAGTGTTGAATGGCTGGGTACTTGTCCCAATACAAATAACTTGTTGTGAGTGTCTGGAGAGGAGTGAATGGCCTGAATGCACTACGCACCTGCTTGGATGCCTGCCTGCATGAAAGCCCTTCTGACCGATTGGTTGCCTGAGTGTGACCCAGCAGAATGAATGGGAGATCAACTAGTATATCTGGGGGCCTCTCACTGCTAGAATTCGTGTTGAAAAGCTGAAGAGAAACTGGAGTTGAAACTGAATTTAGCCTTGAAGGGCTGCTGGAAGAGTAGTCTTGCTGCTGCTCTACTTCATCGATCTGAAAGCTGCTGTGTCTCCAAGGACTGACCCAGAGAGGACCTGGTAAGGCGCCCTCTTCCCGAGCTGCGAGGGACCATCGTGCACCAGCTGATCTTTGCCAAAGCTCCCTGGTAGACAGACCATCGACAGGCTGCCGACCCGAGATGGGGACGGCTGCGGAATCCCAAGGAGAAGCGCCCGGACTGTTGTCCGCCACTGTCGACGACCGCCGTCGTGCTCCTGTTTGCCTAAGAACTTTCGAATCCAAGGATGCTCTCGTCTGCATCATCGCCGCTGTATCCTGCTGGAGAAGGCCTGACCGTTGACGCGGCGAGGAGCATCCGCCGGTGGGTTTCCCACCACCTAAAGACTACAGAGACGCTGATGACTCGATGCCCTTGCTGGGCCACAGTTCTTCAAACTCTTTGCAGTCCAGAACTATCAACACCGAGATGCCCCGCACGCCTCTTCCTTGCAGGACGTTTACGCGTCCCCATCAACGAACACCGCTAGGAACAAAGCTGCCACTTCACCGTCGTAGCTCACCCTGTTCTCCGTCAGACGTTCGACGACCCGTGACTCCTGCCTAAAAGGGAGGGCACTGAAGAAGGGCCGTCGATTCCCCACCGAGGAATGCTACAACGCCAAGTACTTTGGGGTTGCAGAACTATTGGAAAAGTCTATTGTGAACAATATATGGACTGGGCTTCTATCTTTATCTTACAGGTTGCCCAGGTGGGGGGATCTCCACACAGAACTGTGACTAGTGGTACGGGGCCTGAATTCTGCCAATTGTTCAACCATCTTGCTTTCCTTCCTCTCTCTACTGCTGGTTTCCTCTTTATTGATCTGTGTGACATTTTGACAGTATAGTTAATGCACTTTAATGAGATCTGATAATATTTGTGGTACCACTGTAGAACTGTATATATTTACCATTGTTGATTTTCTGAACACAAAGTGAGTTATTGTGATAGTGTACATAATCTTGAATATTAATTATGTAAAGACTGTGTTTTAACTGATACAGTGTGCGGATATGCCTTTGTTGGTGCTTGGGGACTACACTGTACTTAAGAACCAGCCTGCATCACCTCCTGAGAAGCTAGTCCTTGATTGCTCAACTACGTTACCAATAATAGAGAATCTTGGCTGGGGTCCTCTGTGCCTCTCCTCTACGATATAGAGAACAGAATTACAGACACCCCCCTCCAGTCTTTACACTGGTGGCATCCCACCGCTTATGGTTTTAAGAATCAGTGTATAACCGTGCCACTTAGAAGGATATCTGCACTTTGTTAAATTAAGGTTTAGTTATGTACAAGATAACTGCATTACAAGCAATGGAATCTATTGCAAATGGTAAATTGACTCAGATGAGCTTAGAGGCTCTCTAGAGTGCTTGTGATTTAAGGCAGTTAGACTTTGTGGATAAATCTAGGGCTGAGCTGATAACTGCCCTGGTGGACTACCAGACTGATTGTGAAGCTCTTGAAGGGGGGGATGCAACCAATGAGGACTCTACCCCGAGGGTTGTTGCCGAATCTGATTCTGGGAATGCCACCATTCCTGCTGCCTCTGTTCCAAACCCCAGCAATTCCTTGGAACTTGATTTATTAAGGATGAAATTGGCCTTTGAATATCGCAAGTTGGAAATAGATGCCGAGCTTAGGAAAGAGGAGTTGGCACAGCAAGTGGAACTCGAGAATAGGTATCTTGAACTCAAAGACAAGGACACTGAATGTCAGAGAATCCAGCTAGAGAAAGCTAGAGTGGAAACTTCAGCAAAACCAGTTGAGAGTGTCAGGTCCGCAGCCACAAGTTTATGAAAGATTTGGTTGGTGTGTTTGTAGATGGTTCTGATATCCTCCAATGGATTGAAGCATTTGAAATGGCTTGTGCAATTCATGCAATCGTGCAATTCATGATGTTGCGAAGAGAGATTGGGCTAAGTGTTTGTTGAGCAGAGTGCCTTAAACTGGATATGACTGTATTCTGAAACTAAGTATGGAAGAAAGGGGTCAGTTTGAGTGCATGAGGTCTGCTTTAATTGCCAAGTTTGGCAAGACACCGACCCAATACCTTAAACGGTTCTGGGATTTTAAGAAACAAGAGAGTGTGTCTTGGATTCACTTGGTGAGTGCTGCGCACATGTATGTATGTATGTATGTATTTCATTTTTGTATAGCGCCGGTAGCCCGAGGGCATCAGGGCGCTTAAACGAACGGAAAACGGAAAACAGAACATAGAACACAGAAAGAGGCCAGCCCAAGGCTAAACCATGAAGTTGTCCTTAAACCATCCTATCCTAGTTCATCATCTGAAGAGATATGTTTTTAAGCCCTTCCTGAAAGCAAGAAGGTTTGTTTCGGACCTAAGTATTTCCGGAACACTATTCCACAAGCTAGGCGCCTGAACCAAGAAGGAGCTGCCCAACCCTGATTTCAGCTTGAACTTGGGAACGATCAACAGGCATTTGCCCCCGGAACGGAGACTTCTACTGGGGGTGTGAGGCACTAGTCTCTTTTTCAGATACTCTGGAGCAGAGCCATAAAGGCATTGTGCACCAGGCAGAGGGCTT